>NC_056745.1:1138891181-1139197431 GCF_019279795.1 Protopterus annectens
CTTATGGAAGGATGCATTTCACTGACTGAATTCAAATATTTGAAAATGAATGCCCCAACTATCCCCACAATATCTGGGCTTCCCAAACTACACAAGCAAATTATTGATCCATCATTTCACCCAATTGTTGATGCCCATAATTCCATCACCTCTCCCATTGCTAAATTTTTGGATGCCAAACTCAGGACATTATTAAAACAAGAGGAACATCTTTGTATTGACTCATGGGACTTTCTTGCTAAATGCAGTAATGTATATTTTGATAACCAGTTTTTTTTTTTCACAGTTGATATAAAAGATGTATTTACCGTAATATCCCATGAAGTCTGTTTAGATTGGTTTGTTGAATTTTTACTTAGAAAGGGGATTGATCAAGATAACATCAATACTTATATGGAAATGATGGAAATGGTTCTAAGAAATAATTATATCTATTTTGATGAACAGTATTTCTTCCAGCAAACAGGTGTAGCAATGGTGGCTGCTTGTGGACCAATTTATGCAAACATGGTTATGTGAGAATGTGAATGGAGATTCCTATTCGAATACCCAGGATTTCATGATTGTATTTTATGTTTGAGATACCTGGATGATCTGTTTTTTATTTGGAGAGGGGATAGTAATATCACTTTCTTGGATTATATTAATAATACAACCGACTTTTTGTAGTTTTCATATGCCATGGGTAATGAAAGTATCAGTTATCTTGATGTAAAATTAGAAAAGGGTAGGGTGAAAGGTAGATATGTATCTACCATATACAGGAAACCTACATATTCAAATGCTTTTTTACATTTTGATAGCTCCCACCCCTTGCCCCCCAAAAAATCGGTTGTCAAAGGACAATTTGTTAGGGCTGCAAGGATGGTTTTTAATTTTGATTCATTCCTTGCTGAGTGTGCCCTTTTAGACAATATGTTCATCAGTTATACTGAGGGTTTTGTACAAGAAATTGAAAGAGAAGTGGTGACCAAGAGAAGGTTGAGGATTTATTCACCCATCCTTGCTGAAAACATATATAACCCCAATTTAAGTCCTCATAGTTCAGCCACTATGGAAAATAGGGGGAGAATTGATATCAAGGACTCCTACTAATTTTAGATTGTACTTTATAACCAGATTTTTCATGGATTACCAACAGATTCAAGAGATTTTGTTTAAAGATTGGGGTGTTTTGACAGGAGACGGGGAGATTAGACCCAAAACCATCAACAAACCTATCATAGTTTGGAAAAGGGGTTTAAACATCAAGAGTTTGGTGGAGAAGCCCATTATACAACAAGGTGACACAAAACTTAGACATATGTACCAATGTGGTAGATGTCACCATTGTGAATTTATTAATGTGGGAGAATTATTTGAAATTAATGGGCTCACCCTTAGGATAAAAGGACATTATAACTGTAACATTCTTGGAGTTGTTTATGGGGTACTATGTCAGGTATATCCTGCCTTTTATATAAGCAAGACCGAACGGATGCTGAAGCATCACATCTACGAGCATAACTATGATATTCAGGGAAAAAAAACTACAAATGCTGTTTATAGACATATCTTGGAATTCCCTGATCACCACTTCAAGTTTATTGTAATTGAACAAGTGAAAAAGAGTGTAAGAGGTGGACCCTGGCAACTGATTGTAGAGAATCGTTAATTGAATTGGATTTTATGCCTGGATGCTGTAGGGTTTCCAGGCTTAAATGAAATAGCATCCATATGGTGTGTACTGAAAATGAAAGCACAACTTAGATAATCTGTTCAAGTTTGTTATGGTTATATATTTATACATTTTTAAAGACTTAAGACTTTTTATGTAAATATATATTTTTGTAACTGCTTTTTTATATATAACATAATTTTCATTTCTTTGGTTATGATCTGGTAATTTTAATATATGTATTTAATGTTGTGATGGGGGAGTTTATATATTTGAATAGTAAGATAGTTTTTAACTTCCATCTTTGGTCTTAATTAGTTAATTGAGTGGGGGCATATGATATGGCATGGGTTTATATGTGTTTATTTTTGTCAGGGATTTTATCTGAAGAAGTCTTGTACCTTACTTGACAAAAGTGCTTATGGTTCAATAAACTTTGGTGGGCCTATTCCTGCTTTCCTGCCTTCATTTTATGTGGTTAACTTGTTTGTGGCTACTCGGAAATCAGAGGAAGTATAGTGAGTGCTAGTGAAGAATATACAAGAAGAGAGAAAGATAAAATGAATATGGAGATGGCTGAGCCTTTACAACCATGGCAGCCAAGTGAAATGGAGGATATGGAGATGTTGATACTGGATGAGAAAGAAGATACAAATAAGTTTGGTGGAGTGATTCCAGATTTAGAAGACATATTTCAAGAGAAGCTGTTCACGGCAGAAGAAGAGAGTTATCAGGGATGTATTTTTATAACCCTTCAATCCAGAGTGTTGCGGGATGTGTATTTAAAGAAAATGATTAATCAAAGTGAGCAGGAGAGTGAACTGGCAGGGTCATAAGGAGACATAATGGAAAAAATACAAAAAGAAGAGATTGAAGAGGTTGCAGAGGACACAACAAGAAGGAAATCATTTGCACACAGTGAAAGAGGGAGAAAGAAGAAATGAAGAGACAAAGGAAGTGAAGAAGAAATATGTTATAAGAGTGAGCAGAGAGAAAGAGAAAGGACTGGAAAGATATAAGGTATGGGACACTATAATTTTACCACTAGGTGTTTCACCCAAAGAGGTAAGAGCTTTTATTCTTGCCAACACAGAAACATACTGCAAAATATTTTTAGAAAGAGAACAATGTATGGAAAACTTCTTAGAAAATATAAGCAAAAAAGAACTGCAATCCTTGGGCTGAGTATGTAGTCAAGCATTTCATAGAAAATCAAAAAAGAGTTATAATACAATTTACAACGGAAGTTGAAAAAGATGACTTGAAAGAACATTTAAAGACAATATGTAAAGATATGATGGACACAACAAAAATACATGATGAAAGAGGTTTATGGATTGGGGGTTGAGAATGTGAGATCATTTTGAAAATGGAAAGTGACAATGTACATATCTCTACTATAATTAATGTGAATGGTAACAGAGGATGTGTTAAGTACAAAGGGCAACCAAAAACATGCTTTTTCTGTAGGAAAAATAATTACTTGATAAGTGAATGTGATAAACAAAAATGCTTTATTTGTGGTAAAAAGAGGGCATAAAGCAAAAAAAAAATGTGTGACATAAAATGTAAAAAATGTGGAAAAACTGGTCATACAAGGGTAGATTGTGAAAATAAGGTAGAAATTTTAGAAGAAGATACGCAGGATAAGGTATATGATAAAAATATAGAAAAGGAACAAGAAAAACAAGAAAAAATAAAGATATAATAAGAGAGGCAAAACACAGAGAAAGAGAAGGGGATGAAGAGGTGCTCAATATGAGTGAAATGTAATATGTAAATTGGCTAGCAGCGAGAGGAAAGAAAAATTCCATAGGGTAAAAGAGGAAAATAAATTTTAAAAGTATAATTGTGAAAGAATAAAAAAATGTAAAGGATGAGATGAGAACAACATTAATTTAATTTAAAATCTGAAGACTTTAGCTTTAAATGTGAATAATATGAAGAATATCAAAAGAAGAATATGTATTTTAGGATGGTGTGCTTTAATGGGTATGCATATAATTATAAGATGCAACAATTTTGACAGAAGAAGAAAGAATACAAACTGACGTGTTATGTGGAATGATTATCTGGAATATGGAAAAAGATAAATGTTCAGGAATAGGTATATTATGTAAAAAATTAAAACCTTATATTTTACAATAGTTAAATTAGAAAGGGTAACAGTAATAGATTTAAGATGGAAAACAAAGGTTTACAGAATTATTGCATTATGCACATATGTTACAAAGAAAGAGAGATAATGCTTAAAAAATGTCTAAGTTATGTAGGTGTTAATATGGATATAATATTAATGGGTAATTTTAACTGCTATTTAAGAATGGGAAAGAAAATAGCAGTGATGTTACAATGATACATAAGATAATGAAAAGTGGAACGTTTTTCATATATATATATATATATATATATATATATATATATATATACATACATTGGATCTATAAAAGAGGTAAAATTAAAACTGAAATTGATTATTTCTTAGCATTGGACAGCTTAAAAATATTGCAAAAAGGGATAAAAAACACAGGATTTTCATATCATATAGCTATATGGATAGCGGTATACAAGAAAGAAGAATACATAAAAATAGGCAAAGGAGTTAAAAGGCTTAATGAAAAAGGCATAAAGATGATGGAAACGAGATAAAGTATGGAAAGATCATACAAGTATAAGAATATTTTGTGGAAGCTGGACAAGCTGGTGGAAAAGTTTTAAAGAAAAATACAAACGACTCAAGAAGTGTTTAAGGAAATAATAAATAGTTAAGAAATATTTTGAGAAAGAAAAAGAAGAAATCTATGATATAAATCAAGAAAAGATTAGGAGGTTGTTATATAAACAAAGATATGGCTTACAGGGGAGAAAAAAAGTATCACCCTACTAAATTAATTAAAGTAAATAAAAGACTAATAAGAAAACTAAAGAAAAATGAAGAAAATAACACAAGATGAAATATTGGAGGTGATTAAAAACATATAGAAAATGATTTTGTAAAGAAGGAGAAGAAAGTAACTCAGAAATGGATAGTTAAGAAATTGAAGAAGAGAATGAGAATGTGGAGAAAAATATAAATGTGAAAGAGCTAAATGAAACATTAAAAGATATTAATATGGCTACAGCTACAGGACTGGATGGAGCTGAATATTATATGTACAAGGATGTAGAAAACTGGCAAAAATACTTTTTGTGGAGGTGTTAAATGAATGGCTAAAGAAATGCATAGTAGATAAACAGGTATGCATGGGAATCATGGATTTGTGATGGAAAATGATATAAAGATGATATAAAGAACTTGAGAGTAATAGTATTGAATAATACAGATTATAAGATATATATGAGAATAATAACTAAAAGACTAGAAAATAAAGTCGTTTAATTGCTTGATCAAACAATTTTCAGTAAAAAGGGAAAGGAAGTCATGATTTATTGTGGATAGTAGAAGAAGTATTAGATGATATAATAAACAATGTTAAGTTGTCTATCTGTCCTTCATTCTTGCTGGGATCGGCTCCGACTCGGCCATCTTCTAAAGCTCAAAAGGTATTTACTGGCTCGAGGCCTCCCCATATCCCACAATGCCTGGCACTAGATCCCCAGATCTCATTTGCCGCTTCTACTACGAGGTTGCCTTTGCTGGCTCAGGTTGTATTTTCATCTTTTTCTTATTATAGTAGTTTAGTACTTTTTGTCTCTGTGTAGTTTTAGATCTATCCCATCCCCTTAGAAAACTTGTTTTTACTGTTAGAGAGTCCCCCCCCCTCTCTCTTCAAGGTAGCCGTTTTAGTTGGAGGCTAACCCTTGTTCTCTAAAATACCCTTTGTAGTGTTTTTTCAGGTAGAAATAGTTGTAGTACTTTACTTTTTTTAGTATATATATATATATATATATATATATATATATATATATATATATATATATATATATATATATATATATTATAGTGTGTGTGTGTATGTGTGTTGTTAAGATGTGGTAACTTTTTTTTTTGTGTGTGTATGGTTCTTTATACTTGTTACCTACTGTTGTACTTTTTTCCTGTGATTTTTCTTGATACAGGATGTCCAAAGATACTAAGGTATCGGGATTCAAGAAGTGTGACTCATGCTGTCAGAAAATGTCTCTGACAGATGGTCACACTTCTTGTGTCTACTGCTTGGGCGCCCTACACTTGCAGGACTCTTGTTCGGTGTGTCACGCCTTTAATCCAGGAGTCCTGCAGGAGCATAGGAATAAGTTAATCCTTAGAGGATTACTAAAACCTGAAGGGTCACCTGCTAAGACTCATCCAGGGAAACCCTCCAAGCCATCGAAGCCCAGCTCGGAGCCGTCATCGGGTGTGGCGTCTGCTTCGACTTCGGTTCCGGCCAGAACCGAAGTACCTGCCTCTCAGTTGGCTCCGATCCTGGTGTTGGAACCTTCAGGGAGCCAAAAGCGTTCTAGGTCCCCATCCCTAGAGTCAATTCGCTCGGCTCTGGGGTCGCCTCTGTTACAGTTACAAAGTCACCGATCTCACTCTTCTCGGTCTTCGAGACTGTCTGACCATGACTTGGAGAGAGTGGTGAGTAGACTTCTGAAATCGCAGGCCCTGGCTAAAATTCTATCCAGCCCCCCCATCAGGGTTTAGCTCTGCCCATCTCTACAGTAGTTCCTCCTTCGACTCACCCCTTGAGTTCGGTGCCGGAGCTGGTTGGAGTTCGGATCGTGGAACCATTGGCGCCGATACCTACCCTTTCAGTTCCTTCGGCTCCAATCACTTTCATGGTGCCGTCCTTGGAGGGATCTAGGTGCCGAGACTCCCTCGGTTCCGAGGGGGCGAGTGCCATCGGACCCTTGTCCGACCCCATTCTCCCTCTTGCAGCTTCGGTGCAGGTGAGCTCGGCTCCTACATTGGCCTCAAAGCCATCCCTCTCTGTGCCGGGGAGGGTTCCGGTCTCTTCGAAGCCTGAGCCTTCTTCTCTGCCAGGAAGGGGTGCCTTCGAGGTCATGAGGAGTGTGCTGGCCCCTCAGTCAGCCCCACGATCAGCCTCTTCGGCTCCTCCCCCCATGGTGCCTGCGTCTGCCTCTGCCCCTCCTCCAGACCCCAAGCGAGGAGAACAAGCGCTCCAGGTTGCCCCAGTGGGCGCGTCGTCCTCTTCCGAGACCTCCCCTGATCATTCAGAGGAGCCCCCTTGAAAGAGGAAATGTAAGAGGAAGCATGTTGACTCCCCTGAGTCTGTCACTTTGGATACCGACTTAGAGGATTCGTAAGGGTCCCCGAGGTCCCCCTCTGAAGATGTCTCCTTCTCAGACATCCTTGAGGTGCTTAGGCAGAGGGGGAACTGAACTACCCTTAACTCTTCTGAGGATGAGTCAGTATATCTGGACGCATTTGGTTCTTGCCCCTCCACCTCCTGGGTGTCTCCGCCTTTCGATCCACTGATGGCAGTGGTGGCTTGAAAGGCGTGGTCAGCCCCAGACACAGTGGAACCAACTCCCCAAAGGCCCACGAAATTCATCACAGCACCACAAGACAAACAATTTTTGACAAAGGGTGTCCCAGTTGATGCTATGGTGGTAGCAGTGGCCACGAAAAAGGAGTTGGCTGAGACTTTTTCATCTGTCCATCCCCCTAATAAGGAGTCTAGGATGATGGACAGATACAGGAAGCGGATGTTTTCCTCAGCGACCTTTTCCATGCGGTCGCTGAACTATTTGTGCCATTTTACACACCTTCAAAGGGATCGCCTTAAGGAGCTAGGAGATACCCTTCAAGATCCATCAGCTGCGTGGGCCCAGGATAAGATTACCTCCCAGCTGGCGACTCTTAATTCGATAGTGAACTCCTCCATGGGGCTCATTTCTTATGCGGCCAATGGGGCGAGTAGAGCCGCAGGCACAGGTGTGGCCTTGAGAAGGCACGCTTGGATGCGGTTATGTAACTTTGCGGACCCCTTTAAGGCATCTTTCACCAATACCCCTTTTGATGGTTCTGCTCTTTTTGGACCACAGGTGAAGGATACCCTTACCAGGTGTGAGCAGGAAGGCAAGACTCTCTCTGCTGTGGGAGTCCGTTTTTCAACTCCTTCTAGACCATACTCCAAAGGTCAGAAAAGTGGCAAAATGTGGTTCTGGAAACCCCAGGGAGCCGTGCCTCACACACGTGGTGAGTTTCCCTCCAGAGGAAGGAACAACAATAGACTCTGCCCTCGAGGCAGAGGGGGCCCGCACAATCAGGGCAGCAGAGATTCCTTCTCTGACAAGCCCTTCCAGCATCCCTGAGGGGCTGCCTGCCTTCGGAGGCAGTCGTGGGAAGATTATCACTGTACCCAGAAGCCTGGCAAAACATAACTCAAGACAAATGGGTACAGTCTATCATATCTGGAGGTTACAGAATTCCCTTCGTTCATACCCCCTTAAGGTCAAACAAATCCCTTCCAGATGTTCCACCCAGTCTAAGGGAACAAGCAGTCCAAGAGATCTCAAAACTGCTACAAAAAAGAGCCATCCAACGAGTCCCAGCAGACCAGCAAGGATCCGGAATTTACTCAAGGTTCTTTTTGGTACCAAAAAAGACAGGGGACTGGAGACCCATTTTGGATCTCAGCAGACTAAACAGGTTTGTACAAAGAACGAAGTTCCGGATGGTCACGCTTCAGTCCATTCTACCCTTTTTGGGTCAGGACAATTGGATGTGCTCCATAGATCTTCAAGATGAGTACTACCATATCAAAATGGACAGGCGCTCCAGAAGATTCCTCTGCTTCCGGCTGGGAGCCAGTCATTATCAGTTCTGAGCTCTGCCCTTTGGTCTCACCACAGCCCCCAGGGTGTTCACCAAATGTATGACAGTAGTTACCTCTCACCTGAGATGGCAAGGATTCCAGGTATTTCCCTATCTAGATGACTGGCTCCTTACTGCTACCATCAGACATCAGCTGCTACGAGCCAGGAACTACACCATCCAAACTTGCTCCAAGCTAGGTATCACAATAAATTTAGAAAAGTCTGCATTGTCGTCTTGTCAGTCTATAACCTTTATAGGCGCAAGTTTAAGTACAAAAGACATGTCAGCGAGACTTCCGTTACACAGAGTATTAGATATTCATCGACATGTACAGGTGTTATTAGGAAGCAAGATTCATCCTAAAGGCATTGGGCCTCATGGCAGCAGCGATCATACTAGTCCTCCTGGCTTGTTTTCATATGAGGATTCTTCAGTGGTTGCTTTTCACCCAATGGTCATTTCTACAACTTCCAATGTCTCACATGATTATGATTACACAGACATGCAAAGACCAGCTTGCTTGGTGGATGGTTTCCCCATCAGTACCCCCAGGGCAGACCATTTGTTCTTCCTCCTCCAGTAGCCACGGTGACCACGGATGCCTCCCTGATCGGGTGGGGGGGCACTTTCAGGGCAGAACAGTCCAAGGCACATGGCAACCCCATGAGTACCATCTGCATATCAATGTCTTGGAGATGAGAGCTGTGCTTTTAGCATTGCAAACTCTTCAGAACTCTCTTCCCACCAGGACCATTGCAATTCAGACAGACAATATGTCGGTAGTGTGGTACATCAACAAGCAGGGCGTTACCAAGTCCTACCCCCTATGTCGAGAAGCACTCAGACTCTGGCAATAAGTGATCTCTTCCCAGTGGTTTCTGATAGCAACGCACATCACTGGGAAGTCCAACATTATAGCAGACAGGCTGAGCAGAGCAATTCTCATACCTCACGAGTGGTCTCTCAATCAGACAGTGGCGGACCAAATCTTCCACAAATGGGGTCAGCCTTGCTGCGACCTTTTTGCCACTCCGTTCAACAGCAAGTGCGACAGTTTCTTTTCTCTCCTTCCTCTTCCCGGATACCCTCCCAGAGATGCTCTAATCCACGATTGGCCTCAGGAACTTCTTTATGCATTCCCTCCCTCCATTTTCCCTGCTTTCCAAACTAATACAGAAAGCTACCACGCTGGGATGCAAGATGATCCTCATTGCCCCCTACTAGCCTCAACAAATTTGGTTTCCGTTCATGCATCATCACCTCCTGGAGCAGCCCTGGACCCTGGACCCAGTACCAGACCTCCTGATCCATCAGTCGGGCGGGCTGCACCAATCCCTGCAGTCTCTCAACCTTACTGCTTGGTTGCTCCACTTCCAACCTTAGCCAGGCTTCCGGACATTTCCCAATCGGTGCATGAAATCATTTTATCTTCGCACAAATCTACCTCCAGAAAAACTTATGCTAGTAAGTGGAACTGTTTCTCTTGCTGGGCAGAGTCTAAAAACATAGATCCCTTTTCAGCCCCAGTCCACCACGTTTTAGATTTCTTAGCGGAACTTTTTCAGGCTGGGTCCTCTTCTGCCACCATTAGAGTTCAGTTAGCCGCAATTTCAAATTTTCATACAGGCTTATTTGAAACTAGTATCATGTCCCATAAGCTTTGCAAAGCTTTTCTCAAAGGGACTACTTTTCTCAGGCCCCCAGTAAGAGATTCCCCGCCTCCGTGGGATCTTAATTTGATCTTAGCTTCCCTAATATTGCCCCCCTTTGAACCCGCAACTTCATGTTCCTTAAAGTTTCTTTCTTGGAAAACCCTCTTAGTTGTGGCAATTACCTCAGCCAGAAGAGTTTCCGAACTCTAGGCCCTTTGTGTTCGCCCTCCTTATTTAGTTTTCTATAATGACAGAGTTTCGATCAGGACTAATCCCTCTTCCTTCCTTAGGTACCTTCTGAGAGTAATCTGAATCAGTCCATTGATCTTCCGGTCTTCTTCCCAAATTATTTCAACACAGCTGAACATAAATTACATCAGTTGGATGTTCATAGACAACTGTGTATCTACTTGCATAGGACTAAACAAATTAGAAAATCAGATCAGCTCTTCCTGTCCTATGCTGAAGGTAAACAAGGTCTACCAGTGTCTAAAGTAACTCTATCTAGGTGGTTGACTTCTATTATTACTTTGATTTATCAATTGAGGAACAAACAGCTCCATGCTAAATCAAAAGGCCACTTTACTAGGGCTTTAGCTACTTCTGTAGCTTTTCAGGCAAGATTACCAATGGAAGCCATTTGTGCGGCAGCTACATGGGCCACTACCCATACATTTATTTCTCATTATAAGTTGGATGTGGCCTCTAAGAGTGGAGCTGATTTTGGTTCCACTGTGCTGAAGAGTCTGTTCCGATGAGCCACCCAGGACTGAGGTGCTAGGGACGCTGTCCCAACCAGCAAGAATGAAGGCGAGATAGACAACTTAACATTAAGAAGTTATGTACCTACCATAACGTTCCATGTTAGTTGTCTTCTTCTCGCCTTCTTTCTTGCGTCCCACCCTCCATCCCCCTATCCTAATAGACTGAGAAGAGTTGCTCTCTGAGTTCCTTTTAGCTGGCTGCGTCTTATCTGGTTTGTTCCCTCAACCTTTTAGCTCTGTAGCTAAACATATGCTGTTAGGACAGGTGTCCTTATATTTGTCTGTAGTTAGGTCTACCAAACGAGATCTGGGGATCTAGCGCCAGGCATTGTGGGATATGGGGAGGCCTCGAGCCAGTAAATAGCTCTCGAGCTTTAGAAGATGGCAGTGGAGCCGAGGATCGGCTCCGAACCCAACCAGCAAGAAAGAAGGCGAGAAGAAGACAACTAAAATGGAACGTTATGGTAGGTACATAACTTCTTATTATGAATCTTTATGGGATACACTAGTGGAAGAATAATAAAAGTAATTACGTCTATATATATATATATATATATATATATATATATATATATATATATATATATATATACACACATATATATATATATATATATATATATATATATATGAAATAAATAATGTAAGAATAATCTTAAATAGATGGCTAAGTGAGGAAATCAAATAGGGTGTGGAATATAGCAAGGATGCCCAGTGAGTAGTACTATATTTACTTTAGTGATGAATGTAATCGTTAAAAGGAATAGAATATAAAATATGGCAGGATATCAGATAATGGGTGAAATATAATCACCAATAATATTTACATATGCAGGTAACATTGTATTAATCTTTAAAAATAAAGAATGGATGGAAGAGACAATTAAAAAGTTAATGAAAGAGTTAAGAACAATTGGATTAAGTATAAATAAGGATAAAAGTAAAGGCTTTGGATACAAGAGGGTGTATAGGAGACATACACTTTAATAGAGATATTATAGACATATTAGGAATAGTATTTGGAGAAAATGAGCATAAAAACAATGGGAGAAAACTCTTAAGGAAACAAGAGAGAGAGATGCATATTTTGGAAGTCATATACGCTATCATAGAAGGAAAAAGTGTAAACGATAAACTATTTTAATAGGCAAGTTAGCATATGCAGCAAGTAAGTATAAGATACGGAATAACTATAAAAAAGAGATAATGTCCATTATATTCTCATTCATATGGGATCTAGATTGAATCCAGCAAGAAGGGGAGTTTTATATGTAGAGGGAGAAGGAGGGAATAAACCCAGGTGTCAATTTAGCTTCATTGAACTTATACAAATTGTTAAAGAGAATAAGAGTTTGATAGAATATATTTTGTATGATAAATATAAGTATTTTCAGGAAAAATGGAGATAGGGAAAAGATAAAAAAACTATATGAATGAAGATACAAAAGAATATAAAAACAAAATATGTTTATGGAAGTCAAAGGTAAATATAGTTGAAAAAACAGGAAAGAATTGTATTTGAACATTATGAAAGAATATTATTTTATCTTTCCTTGGAAACTTTTAGAGATGAAAAAAGGTATTAAAATGAGATTTATGTTGTGTAAAATATATGAATGCAAATATTTCTCTGGAGATTATCAATAGATTATAGATTATCAATAGGTAGATTGCCTGTAAGGGATAATATGTCCTATAAAAGAAAACAAGAAAGGATATACATTTATTGTGGAGCACTTGAAACAAAGCATGTTTTTTTTGGAATGTACTAGAGTAAAAAGATATGGGAAGAAATTTGTAAAAATAAAATACTGAAAGATTTGGAAAAGGTAGAACACATAAACATGGATATTTATTTATTTATTTATTTATTTTTATTTAACATTTGTTTACTGGTTAAGTCCGACTTGGAACAGAGCCAATTTTCAGTGGAGGCCTGGGGAGAAACACTCCAGGCATATGTCTTTGTAACAATATGTTGGAATATTGATGTTATGATAAGATAAACAAAAACAAGTGAAGAAAATTGATAAAATCATATTTTATGTTCTATGGACAATATGGATGGAGAGATTTAATGAAATAAAGTTTAATGGAAAATGGATATTAGCAGAAATTCTAAAGAAAATAAATTTTTGGCTTTGGAAAAAAGGGGGGGGGAGTGCTTAATATAAAATTGCTTTATATTGTATAAAAGTTTAATAATATATATCTTATCAGATATGTAATATGTATATAAGTGATTATTATCAATAAAGAACCCCTACTCTTTCTGACAGGTGCCATGGGATCTTCTACACCTTTATTGAGCCATCACCAACTCAAGTTCATGGGACATTGGTTTAATGTCTCATCTGAAGAATGACACATTTAGGAGTGCAGCACCCTCCCCCCATGATCCACTACAGTGTCAGCTATCCAGTCACCTACAGTGGGAATAGAACCCACAGCCTTCTGGCCCAGCACCAAAAGTGAGTGCTATCTGTTGAGCCACTGACACTGCACTTTATTCCCCTCTCTCTGTCATTTCCACCAAACATTTAAATTATACTTATGACTACTGAAGAAATTTGCATATTCACTAATAACTCATGAATTGTTTACACTGCACATTCATTGTCTCACTTTTACTTCATTACCCTGTGTCAAGTATCCTAATCTTTATTGACGCATCATCTGAGATGGTTACTGGGTATGTTTCAAAACTTTCAGTTAAATACCCATGCTCCTGTGAAATATAATTTCTCTCCAGTTTAACCTGGTTATTTTACCTTGTTGAATAATGCATAAATTCTGTCTGGTTTCCTGCTTGTAATTTCACATCTTCCATTTCAGATTTTCTGTTTTAGCATATCAGGTTCTAGTCTCCACCCATGAATAATATTCTCTGCTGGAAGCTAATTACCTTTCCCATAATTCTCTTAAGTACCTTAATAGTAGTTTTAAGTGAAATATAACTACATGCCAGTATAATCCTTCTTCCCTGCCAGTAATACCTTATTACAACAAGTCTACAATTACTGCATTTCTTTTCCTCTGTCATTATTGGAGCCCCTCTTACAATCAGTATTGTTATCATTCCCCCTTTCCTTTGTCCCTGATACTTAGCTGAAAAGCAGTCTAAAATACTTTCTTTTTCAAATTCACATGATAATTTCTATCTAAGTCTATCTCCAGTAACATTGCTATTTGTACTCTACACTTGTTAATTTAGTACTCTTTGTTTTTTTCCATGTATTCATGCCATTCACATTCCATGATATGATTGATAAGATTATTACTCTGACAAAACTATTACTTCCAAATATTCTACATGACATTTTTTAATATGTTTCTAACTTGCAGCTTACAGACATGCATTAATATTTGACAAGCTAATCCTATATATATATTCTGGCTTCTTGTTCTTATTTTGTCTGGCAGTTGCTGCACAGGATTAGGGCTGTGAGCTATAGTTGCTGTGGTACAGGGATTGAGTTCCTCAGCCCTCATTTGTGTACCCACATCACATTTCCCAGACTTTTCATTTCAGTTAAATACGAAACAAAAACTGTATGTTTTAATTTTTAACTCCCCAATCCCTTTTAACTCACAGCAGACACTCATAACTATATACATTTCTCGAAAAGGGGAAGTTATTCCTCTATACGTGTGAATAACCCAAATAGACAGACTTTATCCATTTTAAGAGCAGGTTTAATCAAACTGAAAATTGATGTTTAGAACCTGTGTTTCTTTCTATAACCACACCATCCATTTTTGTCCCATCTTAACTTCCTCCCATATATTTATTTTTATTTAGCATTTGTTTACTGGGATAGTCTGACTGGGGGAACCCATTTTCAGTGGAGGCTCAGGGAGAAGCTCCAAAGATAGTTAAAAATATTTACAAAGCAAACATTTAGAAATAAAAAAAACATACAGAAATGCAGAAAATATTTAGAAATACAAAATAAAAAAATATTTAGAAATACTAGTTAGACACATCCTAATGGCTAGAAGTGACTAGATGTTACACATATCATAAAAAGTACATTGAGTTACAAGGATTAAACTGATGTATAGCAATATGTTTTTTAGTTGAAGCAAGACAAGAATAGTAATAATTCGAACAGTATGGGAACTATGTACAAGAACATCAGATGGGGGGTGGCAAGAGAACACAAAATGTAGAAAATGTAAATAAAGTGAGATCATTTCCATTCACTTAGAATGGAAGAACAGAGAAGCAATGCTAATTCTGAGAGGCTTCAGTACCAATATCACTTAGTGTTTTACAGTGCCTCTTACAAATGTTTTTCCTACTGATATGTTACACATTTTATGAAAAAAGTATCCAAAAATACCAGAAAAGATAAAGAACATGCTGCAGGATAACAGATTTTATGAGTTATTTACCATGGATGACATAAAAAGAGCATATGATTTATGGAACACTAATCTCACCACATTATGGGAAGAAAAACTTATCACGGAAAATCCTTATAATTATTTATGGAGCCCATGCCCACGTTTACCTTACTTTTTTGGAATACCAAAGCCACACAAGAAAAGAGAAGACCCACCTTATAGACCGGTCGTAGCAAGTGGAGGTTCCCTTACTGAAGCCACAGCCATACCTTGATTACTTGCTGAGACCGCTAGCAGAAAATAATGTCATACATAAGAGATTCAGTGGATTTTTTTGAGGAAAATAAAAAAACATTACAGTGGAAGCTGACAGTATTTTATTAACTATTGATGTGGAATCCTTGTACACAGTGCTCCCTCACAATTACTGTATAACAGCAGCTATGGAGTCTTTTAAGAAACATAATCAGGGTACACAGGCACAACTGCAAAAGTTAAGCAAGCTCATTAATTTTGTACTGGACTTCATTTTTTTTACTTTCAATGGCAAACACTGCAAAAAAACTGGTATAGCAATGGGGGCTGCCATGCTTCCCAGCATAGTTAACATAGCCCTGGGTAAATGAGAGGAGGACTCTGTGTTAAGCAACACAGACTACATGCAGCATATCACATACTATTTACGTTTTATTGATGACATCTTTATTGTATGGGAAGGTGACACCTTGCAGCTTGGAGATTGTATCACTTACCTCAGTCAAACAACCCCCTTCCTGAAGTTTACCTCTTCCAATAGCGGTACTTCACCCACTTTCTTAGATATGCAGATTTCCAAGGACACCAACAATAACAGAATTACCACTGATCTATTCAGAAAACCAACAAGGGTTAACTTATTACTCCACAGTAAATGTCTACATCCTACAAAAACAAGTATAATGTAGTGATGACCCAAGGCTATAGACTAGCTAGAATTGCCACAGAGATGGAACCATTTTTGAGAAACCTGAACAACTTAGAGAATGATTTTCTAGTGAGAGGTTATGAAAGTCAGATGTTATAAAACATCTTGGAATCCATTATAGAACTGAAAAGGACTGAAGCACCTTCACTCAACCTCCCTAGTAGAAAAATGTTATGTAATTCCACAGAGAATAACAAATTCAAAAATAGCTGCATCCTGACATACACTTTGGATTATCACAGTATCAAAAATATTATTGAAGAAAACTGGGACATTGTCACAGGAAACCCTTTTCTGATTAACATCTTAGGTGAAGCCCTATCATTTGTTTATAGGAAGGCCAGGAACATTAGAAGTGTTGTTGAATTTAAACCTAGACCTTATGAGAAAAGCACTAAAAGATGTGAAACTAATTGTACATTTTGTATATTTATACAGTAAGGTGATATTTTTTATTGCCCTTATTTAAAGAAAATCATTAAAATCAGTGCAAGGAGTGACTGTAGCACTACAAAAGTAATTTACAGGGCACAGTGCAATTAACGTGATGCATTCTATGTGGGCAAGACTGTAAATAAACTCAAGCGTAGGATTTCATGTTACCTGGCAGAAATCCGCTCTGGATGTAAAAATAATGCACTAGCCAAACACCTTCTCGTCATAAAAGACACACAGGTTTTAAGTTCCAGATCCTGGATTGCATAGACATGGGTGATCTTGAAGGAGACATCCCGAATATTCTGGAGAAACATGAACTCGTGGCAATTAAAGTTGAACTCTCTTAGGAAGCCTGGACTAAGCTACTACTGTTTAATTAAAAGTGCACTGGAACTTAGAAAATTGCCACATTGTTTACATGACTAATTGTATTTTATTTAATTTTATTCTACCAGTTGGTTTTAAATACCATTTTAAATCAGTTGTAATTTAAGGGTATATTTTGTTTCTATCACCATACATAATTCTTATTTTTTTACATGCAAA
Organism: Protopterus annectens; assembly: GCF_019279795.1. NCBI lineage: Eukaryota > Metazoa > Chordata > Ceratodontiformes > Protopteridae > Protopterus > Protopterus annectens. The sequence continues at coordinate 1,138,908,319 of NC_056745.1, forward strand.
ATGTATATGTATATATTTATATACTTTTTTGATTGCCAAATGAACTAAGGTTGATATATTTCCAGCCATGTAGTATATTGTCCTGGATAAAATCACAGACTTAATAATCTACTTAATAATATGGTTAAATAAGAGGTACCACATCATTATAAATTTTATTTAAAGTACATAAGGGTTATATATTATTATGACAGCTACTAAGTAGGGCAGGACCAGCCCGAATGTCACACTGATGGGGGAAGGGATGTGAATTTAACATGTGCCAATAACAGTTTGGTTTACAGCACAATAAACCACTCACATGCCTGATAAAAAGTATATATATATATATATATGTATATATATATATATATATATATATATATATATGTATATATATATTTAGAAAGCTTGTGAGGAAATTATTACTCTATTTTTGTTTTACTTGGATCGCTTGTCTGTGTACTTAATAAAGGATTTTTGACTGGAAGCAGACTGCCTGCCTTGCTTGGATTACTTTCAAATATTTAGTAATGCTGTACAATTATATATTTTCTATTATTATTTTTTGTTTTGTTTTGACTTAAGACGATTTTAAGTTTGTTACTTCTACTACTATTGTCTGATCTGATTAATATACAGTGATTAACTAGAAATATATGGACTGAAAATCTTCCACACAGAGAAGTTTCTTACACTGTTTTGTTTTTGGACCCACTACACTTTAGTGGGTTGTTTTGAGACTATGGGGATACCATGGAGATTACTTGGTTTTTGTTGGTACTTTGGTTTCTGAGACCAAGGTTTTTGTTCCGTCAAAGGATCCCTGAATTGGTGTGTAATTCCAGCATTTTAAGACATGGACAATGACAGGCTAAAAGATTTACTAACTGTACCTATCTGGAATGATATAGAAGCAGATCATATACAAACGGAAACAGAAAATGGACAGGGAAGAATGGGCCTAGAAAATATGAATTCAGAGACTTTTTCTAAACTAAAAAAGCAACTGAAATGCATGCGGGGTCTGTACTGGGAACACATTTATTTACAATAAAGCAGAGATAAGAAGAGACTACCCCGGGACTTAGATTGAACAAAATACCAATGTGGAAAAGTATGGATGATTTACTTTCTAAGGCGTGGGAAGATATTTTAGAGGATGCCAGCTACAAACTTATATGTCTGCTAGTAAGGAATAACCTTAGTGTGCAGGAAGCTACAAAGGCTGACATCACATCTTTAAAAATGACATTGGAAAATATAAACCACAATAACCTAGATGCTAAATTTGAGCTGCTTAAAGAAAGAGTGAAAAGATCTGAGCAGTCCATTAAAGAAAGAAAGATTAATAAAATGAAATGAGATCAACTGGACAAAGATGATCCTTGGAGACTTACTAGGAGGTACAATAATAACAACAACAACAGGAGAACCAACAACAGAAAAGGTTTTAGTTATTACAGGGGATATAAGGGAAAGTATAACCATGCCAGCAGACCTCAACGGGATTTTCCCAGGGGAGATCTCGCACAAAACCAGACAGGGGCACAATACAGGACCACCAGGAGACTGCCCCCCCCCAACATCTCATTCTTCACAATCCCAATCCCCTCTGGCTATCAACACTCCACAGAAGCCTTTGACATCACAGAAGGATCAGGACAGGAACATAAGCCACAGCGGCAACCAGAACTGACAGAGAGTTCTGCAGGATGAATTACAGAACTACCAGGACAACCGGGACCACAGACAGTCCAGCTTACCAGGAGCAGCAGCACCTTCACAGAGACCAGTTTCTTCAGGAAGACCAATATCGACAGCACAGACATCAACCACCACACCAATACCAAAGCCAACACCAGTACCAGAACAAGAATGATGACCACCACCAGAGCCCTAGAGCTTGTCCCTCTTACCAGGTTTCCCCATACCACAGCGAGGAATACTACTACAACCCACCGAGATTCCAGAAAGCAGAGGAGGAATTCCAGAGGTCTCATACTCTATCCACGAACTCCCAGGGAGACAGGAGAACCAAGCAGTGGACAGGGGTGAGGAAAATACAATACTTGGGCAATCCCGACTGGAACCCCGACTACAACCCAGGTCCCAGTCTCAGACAGAGGAACCAGGGACAATAACAGGTGCAATAACAACAATAACAGGTGCCACAATAACAGGTGCTCCACTTATCTGGAACCACTCTGTTAAAGCACTGACTGAAGAGGAAAGAAGTGTGTTGCCCAAAGGACTTACTTTTGTACCAAGCTGCAGGAGTGAGGTTGCTCAGGTACTGATAGACCTTAAAATGTTTGTGAGGAAGCTCAACTTAAGGGTACATTTTCATGGCAAAAATAATGACATTGAAAATAAGCCTATTGATGAAACTATAAAAAGGCCTAGCAGCTATTGTCCACCACTACATCAAACACTAACTGCTTTCGAAGTGAAATGTGAGATGGATATCAGGAAACTCCTTAAAAAATCTCCTAAGAAAAAAGGTTAAAACTTAACATAGGGAGAATGAAAAGCATTGCTTGAGCTAGGCAATGATAAATCCAGGCATGTAATGAAGGCAGACAAGGGAGGAGGTATACTTGTGACTGATACCACTAGCTACAACCAAAAGATAGAGAACATGCTGGAGGATAACAGATTTTATGAGTTATTTGCCATGGATGACATAAAAAGAGCATATAATTTATGGAACACTAATCTCACCACATTATGGGAAGAAAAACGTATCACTGAAAATCTTTATAATTATTTATGGAGCCCATGCCCACATTTACCTTACTTTTATGGAATACCAAAGCCACACAAGAACAGAGAAGACCCACCTTATAGACCGGTGGTAGCAAGTGGAGGTTCCCTTTCTGAAGCCACAGCTATTTACCTTGATTACTTGCTGAAACCTCTAGCAGAAAACAATAAGTCATATATAAGAGATTCAATAGATTTTTTGAGGAAAATAAAAAACATTACAGTGGAAGCTAACAGTATTTTATTAATTATTGATGTGGAATCCTTGTACACAGTGCTCCCTCACAATTACTGTATAACAGCAGCTATAGAGTTTTTTAAGAAACATAATCAGGGTACACAGGCACAACTGCAAATGTTAAGCAAACTCATTAATCCTGTACTGGACTTCAATTTCTTTACTTTCAGTGGCAAACACTACAAACAAAAAACTGGTATAGCAATGGGGGCTGCCATGGCTCCTAGCATAGCTAACATAGCCCAGGGCAAATGAAAGGAGGACTTTGTGTTAAACAACACAGACTACATGCTGGAACTTAAAACCTGTGTGTCTTTTATGAAGAGAAAAGTGTTTGGCTAGTGCATTATTTTTACATCCAGAGCGGATTTCTGACAGATGACATGAAATCCTACGCTTGAGTTTATTTACAGTCTTGCCCACATATAATGCATCACATTCATTGCACTGTGCCCTGTAAATTACTTTTGTAGTGTTACAGTCACCCCTGCACTGGTTTTAATGATTTTCTTTAAATAAGGGCAATAAAAACTATCACCTTGCTGTATAAATATACAAAATGTACAATTAGTTTCACATCTTTTAGTGCTTTTCTCATAAGGTCTAGGTTTAAATTCAACAACACTTCTAATGTTCTTGGCCTTCATATAAACAAATGATGGGGCTTCACCTAATATGTTAATCAGAAACTATTTTTGTTTTACTTGGATCACTTGTCTGTGTACTTAATAAAGGATTTTTGACTGGAAACAGACTGCCTGCCTCGCTTGGATTACTTTCAAATACTTAGTAATGCTGTACAATTATATATTTTCTATTATTATTTTTGTTTTGTTTTGTTTTGGCTTAAGGCAATTTTAAGTTTGCTACTTCTACTACTATTGTCTGATCTGATTAATATACAGTGATTAACTAGAAATATATGGACTGAAAATCTTCCACACAGAAGTTTTTTACACCGTTTTGTTTTTGGACCCACTACACTTTAGTGGGTTGTTTTGAGACTTCAGGGATACCACGGTGATTACTTGTTTTTTATCCAAAAATACCAATGCGTTGCTGAGATAACAGACGTTTTTGGGGGAGATGCTGCTATGTGTGCTTCAGTTCCTTCTCAATTTACTCCTCCCATTTTCCCTCTTTCTGTAAAGCCACAGTATCAAATTTCCTCCCCTGCAAGGTTTAGCTTTAGTCACCTATGCATAACAATAGCTCAGACAAAACTGTCTGTGTGGTGTGCAAGTAAATGTGTTCCCTGAACTCTCTCATTCATGTCATCTGAATAGCACTTTCACAGTAAATAATATTACAAAATGAACATATCAGTCTTTACCATGCAGGAGTCTAAGTATTCTAGAAACTGTGCTCTACCCTGTTTATTAGAATTCATTTTGGCTACTCACAGGTGTTGATATTTCAGCAAGCAAATGCTCTTATCATCCAACAAATAATAGTCTTATTTTCAGAAAGATCACTATATAATAATGCAGTTCTCAATCTTGTTACCTGTCGGACAGGGCACTGATGTTACCTTCTACTTATCCTTACTGTTGCTTTAGTATGCACAATCAGTGAAATTTCCATTGCACCTTTTCTGACAAGGCCGCGCTGGTGCAGTGGTTAGCATTGTCGCCTTACAGCAAGAGGTTCTCCCATTCGATTCTCGGATGAAGCACCTTCTGTGTGGAGTCTGCATGTCCTCCCCACTGTCAAGTGATGTTAAAGACATGCAAGTAGGTGCGAGCGTGAATGGGCCTGCCTTCTTTGAAGGATGAACGTTGGGCTGGCAACTCGGCACTGTAAAAATCCACTGCCAATCATGAGCGGACCAGAGTTCCGCTGTGGTGACCCCTAACCGGAAAAAGCCAAAGGTCATTACATTTTCTGATGTCACTCAACGTATTTCTCAGTAAGCACAATATAATGCATACTTTCACTGCCCCTAGCAATGTGCACACTTTTCTCTCTCAGTTAATGTCAGTACTACTTTCCAGTCTACACTCCTACATCCTTTTCTGTTCACCTCTACCCAAGGATTTCTGACAGTTCCTTGAGAAATAAAAAATAAGTGACTGTGGTAAGCTTTGTGTTTTATATCATAGTTATTTTTAAGCAATCTACAGATGACCTAGAAACCATTTCAGTGGATTGTGTTGCAATTCTATTAACTTTTTTCCCTCAGTAAATGTTATGATTATTCCAAAGTGCTTATAGTTCTTCCACCGAGAGCTGTGCTTATTTTCAAATTTGGGTTTGTTACTATTTGTAAGTCACATTTGTCAAGCAGTAAGCATACACACCTGTAGCAGTAAAACCACACTGCTGACATTAGCTGGCAAACACATAGGCATCAGCTAGGTGTTCCTGTGCCTGTGCTCCACACTTGTCTATTCTTTTCTGTGAAGCACACACAGGCACACTGTAATATACCATCCCAATTAGCTTTTATGTATCTCTGTACAATCACATTTTCAATGTCAATGGTCTAAACCAAATACCTCAATTCCTGCCAGCACACCATCCCAATGTACCATTAACCATGCAAATTATTAAAGACAGCACACACATAACATTGACAGCACCCACACATGTATAAGACATAAGTACATGGGCATGTGCGAACGCACACACACACACACACACACACACACACACACACACACACACACACTGTATATAACGTTCATACATTACACTCATGAATAAATATACAAATGCACATTCTGAAGCATACACTGCATTTCCACAGCCCTTTCCCACATAAACCACCGCAATCCCCATATCAAAATGGTGATAAGATATGCCATCTGAAGATTGAGATACTGTCTGTATGGTACTGGCATTTTACAGCATACCAGCATGACATTATCAAACAACTTAACTTCAATATGTCTAGTCTGAAACACATTTCTCTATTACATCTATCTACCCAAGATACCCACAAGGAGTCAGACATACCACAGTGTGCCAGATGACCACGGGCCTTTGCCCACCTCTCCACAAAAGCAATGCTTCAGCTGCTAAAAGGGACCACAGTTGTGTCAAGCCTGCTGCAACTGACATCAGAAGCTCCTCCACCATGGTAGGTGCCATTCAGTCTCTGCTCCATCACTGTCTGCTACACCATCCAAAGTAAAACACACAGACACACACACACACAAGCATACATACATACATACATATATTCTGTACTGGTAAACCATGGAAATTCCTTTGTATCTCCAAAACACAATGATGCAACAGCTATGGGGGACTAAAACTGCTGAGGATCTCAGCTTAGTGCATTTAATAGTTGGTGCAGCAAGCCCACTGCACTGATGCCAGAAACTTTCATAACAATTCATGTGTTAGTCCTGCTCTTTTCAGTCTCTGTTTTACTACACATACACACATAATGTACCAGTGAACCATGGTGCTTTGCTTACCGTCCACAAAGCAATGGTGCAATAGCTGTGGGGGATCACAGTTGCACAGGATATCAGCTCAGGACACCCAAAGGTAGCTATAGCAAGCCCACTGCACTGACATCCAAAGTTCACCGAACAGGGCAGGTGTCAGGCCAGCTCCACGCCATTGTTTAGCATTACACCATCCACAATAAATGTACACAGACACAGGAAATACCCCCTAATTATGCATGCAGCATAGCCTTTCATCTCATCCTTTAAATGCAGATAAAACAGGATGCAATGCAGTTGTGGGAACTGGAGGAACTATTTTTCTGTTTCCTATTGCTGGTAGCACATGTTTTCTTGAGGGATTATTCACCTTCTTGTGCTTGCAGATCACAAAATTGGTGTTCTCTCAGAATTATTTGACACACTTTAATTTAGGTACATTTAAAAGTACTGTACATTGCCATTAATTTAATTTTTAAACTATATAGTAAGTTCCTTACAAAGTAAATTTTCTTCTCAAAAAACAGTTTCATAGCAATTAATTTTTTTAATATTATGCAATGCAATTATTACAACTAGCAGTTAACTGCACGTTGTTGCTTTACTGAACATTAAAAATAATTGAATGTGGTGTTTTTATTTTATTTAATTTTTGTTTTTTAAACATCCTTTCCCCTTTGGTTTGCAAAGTGTCAAGCTAGTGGTTAATACCGGTGATGACAAAGTTCCAGTACAATTTCCCAGTTATTCAGTATACTGTCTTTATTGTGTCAGGTCCCCAAGTAGGAAAACCAGTGTTTCATCATTACACCAGGGATGTTGTCACTCTGCATTGTACAGAATACCTGTTGACATATCTAGAGGATTGCCACTAACAAATTGCTGCACTTAGAGTGGGACATAATCGAGTTCTGTGCTGAATTTTGGACTAGGTTTCTGAGGTGCTGGCATCACTACTGTACCAACATGCTTTGGAACAGTGCTTTCAGATGGGACTTTTAAATGGAATGGCATTGCACTAAATAGGAGCTGCTCCAATTCCATATACTACTTTGGTTGTGTTAGTTTATGGCATATACTTGAGAAATAAATGTCAGTGGCTACTGAGAAGGTCGCTGGCAATATATAGCTGTAGATAGATATTACAACATCTGACTCCAGGATTGGTGGCTACAGTTTTGCTGCCCATAGTGTATACTTGTGCTTGTGCATTGGCTTTTTTGTGTTAGGATCGTGTTCTGAATAATAATGGAATAGTCAATAGCATAGTTCCAAAGCTTCACTCATTATGCAACCAGTTTTGTTCAGATTTTTTTTGCAGTAGAGTAGTTTTGTGCATTATCCTTGGAGACTGGGAAGGAATCGAGTTTTTAGAACTACTCTAGGAAATACCCAATTTTTTACTACTTTTTGTTATTTTCTTTCGATGTGGCAAGTAGTTCTTATATAAAATGATGATCTGATGTCTGTTCAGCCTTCATCAAACCTGTGGGTCTTGGTTCCAAGCTGGGAACCGACTCAGCAAGTTTCGGATCCCAAGCTAGAGCATCTCCCAACCTACCTATACTACCTAGATCCTCTCAGATACCCTAGATCTCGTTTGCCGTGCTTAGCGAAAGCATCATGATTGGTTAGATCTCCTCTGTGAGTGTATTTTGGGTCATAAGTGGCTTATTTTTCAACTGTTATCCTAGTATTTCATTATTTTTTCCTACCCTTCTTCTAACTGTAAAAAAAAGTTAGTTAGTTGTTTTCTTAAGCTTGTAGTGTACTTTATTCCTGCGAGTGGCTCATCACGACTTCTCTCTCTCTTTTCTTCTCTACCATGGCAGGGAACTCTGACAAACCTGTGAGTTTTAAAAAATGCACTTCCTGTGGGCATAAGATCATGTATCTTATGCCCACAGGGAGTGTGTTTACTGTTTGGGCTAAGCCCATCTTCAAGTGTATTGTTCTGTCTTCAAGGCCTTCCTCCCTCAGGCCCTTGCAGATAGATGTAACAAGCTTGTGCTCAGGGGTCTTAATCCTCCTCCTTCTCTTGCCATTGCTTCTGCTTCAGGAGCTGAAACCCCCACCAAGAAATCTAAGGAGACCAGGGACCATACAAAGTTGTCCCCGGACCCCGCAGTGTCTTTGGAGTCGAAGCCTCTTAAGAAGGCCTTGAGATCATGCCCCTACCCCCCCTACTGGACCAGAGATGTTGGCACCTAGACTGCTCCCTAGGGTTGTTTCACCCATGCACCATTCCAGACCCTCTTATGTGTCCTCATCCATCAGGTCATCTAGGAGTCTGTCAGAGATTGGGGTGGATAGATTGATGGGGAAGCTTCTCCATATGCAAATCCAGATGGAGGTCCTCACAGCTCTGTCACTTGTGGGATCTGTGAGCAGAGACTCTTCCTGTAGGATTATCTCTCCTTCTCTGATCTGGCCTACCATTTTGGAGATTCTGGATCCTTTGGCTCCTGGTGCTGGTCTCTTGGCCCCAATAGTTCTTTCCACTTCGCGTCTGACTGCTTCCTTGACTCGCTCGGTTCCAACAGTGTCGGGGCTTAGCATGTCTCGGAGCTGAAGCCTTGACATCGAGTCTTGGGGGTTAACTTCCACTCCGAAGTTTTCTGAGTTGTCACGTCCCCTCTGTACCTCAGCATTCAACCAAGTGGCACTGACTCACCCCCCTCAGATTGCAGAGTTGTTGGTGACTGGGGATGACCTGCTCCTGATCCCTCAGGACAGAGTGGTCTTCCTCCAGCAGTCCTTCTGGCTTCAAGTTGACCTCTGACACCTACCATTTCAAATCCACCTCTTCCCATCGTGGGATCTGTGTTGGAGACCTCTCTTCTGCTACTAGGAGAGCCAGTTCCACAGGGTCTCAATTCTCTTCCTCTTAGGGAATCCCAGACCTCTTCAGACACCTCCCTGGAGCACCTCACTGTGGAGGTTCCTCAGAAGAGAATGTGCAAAAGGAGGCAACTAGATTCCCCAGAGGAATCTCTCACAGTGTATACTGACTTCGATGAAGGGGAGGAGTCCTGGGTGTCCCACCCCTGCAGATCCCCTCATGGACCTGGTATCTGCACGAGCATGGAAGGAACAAGATGTTACAGAACCTATACCAAAAAGAGCAGACAAGATCCTTAGTGCCCCCAAGGATAGACCTCATTGGACAAGGGGATTCCAGTACATGCCATGGTGGTTGGGGCGGCCACCAAGAAAGAAATTTCATAGGAAAGCTCTACTGTCCATTCTCCTAATAGGAAGTCTAGGACTATGGACAGATTCAGAAAAAGGATCTATGCTTCTTCCACATTTGCCGACAGAGCATTGAATTATCTTGCCCATTTTACCAGGCTACGGAGGGGACTTACGTCAAGAATTCTCTAGCTCTGGCCCTGAGTCCATGATGCCGGAAATCGCACTTCCTTTACCTCCCATATGGCCACTCTGCAGTACATTTCCAATGTGTCCATGAGGTTGATTTTTCAAACATTTGAGGCACCTCTAGGGCAGCCGGTTCTGGCATTGCCATTCGGTGCCATGCCTGAATGTGGCTATATGATTTCATGGAATCTTTTAAAGCATCCTTTGTCAGTGCCCACTTTGATGGATCTTCCCTTTTTGGACCGACTGTACGTGACACACTCTCCGGCATTCAGAAAAATAGAAAGACCATGTCTGCTGTTAGGATCCACTTCTGTACCCTGCAGAGGTCCTTCTCCAGGAATCTTCACAGGAGAAAGAAGTTATGGTTCATAAAATCCCAGGGTCCTTTTCAGGATGCTCAGGAAGATTTTTCCCCTGGGGGGGGAGAGGGGGGAATAATTCCAGTGGTAGATGCCACCCTTGGGGCAGAGGGGGTACACTGAATCAGGGATTTCTGGATTCTCCCCCAAAAAATTTCTTGCAGCATCCCTGAGGTGTTGTTTGACTCTCCCTCTCTGGAGGCAGTCAGGAGATGATGCTCCTTGCACCTAGATGCTTGGTTAGCCATCATGAATGACCAATGGGTGCAAAGTGTTATATTTAGAGGGTACTCCATTCCCCTTTTTAAATCCCCCCAAATCCAAACACCTCCCTGATGTTCCACCCAATCAGAGGGAGGCAGAAACTTTAGAAATTGCAAAGTTGCTCCAAAAAAGAGTCATCCAGGAGGTTCCCTTAGACAAGCACAGATCAAAGATTTACTCAAGATTCTTTTTAGTTCCAAAGGAAACAGCGGACCTCAGGCCCATACTGGACCTGACTTGCCTGAACAAATCAGTGAAACACAAGAAGTTCAGGATAGTCACAGCTCAGTCCGTCTTTCCCATTTTACAGAAGGATGACTGGAGGTGCTCGATAGACCTGAAAGATGCATATTATCACATAAAAATGAACAGACACTCCAGATAGTATATCTGTCTCAGCAAGGGAGCCAGTCACTACTAATTCCACGTGCATCCATTTGGTCTTACCACAGCCCCCAGGGTGTTCACCAAATGCATGGCAGTGGTCGCAACTCATCTCAGACTACACACAGATTCCACGTTTCCGTACCAGAATGACTAGCTCCTAGTCGCACCATCCAGGCATCTACTGATCCAGGGCAGGGATTTTCTCTTACAATTAGCCCCTACCTTAGAGATCACCATAAATCTCCAGAAGCCGCAATGACAACCTGTGCAAATGATAGATTTTATAGGGGCCTGCTTGGACACAACCAGAACCCTGGCCTTTCTTTCACCAGACAGGATTTTCTCTGCGGTTACATATCAAGCAAATCCTAGTGGAACCAGTCCCTACAGCAAGACTGGTTCTCAGGGCTCTAGGATCTATGACTGCAACAATTACCTTACTACCAACAGCTCCCTTACATATGAGAGTTCTCCAGTGGACATTGTCTGTCCACTGGACCGTTCTTCCACCCGCTCAATCATCCTGTGAAACTGTGTTGGGTGTGCAGGAATTCTTTTTTGTGGTGGCTTCATGATCCAGAAGTATCTCAGGGTTGACCTTTCATTCTTCCGACTCCCATCACCACGTTGACCACGGACGCCCCCCAGCTGAGGTGGGGAGGCATTACCTGGGACGGACAGTTCAAGGCATGTGGACTGCCCAGGAGACCAATCTGCATATCATCATCCTAGAGATGATGGTGGTGCTTTTAGCGTTGCAAGCCCTCTACTCCCTTTTTCCTCTGGGGGCAATAGCAGTTCAGACCAACAACATGTGTGTTCTGTGGTATCTCAACAAACAAGGTGGAACCAAGTCCTACTCCCTTTGTCGGGAAGTGATGAAAGTTTGGCAATGGGCTTTCTCTACCAATTGCTTTCTAGTTGTGATGCACATTCTGGGGGAACACAACATATTGGCGGCCAGGCTCAGCAGGGTGCTTCTGATGGCTCATGAGTGGTCTCAGAATCTGTCAGTGGCAAACCAAATCTTCCTCAGATGGGGTCAACACTGCTGCGACCTTTTTGCCTCCCCTTTCAACAAGTGCAGCAGGTACTTTGCTCTGATCCCTCCAAAGGGACAGTCACCAGTAGATGCTCTAGTCCATGCTTGGCCTGCCGGTCTACTTTATACTTTATCTCCTGTTCCCCTAATTCCCAAATTTCTTGAAAAGGCACACAGGTTGAAGAGCAAGCTGATCCTCATTGCCCCTTTTTGGCCTTGACAAGTTTGGTTCACCTTCCTGGTCTCACCTAATTTGCCTACCATAGACCCTGGAACCATGTCTGGGCCTTCTGTCTCACCCTTCAGGCAAATTCAACTGTATCTTCATAGTTTGTGACTAACCGCATGGTATTTCCAATTCAGGTGATGGCTAGACAATCCAGGCTTTCTTCCCCAGTCCAGAAGATTATCATGTGTTCTCATAGGTCTTCTACCAGAAAAATTTATAAAAATAAGTGGAAAAGGTTTTCTGTATGGGCCTAGCAGCATTACATTGATCCGCTTATGGCACCCATTTCAGTAGTTTTGGATTTCCAGGCAGGTCTTTTTCTTTTGGGGGCCATTTTCTCTACTCTCAAAGTTCAGTTAGCAGCCATTTTTGATTTTCACATCAAAGAGAATGCTACATCTTTGGCTACTTCCAGACTTTGCAAAGTCTTTCTCAAGGGTACTTACCTTCTTCGACCTTGTATTAAGGATCCTAGTCCTCCGTGGGATCTTATGTTAGTTCTTCAAGCTTTGACCTTACCCCCCTTTGAACCTGCCACCAAGGCTGAATTGAAATTCTTGTCCTGGAAAACAGCCTTTCAAGTGGCCAATACTTCAGCCAAGAGGGTATCTGAATTTCAGGTGCGATCTTCCAAAAGTCCCTATCGTATTTTACATAAATACAGAGTTACCTTACGTACTAATCCCCCTTTCTTACCTTCTTACCAAAGGTTGCGTTGGTCAGTACTATTAATCAATCTAGTAATCTCCCTGTATTTTTTCCAAACTTTCAAAATAAGGGTGAATATATGTTGCATCTTTTGGACGTACATAGACAATTGGAATTCCACCTGGGTAGGACAAAAACTTTCAGGACGTCTGATCAGTTATTTGCCGCTTTCTCAGATTCCAGAAAAGGGAAAGCCTTTGTTAAAACTACTGTTGCTCGTTGGCTAACAAGCTGTATCATTCATTTGTATTCTTTGAATAATGTTCCCTTACCTAAACCAGTCAGAGCTCATTCCACGAGATCTATTGCCACTTCCCAGGATTTCTGGCTAGGGTATCTTTAGTAGATATTTGTACAGCTGTGTCATGGGTGAACTCCCACACTTCTATTTTGCATTGCAATATCTAGGAACAGGGCTGCTTTTGGTACTGCAGTGCTCTGAAATATCCTTCCATAAGGCTGCCCAGACCTATGTAGCTGGGGACTCTGTCCCACAGGTTTGATGAAGACTTGAACAGACAACATCAGATAAAGAAGTTATGTACTCACCATAATGTTCCATCTGTGTTGTCTTCATCATCCTTCCCCCCTTCCTTATCTCTGAAGGACCTGATGGATTATACTGGGAACCTTTGTACCTGTGTTGAGCTCCTGAGCAACTTTTATACTCAGTTGCCTTTTAGAATGTAATTTTTTATTTTATGAACATATTGCAGCAAACTCGATCTGAGGTATCAGAGAGGAGCAAGGCAGTATGGGGAGGGTGACAGCCAAGTCAGTTCCAAGCTCAGAACCAAGACCTACAGGTATGATGAAGACTGAAGCAGACAACACAGATGGAACATTAAGGTGAATGCATAGCCTCTTTTTTCTAAAATGTAAACCATACCTAATTAAAATCTTGTTTATTAATTTTGAGTGTCCATCGTATAGCCTTACATACTTTGCCAACTTTCTGTTTCCTAAAAAAATATTTTAGACAATTCCTCTTTAGGCAGTTGTAGGAGTCTGAACCAGTAATCAGCTGCCTTTTTCATTTATCAACTCAAGTTGTTCCTAGAATACAACAAAGGAAACATATTTGTCAACAATGTATTTATCTTCCTGTAACAAGAAATATTGCCCATGCTGCAGATTTATGCATGTTGCATGACTGCTTGTTATGCTTTAATTTTTACTGCAATTGTAAGAACAATGCTACAACATCCGTTCTGTTTTGTTAGACCTATATATAGTGCCTGTATTACTTTTCCAATCAGAAGCTATATAGAAAGACAATCCCTTTCCTAATCATTTATAGATGCCTACTTGTTTTTAACGTTCACCAATATTTATCATATATTCATACATTTTCGTATTAAATATGTTTAACTTGTTTTTTTATATCTAAAGATATTGCATCCAGATTCAAAGATGTAATCATTCCACTATACTCAAGACTAATTAAGCTAATCATTTATCATAATGCCCCTTTCAGTATGTACCTGTGTAAACACTTGTCAAAAATAGAATGACAATAGTGCTTTCTCATTAAAAAAAAAATCAAGAGCTTAAATTGTAAAAATTATGCAGGCCATCTCAAAGCCTTGTCCCTCTCGTCAGTTTCATACAGGCTACTGAGAGGTGACCTGTGATTCATGTAAGGAGCTTCCACAGACCTTATTCTGTCCTACCTAAAAACATGCACAAGTCCAGTGGTATAATAAGTACCCACTCAAGGGATCTCAGTCTCTCTTGCAAAATACATAGAACATGGAGGGAAAGGTTTGTATTATAGAGAATACCACTTCTGTGGAACCGTCTTCCACTCCATATAAAGTACTTCCCTTATTCTATTTAAGGATAATTTGGATGAATGAATGGATAACCACAAATTCAGTCCTGGTGTAGCACCCAATCTCTCATGGATAGAAGAAACATGTAAATGTCCCAACATATCCTTATTTGGCTCATCTCTGATTGTATTTGATTATATTTGTAGGCAAAAAGGGCTAAAAACTACAATGGAAGTGTAAGGCTTCTTAAGATTCTCTTGGATCAATAGCCCAGAAAGTACCCACAAACAATTTAATACCTTTCTGTGACCCTGCTGAGCAGTGATTTTTTTTTTTAATACATTTTTTTCCTGTCTTCTACTTGATGACTTCTATTAGAAGAGAATCCATGCAACTGTAGTGGTCTGTTGCTCATTATTATGCCTTTGTGTAACTCCGATGCACCAGCTACCCATTTTATAGAGTATTAGCATGCTGCTCTCCTGTATGTTCTGTATTTATTATCTATTTTTTTTTCATTTTAAGATCGCATTGATCTCCAGACATTTGGCAGCCACACTACTGAAATGTTCAGAAATGTACCTAATCATATGATTTTTGCATCAAACGTTCTGCCTTTCCCTCATTAAATTTCTGTTTTTTGGCTAGTTGATGAGGATTTAAAGGGGTCTATTTTAGATCATCGAAACAGCAGAATTTCGAATGATCTAATATCGAACCTAATATCGCGAATGCTGAAAACAGCGAAGCTGCACAAAACTGAATTCTTTCCTAGGGAAAGAATTTAGTTGGCCGTTGTTGTGGCTTCGCTGTTTTCAGCGATGCGGTGAAAAGTTATGGGTTGGGTTAAGGTAAGTGTGTGATTGTGCGGATGTTCGGGTTAGGGTGTGGGTTGGGTGAGTTAGGGTTAGGGCGCAGGTCAGGTAAGTATGCGATTGTGACAGAATTTGGGGTTAACAGCTGTTAGGGCACCGGGTGAAGTGAGTTCGATAGTGAGAATTTGGGGTTAGGGACAGTTGAATAAAACACACCTTTATGAAACACAAGTGAGGTGAGTGTGTGATAGTGACGGACCTTAGTGTTAAGGTCTGGGTTAAGGTAAGTGGATAGTTAATGTATGTGCAGTGTAGTTTAGGGTTAGATGTAACTTTTAAATGTATGTGTGTGGATTGCTGCTTTTTAGTGTGCTTGTGGTGTATGTGTTTCTCGGAACAGCAAATTTTTTCTCTGGGGAAACAATTCGCTGTTTTAACGTTTCAATATTGTTAGGGTTCGGGTTTTGCAGTTCGACGTTATGGCAGTCAATAATGAGCCGTTTCGATGATCTGATATAGACCCGATTTAAAGTACCAAATAATGACTAATGCATCAGCACCTTCTATCTTCAAACCAACGCAGCACACAGCTTCTGAAGTCTGAAACTCAGATGTCAGTCATTATTTGGTGCTAATGTGCAAGCTGATATTGTAGCAAGTATCTTAAGTTTGTAAGAGCAAACTAGCTTTTGCTACAGTTATTAAAAAGCGTGTTTTGCTTATGTAGTGATTTTCTCTTTTATAAGAATGTAGATATTTTATTTCTCAGTAATTTGAGTGGTAGTACTACTTTGTGGGCAATTTGGACAGATTTGTGGTAATGTTTATTCCTGTACATGGAATAAAAACATTTTTTGACTATTGAACTTTGAACTTCAGTTGAGAGGAATTTGGGGCTTTGAAGTGTAGTTTATCAGTGAGCTAGTTCCATACATAGGCAGAAAATAATTAGGAGCTGTTTATTAAAGATCATGGTGAATTTGGGTCCTCTTCTATTACACTGTTGCCTGCTTATATTGGGCAGTTGTTATTTGAAGGGTAGAATGACTGTTGATAAACAGTGAGATTTGTGGAAATTTGTCAAAATCTTTGTATATATTTATTAGCTTATTACACATGCAAATATATCATTAATCTTAACAGATGTATATTGTTCTTAAAATAATACATATTAATACAAATATAGCTAATGTTCAAATGGTTGAACTTTTATATTATAATAAGATTGTAAGTAGCACTATTCTATATTCTTTTTTACTTTATTCATAGTTTTTCTGTAGGCACAGGCACTTAGATCATCCTTCTGTTTCACTGCTTGTGCAGATAGTTCTGGAGCCATTGCAGTGAAGAGTTGGTGAGCCCTAAGGATGAGAGTTTATGTAAGGGTTTCTAGTGGGAGACAGTATTAAAAGCTTTTGAAAAGTCTAGGGAGATGCTTGAGACTCTGTTTCTACCATTTCTATTGGTGTTGACAATATTAGCAAAATACAGCAAAGCAGTAGTTGTGCTGTGATAAGGTCGGATGCTGTGTGCTATGCTGGTTTGAGGACAGAAGCTGCTTATGTATTAGTTGATAAGTTGCATATAAATATATTTTTCTAATATTTTTTGATAGTGAAGATGAAATGCTAATTACCTTTAGTTTGAATAATCAGTATTGATTCCACCTTTGTGCAGTGGAATAATGAAGGATTTTTTGACATAGCGAGGGGATTTTATTTTCATATGTGGATTAGAACTGAGACACTATATGCAATGGCCTCAGCTGCAGTTTTAAGATATTTAACAGAAAGATTGTCAGGGGCAGTTGCAGTAGGCTTTAAATTTTTTAGGTATTTTTTGACGTTATCCATGGGAAGCCAAAAGACACAAACAAACATCCATGGGAACTTGTGTTTAATTTCTCCAAGTATTTTGGGTTTCTAATAACATGATGGGAATGGACCCCATTCCTAAGTCAAAATATGATTAAAGTTCATGAAATTAGCATTGTTTCAGTCTTTAATGTTAGCCAAAAGTGTTCTTTACAGTATCTGCAATGTGCCCGGAAATGATTCCTTCTGAAATTCATATGGAATTACATGTATGAATAACATATCTAAATATGGCTCTAATTTTTTTTATGAGACCCATTGCTACTAGTACTATTGGAACTATCTAAGGATCCTTCCTCCTCATTACCCTTGTTTCTGCCTGCAGAAACTGGTATTTTATGACTTTGTGTCTGTCTGTACATAAGACACTGTAATCACTAGATGTAGCAATTTCAATGATCAATACTACTTTTGTTTTCTTTTCGTATCTGTTTTTCTTGCATCAATGTGTTGAACTGATGATAATGAGTGATCTCATGTGATATAAACTTCATCATTTTCTATAATGCTTTTTGGCTCATGTTTCCAATCCTTCTCAGCTACTTCAATATTGTAATGTTTGCACAATCCCTAATGCAATAGTCTTGCCACATTACTATGCCTTTCAGTATACAGACCTTCTGCCATTAATGTGTCACATCCAGCAACAAAATATGCAAGTGTTTTCAGTTGTGCTTTACAGAACCTGCATTTGTCTGTCTCTTCTACAGATTTAATGGACTTTATAAACTAGCATGTATGTAGTCCAGTATCCTGGGCCATTAAAATATTAATCTTTCATCTTTTGGTTTAAATTCACCTCTCCTTAACCATTCCTGCATCAGATACTGATCGACATGAGGCTGTTCCAGGAGTTTGTTTGTTCCACAGGTTTAATGGACTTTATAAACTAGCATGTATGTAATCCAGTATCCTGGGCCATTAAAATATGAATATTTCATCTTTTGGTTTAAATTCACCTCTCCTTAACCATTCCTGCATCAGATACTGATCGACATGAGGCTGTTCCAGGAGTTTTTTTGTACTTACAGCTATGTTTATGCCTTTTCCACATTTCTTGCCTTCTCATCTGATCCTTCTTATATTATTTTTTTTTTTTGGCACATTCACTTGCTGGCTAATTTTTTTTCTACTTCTGGTTTGGTTTCCACTCCTGCTTGACATCAATATGCTTCTGCTAAACTAAGCAGAGAAGTCATCTTAGATTTGTTCCATTTGTGTGTATTATTATCCATGGGAACTGCTTGAAAGCAGAAAAGTTTTAGGAGATTATTTGATTGAGTAGGGACATCAAGAGCTTCATTAGTCATTTGGTTGGTTAATGACAGTACTGCTTGTATAAAAAAGGTATTGAATTGGATGGCCATTGTATCATCTTGTTTCTGTGTGTTTGATGTTGGCTGTGTAACTTGTTTTGGATTTGAAAGTTTACTGATGGAGGCCCACAGCAGTTTTGGATTATTAGTGTGTTTGTTTTGATTGTCTCAGTAATAGGTTTTCTTATCTTTGTTTATAAGTTGTTTTGTTAGGTTTCACAGATGCCTACGTGTTAGTATAGTAGGAGC
This sequence comes from Protopterus annectens, assembly GCF_019279795.1. Taxonomy (NCBI): domain Eukaryota; kingdom Metazoa; phylum Chordata; order Ceratodontiformes; family Protopteridae; genus Protopterus; species Protopterus annectens. The sequence goes on from NC_056745.1 coordinate 1,138,927,102, forward strand.
TGTATTAATTTTTGTTGCAACATTTCAGACTTGGTGTTGTTGTTTCATGAATTCTTTACTTGCTAAAGGATAGCCACTGGGCAGGGTTGGCTTTGAGTGTTTTTATTCTGAGGTGGTTACTGTGTTTTTAGAATATCTAGGAAGATTGTATTGATCTAAAAGACAGCATCATCTATGGAGAGAAACATTATTTTTTTCCAAGATAAGGAGATGCAGTGTATTATGTGATGACCCTCCACCTCTGAACCATTAATCAAGGAACCTCAATCCTCACCACTGGCACCAGTGGGGGGGGTGTTCACTGAGAGGATAAAGGGTACACACACAGTATCTCCAGATGCAGCTCTGTGAATCAAGTGCAAGTTCCATTAAGAGCACGCAGAGACCACAGTCAGTCTGGGAATGGTTTCTCCCTCTCTCCAGATCCCCAGTAAGACTGCCCAGTGGCATAACTATAGAGTTGAGATCTCAGCTGAGTGCCAAGTGAAGGCCTCCAGCACCCTCTGTGTCCAACCAGTGCTTCGTGTTTCTGCCCAAGTAGCGGACACACACACACACACCTGGGAAAGGCTGGCACAGGTGTACTAGCTATGCCCCCTTCTGCTCAGACTATAAGATAGTTATGGCTGCCACCAGACTCTCCTGCCAGCTGACTTAAGGTTCTTCCAAGGGTATCCAGTATACTGAGTGAAATTAATATTGATATAAATGGTAGTTTGACCAAGAGCAAGGCTATTAGGAGTGGCCCACACAGTGACACCAAATAAATATGAAAGTCCTCTCAAAGCTTAAATATCTCTACAAAGATCAGCCACAATGAAAGGTTTAAATATATTTAATAATAAATAAAAGAACAAGAAAATACTAAGAATACATTCACAGTGGCATCAGAGTTCAAATCACAGGAAATATTTAAAATAACATTGAAGGACATGCTCAGACAAATAAAGAAAACAAATATCTAAACTAAGCTTCACTATATTCCTGACTGAATCTAAGAGAATTATACTATTCCCTATAACTTACTTAACAGATCAAGGCAGATGATGTGGTGTGTAATGAAAGGAGATACTGCCAGCCCATCTATTGGGAATTTTGTAAATAATTATTTGTCATTTGTGAATATTAACATGATTTATATAAAAGTGTAATAAAGGGAGATACTGCCAGCACAGCTGTCTAGAATTTTTTAAATGGTTATGTGTCATTTTTGAATTTCAACATGCTTCATGTAAGATGATTGTGTTACAAATGTATTAGAACTGTATGTCATGTATATATCAAACTAGGTTTGTACAGATGTGTGTTGAAAATATATTTTATAAAGTACTCAGCTTAAAATTGGATCCACAATGTGCCCTGCTGGAAGATAACAGAAATGTACATACACTATTGTAACTGTTTAAATGTATATATTTTAACTGTGGAAACTGGAACACAGAGGGTTAACTTCATTCCAGCAAAACTTCAGAAAAATAGCTGAAATTAAATTACTTTATGACTGCAAGAGACAGGATGTCTATATTAGAGAGATCTCTGCATTGTCTTGAAGGAGAAATACTAGGCTTGAGATGTGGGAGGTTTTTATTGTTTTATGACTTCCAGCAAGTGTCAGGCTCTAAGGAAAAGCCCTTGTGTATGTATTTTCAAAGGTAGATGCTAAATACTTCTACATTCCATCAATTGCTGTATTGAGCCTGGGAACTGAAATCAGATGACAAGCAATTATGTCATTCAACAAGTAATCCCAGCAGTAATGATTGAGATATTAATTTGGGAAGTCTTTTAGAGAGAGAGTATTCTGTATTCTGTCTTGGACCTGGCAACAACAAAGACCTATTCACCATATCTGCCTTGCTTTTAAGTAAATTAATTAGACTATAGTAATTTTCTTAGACATAGTCAGGAATATAACAAAGTTTAATTTAGATGTTTTTCTTTATTTATTTGAGACTATCCTGCGATGTTGTTTTAAATAGTTCCTATGATTTTGAACTCTGGTGTAACTGTACATATATACTGAGTATTATCTTGTCTTTTATTATTTATTATTACTGGCAAAGATCATAGAGAAATGCATTCATAAACAGCTGTTAAACAACCTAATACAAAACAATTTATTAGCCAACTACCAACATGGTTTTAGATAATTTCATAGCACCACCTCTGCTCTTTTATCTTTCACAGATTGTATTAATAAGAATTGCAACAACGACACGTTATCCTCAGCCCTCTTTATTGATCTTTCTAAAGCCTTTGATATGGCTAACCACCACTTACTCATTAATATCCTCAAAAACCTTTCCCTAGACACACACTGGCTATTCAGTGGTTCCAATCATACTTAGGCAACAGGCAGCAGGCTGTCCTATGGGAGAACAACTTATCCTTCCACCTCTCAATTGCCCTTGGGGTCCCTCAAGGCTTCATATTAGGCCCTCTCTTATTCTCTATTTTTATAAACAACCTATACGCTGTTGTACCTCAAGCTACTTGTATCCAATATGCAGACAATTCCATGCTAAAATGCTCTGCCACCTCACCATCTGTCCTATAGTCCATAACCCAAAATGGGTTTAACATAGTCGAAAACTGGCTTCTACATTGATACCTCATTCTTAATCCCAAAAAACAAAATTGCTACTGTTCACTCCCACACGTCGGGCCTCCCCACTTAATTTTACTGTCACATCAAGCAATGGCATTATTATATCTCCTGATTGTACTACTAAACTTGTTGGGGTTCTTATTGACAACAACCTTACCTTTGATTCCCATATTAATAGTACTATAAAAATAGTCAACAAAAAACTAGGATCCCTACATAGGATTAAATCTTTTTTGTCACCACTAGCCAGGACCACCATTGCCCGTACCCACTTAATCTCTACCCTCCTCTATGCCTCACCTATATATGCGAAACTATGTAAAAACAACATCAACAAGCTAGCAATCTCCTATAATAATATTGCCAGATTTGCAACTGGATCTGCCTTCAGAGCCCACCATTATGATAATCTTAAACAGCTAGGATGGCTAGAACTGCCAAATATAATACTATTTAATCAATTAACAGTTGCCTACAAGATCCTGTACCAAGCTACTAACACACCAATACTTACTAACCTAATCACCCCCTATAACAACCTCAAGACCCTATGCTCATCAAATAAACTGCTTATACACATAGGTAAAGCTAACAACTTGGCTGGTGACTCCTTGTTTACCAATACAGTTGGAAAAATTTGGAACTCCCTCCCACAAGACCTAACCACCATTACCTCTACAACATTATTTAAAACCAAATTGAAACCATACCTTCAATCACAGTGGTTATGCCCTTGTTCTAACCCTGACTAACTACCCCTAATTTCTCAAAGCATTTATTGCCATTACTGTACAAACTAGTTACTTTTGTGTTAACTACTAAGAGAGTATATAACCTAGCTACTTTTTTCAGTCAACTACAATGAAAATATTCTCTTATACTAAATTGTTAGCAAAATATTTGCATGTCTAACCATAGCTGAAATATACCATGATTCTGTTTACAGAAATGTAACAAAATGTAATGCATAGGACGATTATCTGTACATGTAACTGTATTTGTAAATGTATCATATTACAAATGATTGTGTGTTTTTTCTTTGTTGGAGCTTTTCTCTTCGGGCCTCCACTGAAAATGCACATATATCCAGTTGGACTAGACAGGGCAACAAATGTAAATTAAATAAAAATAAAATAAATTATTAAATATATGTAAACCTTTCATTATGACTGATCTGTCTAGTGATATTTTAGCTCTGAGAGTACTTGTATATTTATTTGGTGTCACTGTGTAGGCCACTCCTAACAGCCTTGCTCTTGGTCAAATTACCATTTGTATTAATAGTAACATTGCACAGTAAGATTGGATACCCTTTGTTAAGGGCCTTAAAGTAGCTGATAAGGAATTGGCTGGTGGCAGTGCTAACTACTTTACAGTCTGGGCCAAAGGGGCGTAGCTAGTAATCCTGTGCCAGCCTTTCCCAGGTTTGTGTGTGTGTGTGTGTGTGTGTGTGTGTGTGTGTGTGTGTGTGTGTGTGTGTAAAAATCAAACCTTAAAGAGTGTGCATGTCAGGTACTTGGGCAGGCACACAAAGCACTGGTTGGACACAGAGAAGGTGCTGGAGGTCTTGGCTTGGCCACTCAGCTAAGATCTCAACTCTATAGCTATGCCAGTTGGGAGTCTTATTGAGGATCTGAAGAAAGAGGAAGCAAGTGATTTAATTCATTAGTGTGCTGTTTGCTCGTGTTTTTTTCATACTGTTGTATGTATTAAAGTACCTCTCCTATGCTTCTTGCTGTGGCTTTATTGTTTCATCCCATTTAGTACCTATATTTTGTTTTTTTGATTTATTGGTTTCTTTTGGTACAGGTTTTGGCTCTCTTTTTTGTGATTATTAGTGCCGTTTGGGTTATGGATGGTGAAACGAGTGCAGACATGGAAAGGAGGAGTAATAAGGAAGAAATTGGGCAAACAAGGAAACTTATCGGTCAACTAACTCAGTTAGTTGACCTCCTCACACCCTTAACTCGTTCTATGGTTGAGCTGGCAACTGGCTTTCAGCAGGGGTGGAACCAGGAAATAAAGTCTGATAAAAAGTGGTGTTCAAACGCTAATGGTACTGATACTGCTGTTGTAAGGTCAGGTATGGATTTTAACCAAACACTGAGTGTTTTTAAAAATGTTGAGACGGTTAATTCTAATGGCTGCTGTGGGTATATAAATGACGTCAATGTTGTGGATTCAATAATATACAACCAGCACAGGAAAACAGAACTAACTTTAACAAACGTGCAGTCAACAAAACGGAATTAAAGGACTGGCTTCAGGTTAATCATACAAATAAATTTTAGACGAAGGCCTAACAAAGCAGCGCCATTGACTGAGTCTTACAAAAATAAACTTGGGCGACTTATCAAGTTGCTTTTTAGTTTTAAAAAATTAGAAATTGAGAATGACTATTTGAGGGAATGTATTTCGGAAGGAAATGTTCCCAAAGGACTAAGGTTTTTTAAATTTCCAAATGTTATTTATGGAAGTGTATTTTATAAAGAATTAATTGAATTGTTTAACAGATGTGGGTTAGATATGTTAAGCATGATTGAAGAAAATAATAGAGTTAAAAGTGAGTTGTTAAAGGAAATTGAGGATGACATGATTTTCACTATCCCATCAGAAAGAGAAAAATATGACAATATAACTTATGATATTGATGGGCAATGTGAAGATTTAATTAGAAGGAAAATTAAAAAGTTTGGAGAGGGACATCACTGACTATAAAAATGGCAATAGTTATCCTAAGCCAAAGTCTAGTTTTAGACCTTGGGGAAAATGATGTTAATGAAGTCAATGAGAGGAACATGTATGACAAAGCTGGTGCTGGGGAGCAAGTTTGTGATTTAGATGATTTTAATGAATATCCCCCCTTACGTAGATCAGAAAGAATTCGAAACAGGGAAGAGCAACATCATCACCAGTTTCAAAATTTTCAGGGAGGGAAAAGGAAGAGGGAGGGGGAGGTATTAATGATGAATGTTACCACCCCACGTGACTCAGTAAATTATGATATTAAACAAGATGAATTTAATTGTTTTAAGTACACTAGAGATAATTTTAGTATTTATAATTTTAGTGGTCACCTTACAACAAGAACATTTTTGTTTACTTTCAAAAGGTTTTAAATTTATTCCTATCAAGAGAGGTAATATAACAAGAACCCTACTTGACATTAAATTATTCACCAGGAAAATTAATTTTCAAGTATTTTTTAAGCAGGAAAAGATGACAAATATAGGAGTATTGACAAGAAAGCATGCTTTTAATCCACCTTTACATCCACAGATTAGGAACTTTGAAAATGTGATGGAGAATCAAATTAGACAAAGTTTCAATAAAATTAAATATAAGCAAATTTTAAATAATGATGAGGTAAATATTCTTGCTGAACTGAGAAATGATCAAAAGGTAAGAGTGATGAAGCCAAACAAGGGTAGGGGCATGGTTTAAATGGAAAATTTGATTTATGAAGCCAAGATAAATCATGTCATCACAAACTTGCTCCCCAGCACCAGCTTTGTCATACATGTTCATCTAATAATCAAAATCTGCTAGAAGTGCATAAACCTACTCATCCCCCAGGCAAAAACCTTCTTTCCTTCAGCCTCGCTCGCCTCTGGAACTCCCTACCACCAAGCATCCGCACCACCTCTAACCACTCTACCTTCAAAAAGTCTCTTTTCTTACACCTAGCATCACAGTGGGAATGCTCTTGCTCCAACCCCACATAACTAACTCTACTTAATGTCCTTCAATATCATATCCTACTTTATTTAGCTACTATGCTTGTTCTCTAATTTGTATTAATGTTTCATTTTTTCTATTACTAGCATGTTTCTTCTCATTGTATTAACTGTTATGACTGCTATTCTATATCTGATTAGTTTTACTTTTATTCTGCATACATTGTATTAACAACTCTCTGTACCTAGATTGTCACTGTCAAATGTTGAATGTACATTTTGTTTTTTTTTTTGTTTTTTTTTTGGAGCTTTTCTCCCCAGGACTCCATTGAAAACGGGTTCTTTATGGCCCAATGGACTATCCTGGTAAACCAACTGCAATAAATAAATAAATAAATAAATAAATAAAGATGAATGAAATCCTGAGAGACTCAGACAAATATTTATGTATATCCAAGAATGGAAGACTTACTATTAGACATGTTGATTGACAACAAAACCCTTAATTATTTAAAAGTAGAAAAGCCTAGAATTCCATCTATCTTTGGCATTCCAAAGATACATAAGAATGCCATGGATCCACCATTAAGGCCTATAGTATCTGCAGAGGGGTCCAAGACCCTACCTTTAGCCAAACTGGTGGATACTAAACTTAAACCTCTATGGCTGAAGAGAAATAACATCCTTAGAGACTCTTGGGACTCTTTGAGGAGTTTTAAACAAGAGGAATTTAGGAAAGACCTTACCTTCCTTACTATTGACGTCATTGATTTGTTTTCCACTATACCCCATGGCCAAGGTTTAGCATTCTTTGAAGAAATTATTTATGATGATAAAAGTTTGACTAATAATGAATGTATTTTAATTTTGTATTTAATGGATTTGGTCTTAAAATATAATTATGTTTTTTAAGGGTGAGTATTTCTATCAATTAAAGGGAGTGGCTATGGGCACAATATGTGCCCCCACCTATGCAAATTTAGTTCTGACAAAGTGGGAGGAGAAGTTTGTTCTGAATTCTATATACAGTAGTTCCTGGATTTCATATAAACATTTTTTGGATGATATCTGTCTGTTATGGACATCCAGTGATGATGAATTATTAAAGTTTATTAAATTTTTAAATAATAGTACTTCCTTTCTGAGATTTACTTACAAGGTCAACCGAGAAAGATTAGAATATCTTGACAATGAAATATATAGGGGGAACGACCATTATAGATCCAAAGTTTTCAGAAAAAGTACCTACTGCAACTCTTTTGCACTTTAACAGTGCTCATCCCATACATTATAAAAAAAAGTCTAGTAAAAGGACAATATGTTAGGTCATGTAGAATGACCTCTGATGATGAAGACTTTGTTGAAGAAATTGACCTTTTAAGAACTATGTTTAAGGCAAGAGACCACTGATTACATTCTTGATAAAGTGGAAGAAGAAGTTATTAGTGGTAGGACGGAAAGGTTCCAGCCCATATTAGGTAAAGGTATTGAACCAGTTATTATAGATAATGCAGAAAAAGAAGAAAACTTTGAGAGAGCCTTGGTTATTGAGTACAATGCCAGTTCTAAACAAGTAAGAGATATTATGGACAAAGAATGGAATACATTTCTGGCCTTTACTGATTTAGAGATGTTTCCTAAAGAGAAATTAAAAGTAGTTCATTAAAAATACATTTTAGAAATCAATCATGGGACAGAAATGTGGAGAAGCAATAAGAAACCTGGCACATACAAATGTGGTCGTTGCTCACAGTGTGAGTGGATTATTAATATAGATGAAGTTATTTTAACAAATAGGAATATAACTTTAAAAAGTAAGGATTTTTCAAATTGTGACTCCAATTTTCTTATATACCTAGTATTGTGCCAGGTATGCCAGGCTTTTTACATTGGAAAGATGGAAAGAAAGCTAAAAAGAAGGATATATGAGCACATGTACAATATTCAAAATATGAAGGATAATAATGCTTTATTTAAACACAAGCAAGATTGCGCACAGGCCAGATTTTTATTTTTTGTGATGGAGAAGATTAAATTAGATGAACGTGGTGATATGTGGGAGGAAAAAAATGAGTATAGGGAGCTGTGGTGGCAATTGACTTTGCAAGCTAATGTATAGCCAGGACTTAATGAACACATTTCAATAGCTCCCTTACTAAAACTGAGGTCAGCTAAATTATGAAATTCATAACATCTAGTCCACATGATCTTGACTATTTATTATCCCACAATATTAAAAAAATCTTTTATATAAAATTTGATCTTAGGAGTTTTTTTTTATGACTAATGTATTTTCATTAATGATTTTATATTCACATATTCTATACACCATTCATATTTATGTATTTATTTATATATTTAAGTTGTAATTTGTTAAAGGGCCAGTAGAGGGAGTTTTAAGACTTGTTACTATTTATTTTTATGTTTGCACGCTTTGAGGCTGTTTTAACATTTGTAATTTATATGTAACTGCTTTTTATTTATTGTTCTGATAGGCAGTCCATTTAATTTTCCTTTATCTTGGTGTTTAGTTTTTATATATAATTCTAAAATGAAGTGAAGTGTTTTAATTTTGAATGATTATTTATGTATTATGTCTTTTCAATGATTTGTTGAACACACAGTGATGTCATGTGCATTATGCTATTTAAAGTAGGAATTGTTTGGAACTAACCCACATCTGATGAAGTATTGTTAAACGAAAACACAAGTGATTAATATGTTATTTAAACGAAAACTCAAGTGATTAATTCGTTAATGTGCTGTTTGCTCGTGTTTTTTTTTCATACTGTTGCATGTATTAAAGTATCTCTCCTGTGCTTATGGCTGTGGCTTTATTGTTTTATCCCATTTGATACCAATATTTTGGTTCATTTGTATTAATAGTAACATTACACAGTAAGATTGGATACCCTTTGTTAAGGACCTTAAAGTAGCTGATAAGGAGTTGTCTGGTGGCAGTGCTGACTACTTTACAGGTGGCAGTGTTAACTACTTTACAGTCTGGGTCAAAGGGGCGTAGCTAGTAATCCTGTGCCAGCCTTTTCCAGGTGTGTGTGTGTGTGTGTGTGTGCGTGTGTGTAAAAATCCTTAAAGAGTGTGCGTGTCTGGTACTTGGGGCAGGCACACAAAGCACTGGTTGGACAAAGAAGGTGCTGGAGGTATTGCCTTGGCCACTCAGCTAAGATCTCAACTCTATAGCTGTGCCAGTCGGGAGTCTTATTGAGGATCTGGAGAAAGAGGGAAAAACCATCCCCGGACTGACTCTGGTCTCTGTGTGCTCTTAAAGGAAATTGCACTTGATGCAGAGAGCTGCATCTGGAAATACTGTGTGTGTACCTCATCATCATCCTAATGTACGTCCCCCACTGGTGAGGATTGAGGCTCCTTGATTACTGGGCCAGTTGTAGGGTGTCACATGTATTGGTTGGCAGTGGTAAAATATCCACATGTTGGGATTCAGTGGTGTGGATATTGAATTCCTGTAGCCTGTAAACACTGGTCACTAAAGAAGGTGTTTGTATTCTCAATCAGCCACACAGTGAACATTTAGAGTTTCATATCACAATAGTTTTTTATTATTTTTTGTTAGCTTAGTTAGTCAGGGAGAGCAGGCAAGGATGTCAGCAGAGGAGTATGGCAAGCTGACAAGGAGTCACTTGGCTGAGATGTGCCATGCTAAAGGATTGGTGCATGCCAACCTGACTAAAGCAGAAATTATTGCATCCTTAGCCACAACTGCACCACAGACCAGCAACCAGGAAGACAACTAGACTGGCTTTGGGGAAGTACAGTTCTCAGCAAATGGACAGTTCAACCTTTCCACAGAGGACTTAAAAATCTGTCTAGAGTTAAAGAGACTTGAACTGGAGACCAAACGTTTGGAAATAGAATCAGCAGAGAGACTGCAGCGTTTGGAGGCTGAAGAAAAGGAGAAACAGATGGCATTCAAATCAACAGAGAGACTGAGACATTTGGAGGCTGAAAAACTGAGAAGCAGAGGCAGCATAAAAAGGAGATGCTGACTCTTTGCTAGGGTCATGGAGGTAATGGGGAAGGGAATAACCAAACCCCAGAAGCAACAAAGGTCAGTAAATTTCTTCCACAGTTTACAGAGGGTGATAACTTTGATAGTTTTATTCATGTGTTTGAAAGGGTATAAAAACAGCATAATGTTGACCAAGGGCTCTCGGTATGGTTCCTGACCCCCCTTACTCCATGGTAAAGCTGTAACTGCTATTTCTAAATTGTCTGATACTGATTGCTTAAATTATAATACTGTTAAAAATTGTTTATTAGAATGTTTTAAGTTAACACTGACTGCTTCCTTGACTTGCTCGGTTCCAACAGTGTCAAGGCCGAGCATGTCTCGGAGCTGAAGCCTTGATATCGAGTGTTGGGGGTAACTTCCACTCCGAAGTTTTCGGAGTTGTCACTTCCCCTCTGTACCTCAGCCTTCAACCGAGTGACACCGGCTTCCCCCCTCAGAGTGGAGGGCTGTTGGTGACTGGGGACGACCTGCTCCTGATCCCTCAGGACAGAGTGGTCTTCCTCCAGCAGTCCTTGTGCCTTCAAGGTGGTGGAGAGGGTCCTTTCCACCCCTAGGAGACCTCTGACAGCTACCATTTCAGATCCACCTCTTCCCATCGTGGGATCTGTGTTGGAGTCCTCTCTTCTGCCACTAGGACAGCCGGTTCCACAGGGTCTCGATTCTCTTTCACTTAGGGAAGCCCAGACCTCTTCTGACACCTCCTGCTGCACCCCACTTTGGAAGTTCCTCAGAAGAGAATGTGCAAAAGGAGGCAACTAGATTCTCCAGAGGAATCTCTCACAATGGATACTGACTTTGATGAAGGGAAGGAGTTCTCCTGATCTCCACCTGATGTCTCATTTGGAGACATTTTACAGATTCTTCATCAGAGAGGTGGTTGGTCATCCCCAAATCTCACCCCCCAGATAAGTCAGTATTCTTGGAGGCCTTCAGGACTGGCTCTTCTACATCCTGGGTGCCCCACCTCTGCAGCTCCCCTCATGGACCTGGTATCTGCACTAGCATGGAAGGAACCAGATGTTAGAGAACCTATACCAAAAAGAGCAGACAAGATCCTTAGTGCCCCCAAGGAAAGATCTCACTGGACAAAGGGGATTCCAGTACATGTCATGGTGGTTGGGGTGGCCACCAAGAAAGAAATTGCACAGGAAAGCTCTACTGTCCCTAATAGGAAGTCTAGGACTATGGATAGATTCAGAAAAAGGGTCTATGCTTCTTCCACATTTGCCCTCATAGCATTCAATTACCTTGCCCATTTTACCAGGCTATGGAGGGGACTTATGTAAAGAATTCTCTAGCACTGGCCCTAAGTCCATGATGCTGAAGGATCGCACTTCCTTTACCTCCCGTATGGCCACAATGCAGTCCATTTCCAATGTGTCCGTGAGGTTGATTTCTCACACAGTTGAAGCACCTCTAGGGCAGCCAGTTCTGGCATTGCCATTCGGCACCATGCCTGCATGCGGATGTATGATTTCACGGAATCCTTTAAAGCATCCTTTGTCAGTGCCCTCTTTTATGGTTCCTCCCTTTTTGGACCGATTGTACGTGACACGCTCTCTGGCATTCAGAATGATAGAAATACCATGTCTGCTGTTGGGATCCACTTCTGTACCCTGCAGAGGTCCTTCTCCAGGAATCTTCAAGGGGGAGAGAAGTTATGGTTCAGAAAATCCCAGGGTCCTTTTCAGGATACTCAGGGAGATTTTTCCCCTGGGGAAGAGGGAGGAATAATTCCAGTGGTAGATGCCACCCTTGGGGTAGAGGGGGTCCACTGAATCAGGGATCTTGGGATTCTCCCTTGGAAAAATTCTTGCAGCATCTCTGAGGTGTTGTCTGACTGTCCCTCTCTGGAGGCAGTCAGTGGATGATGCTCCTTGCACCTAGATGCTTGGTTAGCCATCATGAATGACTGAAGGGTGCAAGGTGTTATATCCAGAGGGTACTCCATTCCCCTTTTTAAATCCCCCCAAATCCAAACAACACCTCCCCGATGTTCCACCCAATCAGAGGGAGGCAGAAACTTTAGAAATTGCAAAGTTGCTCCAAAAAAAGTCATCCAGTAGGTTCCCTCAGACAAGCACGGATCAGGGATTTATTCCAGATTTTTTTTAGTTCCAAAGAAAACAGCAGACCTTAGGCCTGTACTGGACCTGACTTACCTGAACAAATCAGTGAAACACAAGAAGTTTAGGATGGTCACAGTTCAGTCCATCCTTCCCATTTTACAGAAGGATGACTGGAGGTGCTCGATAGACCTGAAGGATGCATACTATCATATCAAAATGAACAGATGCTCCAGATAGTATCTCTGTTTCAGCCAGGGAGTCAGTCACTACTAATTCCACGTGCATCCATTTGGTCTTAACACAGCCCCCAGGGTGTTCAACAAATGCATGGCGGTGGTCACAGCTCATCTCAGGCTACATGGATTCCATATGTTTCTGTACCTGAATGACTAGCTCCTAGTTGCACTATCCAGGCATCTACTGATCCAGGGCAGGGGTTTTCTCTTACAACTAGCCCCTACATTAGAGAGTACCATAAATCTCTAGAAGTCTCAGTTACAACCTGTGCAAATGATAGATTTTATAGGGGCCTGCTTGGACACAACCAGAACCCTGGCCTTTCTTCCACTGGGCAGGATTCTCTCTGCGGTTACATATCAAGCAAATCCTAGTGGTACCAGTCCCTACAGCAAGTCTGGTTCAGCTGCCTTACATATGAGAGTTTTCCAGTGGACATTGTCCACTGGTCCCTTCTGCCACCTCCTCAATCATCCTGTGAAACTGTGTTGGGTGTGCAGGAATTCTTTTTTGTCGTGGCTTCATGGCCCAGAAGTATCTCAGGGTTGACCTTTCATTCTTCCGACTCCCATCGCCATGTTGACCACGGACATCTCCCAGCTGAGGTGGGTAGGCATTTCCTGGGATGGACAGTTCAAGGCACGTGGACTCCCCAGGAGACCAATCTGCTTATCAATATCCTAGAGATGAGGGTGTTGCTTTTAGTGTTGCAAGCCCTCCACTCCCTTCTTCCTCTGGGGACAATAGCAGTTCAGACCAACAACATGTCTGTTCTGTGGTATCTCAACAAACAAGGTGGGACCAAGTCCTACTCCCTTTGTTGAGAAGCGATGAGAGTGTGGCAATGGGCTGTCTCTACCAATTGCTTTCTAGTTGTGTTGCACATTCTGGGGGAACACAACATATTGGCGGCCAGGATCAGCAGGGTACTTCTGATGCCTAATGACTCAGAATCAGTCAGTGGCAAACCAAATCTTCCTCAGATGGGGTCAACCCTGCTGCGACCTTTTTGCCTCCCCTTTCAACAAGTGCAGCAGGTACTTTGCTCTGATCCCTCAACAGGGACAGTCACCAGGAGATGCTCTAGTCCATGCTTGGCCTGCCAGTCTACTTTATGCTTTACCTCCTGTTACCCTAATTCCCAGATTTCTTCAAAAGGCACACAGGTTGAAGAGCAAGCTGATCCTCATTGCCTTTTTTTGGCCTCAACAAGTTTGGTTCACCTTCCTTTGGTCTCATCTAATTTGCCTACCATAGACCCTGGAACCACGTCTGGACCTTCTGTCTCACCCTTCAGGCAAATTCAACTGTATCTTCATAGTTTGTGACTAACCGCATGGTTTCTCCAATTCAGGTGATGGCTAGACAATCCAGGCTTTCTTCCCCAGTCCAGAAGATTATCATTTCTTCTCATAGGTCTTCTACCATAAAAATTTATAAAAATAAGTGGAAAAGGTTTTCCAAATGGGCCCATCAGCATCACATTGATCCGGTTATAGCACCCATTTCAGTAGTTTTGAATTTCCTGGCTGGTCTTTTTCTTTTGGGGATCATTTCTTTTTGCTGTCAAAGTTCAGTTAGCAGCCATTTCTAATTTTCTCATCAATGAGAATGCTACATCTTTGGCTCCTTCCAGACTTTGTAAAGTCTTTCTCAAGTTTACTTTCCTTCTTCGACCTCCTATTAAGGATCCTAGTCCTCCATGGGATCTTATGTTATTTCTTCAAGCTTTGACCTTATCCCCTTTGAAAATGCCACCAAGGCTGATTTGAAATTCCTGTCCTGGAAAACAGCCTTTCTAGTGGCCATTACTTCGGCCAAGAGGGTATCTAAACTTCAGGTGCAATCTTCCAAAAGTCCCTATCTTATTTTCCATAAATACAGAGTTACCTTACGTACTAACCCCCCTTTCTTACCTTCTTACCACAGGTTGCGTCAATCAGTGCTATTAATCAATCTAGTAATCTCCCTGTATTTTTTCCATACTTTCAAAATAAGGGTGAATATATGTTGCATCTTTTGGACATATATAGACAATTGCAATTCCACCTGGGTAGGACAAAAACTTTCAGGAAGTCTGATCAGTTATTTGCCACTTTCTCAGATTCCAGGAAAGGGAAAGCCTTTGTTAAAACTTCTGTCGCTTATTAGCTAACAAGCTGTTTCATTCATTTGTATTCTTTGAATAATGTTCCCTTACCTAAACTAGTCAGAGCTCATTCCACAAGATCTATTGCCACTTCCCGGGCTTTCTGGCTATGGTATCTTTAGAAGATATTTGTGCAGCTCTGTCATGGGCGAACTCCCACACTTTTATTTCACAAAGAAACTCCAGCTCTACTCAGTGGCATACCGCCTGCTCAGAGGCGATCTGTGCCTGACGTATAAAGCCATGTCCAACCCGGAATTAATGGACATGCTGCACCTCAGCAAATCCAAATCCCATCGAGCTACGCGCTTGAGAGACTTGAACCTCAGCACTGAAATAAATAGGACATGCTGGAGGGACAGATTCATAACCCAGAGGCTCCCTTCACTCTGGAATAAAATCCCAGTCCAGGTTAGGCAGAGTCCCACATTGACTCTCTTCAAGAGGAATCTTGATGAGTGGATGGGAGATCGTAGGTTTACCCCGGCTATCACTTCTGTGTCACTGTTAGACAGAGGCACAGTATACTAACCTCAAAAAAAGGCATAGCAAAGTTAATTTAAAATGGGTGGCGAAAGCCAAACACACTCTGGCTAGGCTTATAAATGCCCTAGGGTGGATAGCCTAGTTTGAACCTATGAACATTGCAGACTTGACATCATATCTAGGAACAGGGCTGCTTTTGGTTCTGCAGTGTTCTGAAATATCCTTCCATAAGGCCACCAAGACCTATGTAGCTGGGGACTCTGTCCCACAGGTTTAATGAAGACTGAACAGACAACATCTGATAAATAAGTTATGTACTCACCATAATGTTCCATCTGTGTTGTCTTCATCACCCTTCCCCCCTTCCTTATCTCTGAAGGACCTGATGGATTATACTGGGAACTTTTGTACCTGTGTTGAGCTCTTGAGCAACTTTTATACTCAGTTGCCTTTTAGAATGTAATTTTTTATTTTATGAAAGTATTGCAGCAAACTAGATCTGAGGTATCAGAGAGGAGCTAGGCAGTATCGGCAGGGTGGTAGGAGCTCTGGCTTAGGAACCTAAGCTTGGTGACGGACAAGTCAATTCCACGCTCAGAACCAAGTCCTACAGGTTTGATGAAAAGTGAAACAGACAACACAGATGGAACATTAAGGTGAATACATAACCTCTTTTTTCTAAAATGTAAACCATATCTACTTAAAATCTTGTTTATTAATTTTGAGTGTCCATTGTATGGCCTTACATACTTTGCCAACTTTCTTTTTCCTAAAAAAAAATATTTTAAACAATTCCTCTTTAGGCAGTTGTAGGAGTCTGAACCAGTAATCAGCTGCCTTTTTCATTTATCAACTCAAGTGGTTCCTAAAATACAACAAAGGAAACATATTTGTCAACAATGTATTTATCTTCTTCCTGTAACAAGAAATATTGCCTATGCTGCAGATTTATGCATGTTGCATGGCTGGTTGTTATGCTTTAATTTTTACTGCGATTGTAAGAAGAACAGTGCTACAACATCCATTCTGTTTTGTTAGACCTATATAGTGCCTATATTACTTTTCCAATCAGAAGCTATATAGAAAGACAATCCCTTTCCTAATTATTTATAGATGCCTACTTGTTTTTAATGTACACCAATATTGATCATATATTCATACATTTTCTTATTAAATATGTTTAACTTGTTTTTTTTATATCTAAAGGTATTGCATCCAAATTCAAAGATGTAATCATTCCACTGTACTCAAGACTAATTAGGCTGATCATTTAGCATAATGCCCCTTTCAGTATGTACCTGTGTAAACACCTGTCAAAAATAGAATGACCATAATTCTTTCTCATTAAAAAAATCAAGAGTTTAAATTGTAAAAATTATGCAGGCCATTCTCAAAGCTTTGTCCCTCTCGTCAGTTTCATACAGGCTACTGAGAGGTGACCTGTGATTCATGTAAGGAGCTTCCACACACCTTATTCTGTCATACCTAAAAACATGCACAAGTCCAGTGAAGTACCCACTCAAGGGATCTCAGTCTCTTTTGCAAAATACATAGAACATGGAGGAAAAGGTTTCTATTGCAGAGAATACCATTTCTGTGGAATTGTCTAACATTCCACATAAAGTACTTCCCGTACTCTATTTAAGGATAATTTGGATGAATGAATGGATAACCACAAATTCCGTCCTGGTGTAGCACCCAGTCTCTCATGGATAGAAGAGACATGTAAATGGCCCAACATATCCTTATTTGGCTCATCTCTGATTGTATTTGATTGTATTTGTAGACAAAAAGGGCTAAAACTACCATGGAAGTGTAAGGCTTCTTAAGATCCTCTTGGATCAATAGCCCAGAAAGTACCCATGAACAATGTAATAACTCTCTGTGACCCCGCTGAGCAGTATTTTTTTTTAATAATTTTTTTTTCCTCTCTTCCACTTTATGGCTTCCATTAGAAGAGAATCCATGCAACTGTAGTGATCTGTTGCTCATTATTAAGCCTATGTGTAACTCCGATGCACCAGCTACCCTTTTTATAGAGTATTAGCATGCTGCTCTCCTATATGTTCTGTATTTATTAACTGTTTTTTAAATATATTTAATAATAAATAAAATAAGAAAATACAAAGAATACATTCACAGTGACATCTGAGTTCAAATCACAGGAAATATTTAAAATGACATTGAAGGACATGCTCAGACAAACAAAGAAAACAATATCTACACTAAGCTTCACTATATTCCTGACTGAATCTAAGAGAATTATACTATTCCCTATAACTTACCTAATAGATCAAGGCAGATGATGTGGTGTGTCATGAAAGGAGTTTCTGCCAGCCCATCTTATAATTTTTTGTCATTTGTGGATATTAACATGATTTATATAGAAGTGTAATAAAGGGAGATACTGCCAGCACAGCTGTATGGAATTTTTTAAATGGTTATGTGTCATTTGTGAATTTCAACATGCTTCATTTAAGATGCTTGTGTTGCAAATGTATTAGAACTGTATGTCATGTATATATCAAACTAGGTTTGTACAGATGTGTGTTGAAAGATATTTTATAAAGTACTCATCTTAAAAATGGATCCACAGTGTGAAAAGTTTTCTTGAGTGTAGATGCAAGGCAGATAAAAGTGTGTGTGAATATACTGCTGAGTTAAGCACTTATTTTCATAGATGGCTGAGTGGGTGGCAGTACACCCCTTTTGAAGGGCTGGCAGACCTTTTGTTGAGGGAACAAGCCCTTAGCACTTTGCCTGAGGACATGAGAATCTGGTTGGCAGATAGAGAATGCAGGACCGCAGATGATTTGGGGAAAAAGGGAGACCTATACCTAGCAAGCAGGGCATCACTGCACAGGAAAGGGATACCCAGTGCTGCTCATGTGTCTAAGTGAACCCATGGTGGCAGCCTAAACTGCCCCAGTAGAGTCCGCCAGTAGCAGAGGAAGCCACTAGTCCAGGTACACAGCCAGGACCAAGGGTTAAATGTTTTAAGTGAAACCAGTGGGGCCATGTAGCATATAAATGTCCACGGAGACAATGTGGTGAACAAAAGGTGGGAGAGCCAGTAAGTGGGAATGATAGAATGTCAGCAGTAAGTTGTCTGGAGACAACAAGGGTACCCAACTACCACAAGAGGTTATAGTCTATCTTAGTAGATGGGAAACATGCCACTGCTAAGAGAGAGACAGCCTCTGACCTAACCATTGTGAAGCCTACACTGGTTAAAGAGGAGCAGTAGTAGCATGGGCAGTCTACTCCAGTCAGAGCTTTAGGAAGGACCCCATTCCAAATACCTTTGGCCAGGGTTCACCTTGACTGGGAGGGTGGAAAAGGAAGCAAGCTAGTAGGTGTGTTTGAGGATATCCCTGTAGATGTCCTGATAGGGAATGATTTTGATAATGCAGCACCTTTAGACAAGCATGTGGGTCTGGTAGCCTGGGGGGACCCAGACAGATTGCAGACTTGAAGCCAGGACTGGTGTGGTGGTTACTTCAGGGAGGGAGTTACCCTGTAGCAATGAGACTGAAGGTGATTCACAACTGCTGGTGGGTACTGATGTTCTCTTGGACAGAGTGACTGCAAGGGCAGAGGTGAGTAGTATTAGTACCCAGACTGACAGTGCGGCACCGCTGTCAGAGAATACCAAACCTCCTATGGAAGAGGAGCTGGGAAGGGTTACAAAGAGAAAGTTGAGACAGGCTGAGCTCTCAGAGCCTACATTACAAGGCCTGAAGTAGGTAGGTAGTGAGGCACCTGATCCTCAAGGAAAAAGAGACTATATACGGGGACAAAAGGTTACAGTATAGAGAGCAGACCCCTGAGGGAAGGCTAAAGAGTGAAAGAATACACCAGTTGGTAGTGCCAGAGCCTACTGTCTGCACTTCTAGCCATAGCCCATGAAATTCCCTTTTTAGGTCATATGGGCATAAAGGATACTAAGAGATGTATTATGCAGAACGTTTATTGGCCTAGGATTTCCAAAGATGTAACCGGGTACTGCAGACGTGTGAGCAGTGCCAAAAGGTAGGCATGGCAGGAGACAAGGTCACGGCTCCTTTGATGCCTTTGCCTGTGATTGAGGAGCCATTTCAGAGGGTAGTTATCGATAATTGTTGGGACTCTGAGTACCCCAAGTTCCACAGGGAAGACGTATATCCTAGTGTTAGTAGATTATACTTCTAGATTCCCTGTGGCAGTGGCACTGTCCTCCATTGGGGCAGGAAAGGTGGCAAATGCTTTGCTAGAGATTTTTAGCAGAGTAGGTTCCCAATAAAATATTGACTAACAGAGGTGCCAGTTTCATGTCAGATCTGCTGGCTTGTCTGTGGAAGGACTGTGGGGTGAAACACCTATAGACCACTCCCTACCATCCCCAGACTAATGGTCTGGTTGAGAGGTTAAACTCTATACTAAAGGCCATGCTGTAGGCATTTGCAGACCAGTTTAAGAGGGAGTGGAACAAATATTTGCCCAATCTGTTGTTTGCTCGCAGAGAGTTGCTGCAGGAATCCACAGGTTTTTCACCCTGTGAGTTGCTGTATGGGCATAGAGTGAGGGGACCTCTAGATTTGATTCATGATGAGTGGGAGGGTGAGTGTGAATCCCATAAAGTGTCTGTCGTGGCGTATGTCCTAAATATCAGGATAAGGCTCGGGGAACTCATGGGCTTGGCCCAGGAGAACCTGGCAGAAGCCCAACAGCAGAAAGACGTCTGGTATGACAGGAATCCTTGAGCTAGAGAGTATGCTGTGGAGCAGCAGGTTATGGTTCTCATTCCTGTCAGACACAACAAACTGCAAGAAGCTTGGGAGGGTCCCAAAAGTGGTAAGGAAGGTCAGTGCTGTTAACAATGTGGTAGAACTGTTAGGCAGGAGGCAGGGGCACAAATTGTACCATGTTAACACCATGAAACCTTACCATGATAGGGAGGCCCTGGCCCACGTATTGGCAGTAGAAGGCAGGAGGAGTCTTGAGGGAAATCTATGGCATCAGGAGCCAGCCCAAATTACTATAGTGGGGCCTAGGGATACAGGCATGTGATAGGACAGGGCAGCATTGTACTGGGATCAGCAGTGCCAAGGCAGCTGGGATCGCAAGACAGGAAATGGGGTAATATATTCCCAGATAGGCGCATCCCTCTCAAGCATCAGTTCTCAAGGGTCCCTTGAAAAACTAGCTTGAGTCTTTGAGGGGGAAGAAATGTCATGAAAGGAGATACTACTCGCCCAGCTCTCTGGAATTTTGTAAATAATTATATGTCATTTGTGAATATTAACATGATTTATATAGAAGTGTAATAAAGGGAGATACTGCCAGCACAGCTGTTTGGAATGTTTTAAATGGTTATGTGTCATTTGTGAATATCAACATGCTTCATGTAAGATGCTTGCGTTACAAATGTATTAGATTTGTATGTCATGTATATGTCAAACTAGGCTTGTACAGACTTGTGTTGAAATTATATTTTATAAAGTACTGAGCTTAAAAATGGATCCCCAGTGTGCTCTGCTGGAAGAGAACATAAATGTTTAAACTGTGAGCTTTGGCCGGTTAAGACCTGCATGATATCAACTTGGGTGCATAAGTGTAGCTAAGTAACTTTTATCTGCACTTTTTAAAGTAATTTGTTTGTGTTGCAATGAGCAATATCTACCTGGAAGTTGAGTGTTTTTTCAGTAGTGCATGTGGTATTTTCAGTTAAGGCTTGTTAAAAACCTGCATAGCCAGTGATAGGTGGGGGAAGTTTCCTTCATTGTTATTCAGTTTCTGTCTTATACAAGTGGTACAGTGAATTATCTTCTGTTTAAACTGTGAGCTTTGGCTGGTTAAGACCTGCATGAACGCATAAGTGTAGCTAAGTAACTTTCATCTGCACTTTTTAAAGTAATTTGTTTGTGTTGCATTGAGCAATATCTACCTTGAAGTTTACTTTTTTCAGTAGATCCCCATGCACCCTCCCTGTTTTTGTGTTGGTGTTAATCTTGGTGGCTTTGAAACTGCCCGCCCCTCTTGTAAATTTGCACTTGGATACTCCTCCTGGGCGCATCTCATTTGCTCACAAAAAAAAAAAAAAAAAATTTATCTGCTTTTACTGTATTTGTGTTTCTTCCTACTTTATTTTGCTTTTGCGTCATCTTAAAAGTACTCAATTGTATTTATTACTGCTTGGTGTAACTCACTCTAAGCCTTTTAGTTTAAGCACTTGGGCTTCAGACCAGTTGTTTTACATTAAGAAGGTTTGTGCTCTGCACTGTAGTGGCAGGACAGATAGCTTACATCCTTCTGAGTTGGGAACTGCTGATTGAGGGCTCAGTGTTTGCTATTCTAAAAGTGTATTAATTCTGGTTTAAGCACTTGGGCTTCAGGCCAGTTATTTTACATTAAGAGGGTTCGTAGTCTGCACTCTTGTGGGAGGAGAGGCTGGACTCTGCCCTTCTGAGCTGGGAATTTCTGGTTAAAGGCTTATAGTGCCTGCATATTTGTACTGATTCTTACTAAATTGGTACACCTTGTTTGCTGTAGCATAGACTAGATCCAGGCCTGCTGAATCTAGCTTTGTTTGTATGCTTGTTTGCTTGTTATTTCCCTGAAACGCTAATTCCACCTAAAATGTGGCTTTTCAGTTCTTCTGTGGATCTCTAGTGACATCTGCATTGCTTACTGTACTTATTTCCTTGTTTCACTTAAGAAAGTTACTGTTTGTCATTTTTGCATTTAAGTTACCTGTAACACATTGCATTTAAGTTACCTGGCACTTGCTCACTAAAGCAATTATATAAGTCAGCACTAAAAAATTAAAAGCACTACACCCTCACAAACTCCCCTTGAGTACATTGTTCCCCATTGGCCCTTTTTTTTCAATTATAAAGGAATTCCCAATACTATTCTAGCATGCCCAAAGGTCAGTTGTCAATCTCCTCTCCGGTCCAGCTGGTGAATCTGGGAATCTTGAGGCAATGTTACAACTGCCTCATGTACACAAACAACCCTCTCCTCCTCCCAACAAATTCCAACACATGTGAGAGATGCAACCATATAGCCAAACTGGAGGCTAAGCTCTCTCAACTCAGTACTGGTGAAACCTGTCAGGAGGAGAAGGAAACCACACTCACTACAATTCCAGTCTCACATAGACCTACCACGACAGCAAACCAAACACAAAACCATACTCGGAGGCTCTAAATAAAAATCTGCCTAAGCAGCAGAGACCTCCAAAGCAGACACCCAAGCAACTGCTACCCCAAAACAAAACACGTGCAACACATAGCTCACAAAGCCAGTGTGCCGAACAGTCACAGCCCTTAAGGCTAAACAACACACCTGATACACTTGTAATAGGTGACTCTATCGTCAGGCACACTGACGTCCCGCTCACCAGGCTGAACAAGGAGAAGGTCACGGTGAGCTGCCTGTCGGGCACTAGGATCCGCCACATAACACAAGCACAAAGGTCACTCCAAGGCAAGTACAGATATGACTCAGTCATTGTCCATGCTGGTGTGAATGACCTGAGACGTACCTCCCTGGACTACATGAAAAGAGACATAGAGGAGCTCTCTGAGCATGTGGCTCAGGCCGGTATGACCCTGACCTTGAGTAGCATCTTACCTTCACCAAGAATGATGCCACAATATGAAGGCAAGATGATCAATTTCAACAATTGGCTTAAGTATTGGTGTCATTCAAAGGGGATCCAATGCCTGTCAGCCTGGGATGACATGCTCGACAAGCCACGATGCTTCGCTAGGGACGGCTTGCACCTGTCACCCCTGGGCTTTCGGGTATTGGCAAAGGCTGTTGCTACCCCCATAGTGCCTTTTTTAGGCAAGGCTCAAAAGACAAACCCACCTCCACAGGTATCACAAGGGATAAGAAACTAAGGGTAATGCTACTCAACGCCAGAAGTCTAAACCTCAAGATGCATGCACTCGAAACTCTCCTTAGCATGGAGAACATCGATATCTGTGCAGTAACAGAAACCTGGTTCAAGGCTCCCGAGAGCACCCCATCACTACCAGGTTATACCTCATACCATGCTTTTTGGCCCCAAAACTTGGACCGAACCAGAAAAGGAGGGGGAGTATCAATATTCGTCAAAGATACCCACACCTCCAGGTTGGTGGCACAGCACGAAGCATCAGAGACTATCCATGTGCAACTAACAGTGGATAAAACTGCCTTCCAGTTTATAGCCTGCTACAGACCACCCTCCCAAACCCAGGAACCCCACTCGGCCTTCCTGAGAACACTGGAAAATATGAAGGTCTCTCCAAACACCATTATATTGGGTGACTTCAACTACCCAAACATAGACTGGGAGCATTACTCTAGGTCCAACACCCTAGCTCAAAGGTTCCTAGAATTTATAAACTCAAATGCTATGGAACAACTTGTTACCACTCCCACAAGAGGGTAAAACATACTGGACCTGATCATCACCAACATGGGGACTCTATGCTCCAGACCAGAAGTGTATCCCTCACTGGTAAGATCAGACCATAAACTAATCTCACTGGACATTCACATCCCGACCCCACCCCCTGCCCAGAAAACCACAGTGAAAAACTTCTCTAAAGCAAATTTCACACTCCTCAAAACCGAGGTGGAATCCTTCAAAGCCCCCGGGCCTGTGGAAAATACGGCCCAGACTGCAGAATCCTTTATAAACGCATTCTATGAACACATTCAGGAATGCATGGATCATGCAATCCCAAATAAAACCAAGACCCAATCCTCCAAAGACAGACGTCCTGTCTGGTGGACCCCAGCCATAAACAAACTATACAATAGAAGGTGGAAGCTACTACATGATAGAGCAAAATCCCAAAAAGGGAAGGCATCTCTGATCAGTGTTAGCAAAAAACCATGGGCACTCATAAAATCGTCTAAGGCCAGCTTCGAGAGAAAAATTGCACAGGACACTAAGGATAATCACAAGGCTTTCTTTAGTTATGTTAGGAACCTGGGTGGGAATTCCCAGATATGCTCAGAATTAGTCCAAAATGGCAAAAAATACACCGAACCCACAGACATTGCCACATCCTAGCTGACAGGTTCAGCGCAAACCCCCCCCCCCCACCAAAAGGGCAAATATCTATCCCAGAAGAGTGCTGCCCCCCTGACATCTCAGATGCTCAGGTAAGAGCCGCCCTCTCCAAAGCAAAAAACACAGCATCAATGGGACCAGACGATGTCCCGGGCTGTGTCCTACATGAACTCCAAGAAGAGCTAAACCCAAACATAAAACTACTGTTCAATCTCAGCCTTCCCACAGGATATGTACCCAAAGAGTGGCTTACAGCAACAGTGGTCCCTCTCCACAAAGGTGGTGCCTCAACGGATCCTGGAAACTATCGCCCTATAAGCCTTACTAGCTTGGTCTGCAAAGCTATGGAAAGGAGCATCATGTACCTCATAAAAAAAGATATTGGGGACCTACAGACACTGGATCCTACCCAATTCGGCTTTGTTAAGGGAATATCCTGCCTCTTAAACCTGGTTGATTTCTTTGAAACAGTCACCAAGGCCATTGACGAGGGGAAGGTGGTCCACACAACCTACCTGGACCTCACAAAAGTCTTCGATGCAATACCCCACTCAGGCATTGTAGATAAGCTCACCAGCTTAAATATAAACCCCTATGCCACTAGATGGGTTGCAAACTGGCTCAAGGACAGAACCCACATGGTTAGAATTGCTGGAACCATGTCAGACTCCAAGCCAGTTACAAGTGGCGTCCCACAAGGCTCAGTCCTGGGACCTCTCCTGTTCGGTATATATTTCTCGGAGGTACAGGCAAACATGGAAGGACTGTGGCTGACCAAGTTCGCAGATGACTGCAAACTGGGCGCTATAATCGACTCTCCAGCCGACACAAGCATCCTCCAAAAGGGCCTCATAGAAACAGACAACTGGTGCCAGAGCCATGGCCTCAAGCTAAACGCCAAAAAGTGTATAGTCATCCCCTTTGGCAAAAACAAAGTGCCCACAAATTACCACATAGGTGGTAATCCATTAAGTACAGAAGAAGTAATTAGGGACCTGGGGACCCAAGTTGATGGCAATCTCTCATTTGACAACCACGTGGCCAAAGTGGTTAGAAAAACATTTTATATAGCCCACCTAATCATGAAGGGATTCACATCTAGATCAGGGGAGGTCATCGTGCCTCTTTACTCATCCCTCATCAGGCCCATAATTGAGTACAATGCCCCTTTTGGGATGTACCTTACCAGACACCTGCAGCATCTGGAAAGACCCCAAAAGTATCTCACCAAGAGGATCAAAGGGCTCAAACAGATGCCATATGCTGCCCGGTTAAAGAAACACCAGCTCTACTCAGTGGCATACAGC
This sequence comes from Protopterus annectens, assembly GCF_019279795.1. Lineage (NCBI taxonomy): Eukaryota > Metazoa > Chordata > Ceratodontiformes > Protopteridae > Protopterus > Protopterus annectens. The sequence continues at coordinate 1,138,952,741 of NC_056745.1, forward strand.
CTGCTCAGAGGCCATCTGTGCCTGACGTATAAAGCCATGTCCAACCCGGAATTAATGGACATGCTGCACCTCAGAAAATCCAAATCCCATCGAGTTACGCGCTCGAGAGACTTGAACCTCAGCACTGAAATAAATAGGACATGCTGGAGGGACAGATTCATAACCCAGAGGCTCCCTTCACTCTGGAATAAAATCCCAGTCCAGGTTAGGCAGAGTCCCTCATTGACTCTCTTCAAGAGGAATCTTGATGAGTGGATGGGGGATCGTAGGTTTACCCCAGGTATCACTTCTGTGTCACTGTTAGACAGAGGCACAGTATACTAACCTCAAAAAAGGGCATAGCAAAATTAATTTTAAAATGGGTGGCGAAAGCCAAACACACTCTGGCTAGGCTTATAAATGTCCTGGGGCAGATAGCCTAGTATGAACCTATGAACCTATGTACATACACTATTGTAACTGTTTAAATGTATATATATTTTAATAGTGGAAACTGGAACACAGGGGGTAATACCTCTCAACTGTCCGGATTGTTGCCTCATATTTTTGTTACATTCTTAAAAGTAGTTTTCTGGCAATTTAGTAGCAAATTTTTAAAGACTGAAGTTAGAAAATAATGATAGACATTTGAGTTTCAGACTTCATACCCTTCAGAAAATTCATGCTAAAGCAAAACCTGTTATTCTGTCACCTTTCTAAGTTTGTAAGAGCAATATTTAAAAAATGTCCCTATTTTGGGGTCTTTGTCCCACTTTTATTTATAGCTTTGTCCAGATTTCTTGCTCCAAAAGGTTGAGAGGTATACTGGGTTAACTTCATTCCAGCAAAACTTCAGAAAAATAGCTGAAATTAAATTACTTTATGACAGCAACAGACAGGACGTCTATACTAGGGAGCTCCCTGTGTTGTCTTGAAGGAGAAATAATTACTAGGCTTGAGATGTGGAAGTGTTTTATGGTTTTATGACCTCCAGCAAGCACCAAGATCTGACGAAAAGCCCTTGTGTATGTATTTTCACAGGTGGATGCTGAATACTGCCAGACTTCATCAATGGTTGTTTTGAGCCTGGGAACTGAAGCCAGATGACAAGCAATTATGTCATTCTGAAGTTATCCCAGAAGTAATATTTGCGATATTAATTTGGGAAGTCTCTTAGAGAGAGAGTATTCTGCATTCTGTCTTGGACCTGGCAACAAGAAAGTCCCATTCACCACATCCGCCTTGCTTTTAAGTAAGTTAACTAGGGTATAGTAATTTGATATAGTCAGGAATATAGCCAGTGGTGAGGATTGAGGCTCCTTGATTACTGGTCCAATGATGGGGTGTCATATGCTGAATGATCCTCCTTGTTGTCAAGCCCAAGCCAGAATACAGAATGCTCTGTCTCACTAAGAGACTTCTCAAAATAATATATAAAAAATTACTTCTGGGGCAGCTTGCAGAATGATATCACTTCTGGTTATCTGACTTCTAGTTCCTGTGAAAACCCCCTTTGCTGGAAGCTGGCGGGATTTAGCACCTATGTGTAAAAATACGCTCACAAGGGCTTTTGTTCAAATATGTGGCAGGTGCTGGAAGTCATAAAACAATTTCATACATCCATGCTTCCAGAGTAGTAATTAGTTCACCCCAAAGACAATACAGAATGCTTCCTGGTACAGACTTTGTGTCTCTGGCCGCATTGAAACCTGTGAGATAGCATCTTTATGGCCTAGACTGTAAGGTGATTTAATTTCAGATATATTTTAAAGTTTGCTGGACTGAGGTTAACCTTCCAGTTTCCTCTGTTAAAACATAAATAATTACAATAGTGCTGTGTACATTTCTATTTTCTCAAGTAGGGCACACTATGGATACCTTTCAAACATAAGCACTTTCCAAATACCTTTTCAACACAAACATCTTTACAAATCAGTTTGATATACACATGACAAACATCTCTAATACATCTGTAGCACATGTATCCTACATAAATCAGTTTGATATTCACAAGTGACATATAATTATTTGTAAAATTCCATTTAGCTGTGCTGGCAGTACCTCTTATAGTCACATATTAATAACACTGTCGCATGAAAAGTAGTACATTTTCTTGCCAGGCTCTAAAGATGTGTTTTGGAGGTGTTGCTTTGATGTCTTATGGTTTAGATTGGCAAGTGATTACTTGGGTATTTGGCAGGGTTCCATTGGATGAGATTTTATTTAGTGTGGATGTTAGGATCTAACTGAGGTAGGGTTGTCTGGCTGTGAATTTGTTATATCTAGCTGGTGTGGCTATAAATTGGGTGAACTTGTACAGAAGTTTATTATTGGTTGGATTTTCAGATTATATGCTTTACTATTCTGTATTAACATCATCCAATATTAGGGTTTATCAAGGATTTCTGAGGAAAAGCAGCATAGGAAGTCATATATGTATATACATATATATATATATATATATATATATATATATATATATATATACATATATATATAGATCTATGGGTCCAGGACTGTTTACCGAATTTACAATTTACCGAAACACAAACACTCGCGCACAGTTTCGCGAAAGTGCTTTTTCACCGAAAATGCACTTTCGTAAAGCAGAAATAAAAAAGGTAAAAGACATTGCAAAAGGGCTCTTGGTGAGATTGCGGCACAGTGGTGATAAGGGAATATTCCCTCTTCCCCACTGTAGTGCGATCTCGGAGTGAGAATAGAAAAGTACGGGGGTGGGGGTGGGGGCTGCAGGGGGGCTTGCCCTCCTACATAAATGTGATTACTATTATTTTTTTTTAAGTTTATGTTTTTTATTTTTTTCCAAAACCACAATGAAAAACAAACCAGGAACAAAACTTGTAAAGCAACTCCAAGGAACCAGAACCAGTCGGAATATTCAACCACAAACTTTACAACTGTAAAGCAAACTCCAAGGAACCAGAGCCAGTCAGTATATTCAACCACAAACTTTACAACTGCTATTAAAGTTTGTGGTTGAATATTCTGACTGGTTCTAGTTCCTTGGAGTTTGCTTTGCAACTTTTGTTCCTGGTTTGTTTTTTATTTTTTTTATTACTGTTTCGCAAAAGTGCATTTGTGTTTCGGTAAATAGACCTAGATCCGTATATATATATATATATATATATATATATCTATATCTGTATCTATAGATATGTGTGTGTGTAGATATATATATATATATATATATATATATATATATATATATATATATATATATATATATATATATATATATATATACACACACACACACACACACACACACACACACACACACATGGGTTTATGTCAGATCACGTTTTTAGAAACTCTCACTTCATATGGTCTAGACTGTATGTTTCAGTTTATGAAAACGCAAACAAAACAAAAATCTATGTTTTTGCACCGCCTACACTCCTGCAAACTATATATACCAACTCTGAGATCGCACTACAGTGGGGAAAAGGGAAAATTCACTGATCCCCATTGTAATGTGATTTCCAAACAAATAAGAGATGTCGTTCATAGTTCATATTAGGGTTATAAAAGGAAGTAAGATTAGAGAGAAAATGAAATTATAAGAAGAGTGCAGGGTGTGTGTCTTCAGGTAGCTTAGGTGAGTTATGAGGAAAGAGAAAGAGGCAGAGGAAACGTCTGCAGAAAGAAAGTGGATATGGTAAGGTAGTATGAAAAACAAAAGAAAGAAGGTAGGAGGTTGGAGAGGGCTGCAAAGTATGACGGAGGTTGAAGGGAGGTGAGTGAAGTATAGTAAGTTCAGCCAGGATTGGCACAAGAGCAGGTCCATGATTTTGTAAAGTATTCATTTAGGGAACATTTAAAGGTGGGTAGATTAGAAATAGTTCTGGTTGTTAGGGATGGGGTGTTCCATTTTTTTTGGTGTAGAGTACGAGTATAGGCTTTGTTTGAGGATTTATTTGGTTTATTTATAGTGAGAAGTTTGTCTTTTGATCTAAGAGTTCTTTTGGGGAAATATATATTGATTAAAGGGGGTAAGAGATGGGCAGGCTAAGAGTTTGTGTATGATTTTATGTATTGTTATAAGATGAATGTATTAGAAGTGGAGTTGGAATTCCTATTTGTTGAGCTTTTCTTCCTTTGTTAGTTGTGTGATATTCCTGTGGGTATAAGCTGGCAGGTAGTCACTTAGTGTATCAGGGAGGGTACCTGAGGAGGTAAACATAGATTGGATGGTAAGCAGAATCCAGTCCAGGATAGATTATTAGGAGTTATTTTTGTCATATCTTGTTGGAGTATTAGTAATTTGAGTGAATCCAAAGAGGTTCATGCTGCTGATTGCTGAATTTGCAGTTAGAGTGCCAGTCGATGTTCACATCACCCAGGAGAATAATTTCATAATTTCATTTGTGAATATATCTGCTATCTAGGATAGTATGTTTTCAAGTATTGGAATGTTTTGTCCTGGGGGGAAATATAGCATAGCAATGCATATATTTTTGGCTCTATTAAGTTTAGGAATGAGATTATGATTTCTGCTTTCCCAAATTCTGAGATTGTGCCTCTGTAGAGAGTTACTGTGAGCATATGTGGAAGATTATGGCTATTCCACCTGCTTCTTTGTGATCTATCAAACCTAATAATATTCTAACTGGGTTGTATTTCAGCATCTTTTATTTCAGGTTTTAGCCATGTCTCTGTTGTCACTAGAATATCTGGGTTGTGTTGAGTCATCCACTCATGAAAACCTGTGATTTTGGTGCGTATGCTTCTAAGATTTACCTTGACTATTTTTAAACGTTTAAGGTGTATTCTTTGGTTTGGGGTTTAGTTGTGACCTTCGTTGGGTGGAATGTCACCAGTTTGATGAATGGTGGATAAAGATGATTTGTTTATTATGACACTTTTAGTAGGCATGTGTCTGGCATTTTTTTTTTTTTTTTTTTTTTTTTTTTTTTTTAAGTATTTTGGGGTTACAACAATGGACACAGGCAACCTGTAAATGGTTCAACTTCCAGGGTCCTGCTTGTAAATTTTTTCCCAAGCCCCTGCTTACACTTATAGAGTACCAGAACATGTCATCGATTTGGGATACATGGCTAGGCTTAACAGGGCCCCAGTGGTCTTAGCCGAATACACACCTTTGAATCTAAGGTGGTTATTTGCATTTCAGTCAGTGTGAATAATTGTGTGTATTGCCTAGATTGTAAACTGTATTTTGAAGACAGAAGGATACTGCTAGGTGATCAGATGATATGGGAAGGAGAGGGAAGCATTTTGATGACTGACTTGGTTGTATTTGCTGTTAGTTATGTAGATATGATACTGTATGATGTGCAAGAGTGGTAGGTAACCCTAATAACTACATTCCTGTATATGAAGCTCTCTTACTTAATCTTAATTAATCTCTTACTTGTCCTATTGTCTGATGTGAATTTTTATAAGAAAGTGTCATTCAAAGAAATCAAGAAAGCTTATTCATTTATTGATTCCTTAGTTGAAGAATGGTTTTATACAGCCAGAATTACTCAGGGTACTAAAAAATACTTTACTATTGAGAATCCAAAAATAAGTAGGATTTTTGGAATTCCAAAGATCCATAAAGAGTTAAATGACCCCCCCCCCCCGACCCATAGTGTGTAGTCTACATAGCAAAATAGAAAGTATGGCTATCTATGTAGACATACACATAGGGTAGTGGTTAACACTAGTACATATATCAGAGACACTTTTGATTTCTTGGAAAAAAATCAAAAAAATATATGTGGAAGAAAGTGACTTACTGGTAACTATGGATATAAAATCATTGTATACAGTAATACCTAATGATAAAGGCATGGAGACAGTGAGGCTTGAATTATTTAAATCTAAGTTATATTCTGATAATACTGTAGGAATATTAATGGAACTTCTTGATGTTATTCTCAACTATAATTTCTTCTCATTTAATAGTGATTTTTTCCATCAATCAAAGGGAGTGGCAATGGAGGCGGTAGTGGCCCCCAGTTAAGTTTTGACAATCTGTATATGTATGGGTGGGAAACCACTCATATATTACATAGTAAGTACAAAATAATATCATGGCATTGTATTATTCTATTGACAATGTTTTCTTAATTTGGAGAGGAACGGAAGATGCCTTATGTGAATTTAAGACATATATCAACAGTGTGTGTACTTTTTTGGAATTTACATGCCAACGTGATGTAACAACAATAAATTTGTTGGATGTAACTGTCTTTAAGGATAAGAACAAATTAGAAACATTTTTTTTTAAAAAAAGAGGTTCAGAATAATACGTACTTACATTATAGTAGCATGCACCCCAAGAAGACCAAATAAAAGGACAGTTGTTAAGGATCAGTGACCTGACAGAAAGAGAAGAAGATTTTGGTATAGAAAGTGACAATTTTTGTGAAACACTTTATCAAAGAGGTTATCCAAAAATATTAGTCACAGATAATTCAGAGAGGTACAAGAAAAAGAAAAGAAGGTAGCGTAAATAAAAATAAAAACAAAGTTAGAATGCCTATTTGTGAATAGTTTGGACTCAGTGAGAATAAAAGAAATAATAACAATTGGAAATTGTTTGGGGGACAAACTGAGTTACTAGAAACTACAGGTCATAAGCCTCTCTTTACGCAAAAAAGAGGGAAATGTTTCAAATCTTCTTTCAAAGTAAGTTGACTATACCAAAAGTCAGGTCAGACAGAAATGGAATGGTTAAGTGTTACAACTGTAAAGTGTTTAACTATTTGTTCACGGAAAAAAAAACAGAATGCACTTTAAATAATGTTGAAATAACTGTCAATGTTTTTTTTTTATGCTCTAAGTATGTAATTTGCCACTTTTTGCTTAGAATTTACATCTTTTTATGTAGGACGAACTACAAGAGAATATTGGGGATGAAAGGAATGCCCTAGGCAAACATTATAAACATGGTTCATGTAAAGTTAACTTTAAATTCCTTGTGGTATACAGTTTAAAAAATGTAGAAAATTCATTTAATCCAGAAGATGGCTTGGTGTAGTTGGAATATAGTTGGCAGGTTAAACTCAATGCTTGCTACCCCCCTGGTCTGAACAATAGAGAAGATTTTATTATGTATCTTAAAAGTAAAGGGTTAAAACAGTAAGTATGTGGTCATGTAATTTTGAAAGTATTTAAATGTGTGTTTCTGAATGTTAACTTCCAGTCTGAATAAGTCTTATTACAGATGAAAGCTCTCACTGGAATTATTTATTGTGGAATTGTCATTGGATTTTATTAAAGCAGGTTGATTTCCTTTGGTTTTGTTTTTTTGGTTTTGTACTTCAGTCTTAACCAGCGTTTAGCTTACTGTTTGATTACTGCTGAACTCTGGAACTTGCTAGAAAGCTCTGGGGTTTACCTGTGAGTTTTGCAGGGGCTACAGTTGCTGTCATGTGCCGGACCTGTTTCTTTTAACCATGTGCTGTATGCTATCAACTTGAGCTTTAGAAGTTACTGGAAACATACCTTTCTCATTTGTAAGCATATTCATGTGCTTTTCTATGAGCTTATATATATATCTGACAAATCTCAATGCACTTATTCAAAGTTAAATCACTGTCACAAAGCAAAATCTTTCTCACTGCATAATTTTTAATACCTCATACAACTCTGTCTTTTATCAACTCACCCCTTAAATCACCAAATCTGCACGTTTTAGCCTTATTTCTCAAGTTGGTTATATATGCTGCAAAAGTTTCACCAGGCTTTTGATCCCTTATGTAAAATAAGTGCCTATCCATTGTAATGTTTGTCTGGGGATTACACATTTCTCTAAATTTATGTTTTAAGCACTCGGTCCTCCATTGACTCAGCCGGTACAATAGTATGGCGGTTCTCCTGCAGCAAAGATAGCAGGTGCATACACAAGTGACGGTTCCCTTTCAGTGGCTTCTGACCCAGCTAAATTAAGTGGAATAAATGCCTTTGTGTGGTCATCTTTATCAGAAAATGCAGCCTGTATGAAAATGTTGTACTGTTGCTCACACTCTCCAGTTCTCTGCAATATTATTATGAAACACAAGTAGCCCTGGTTTTCGAAATCCTTCAGCCATGCCACCAAATATTTACAAACACACTGAAAATATGGCCCTTGTAATTATTTACAAATAAATTGTCTCTCTGCATCTTGTAGTAACACTCAAATGCACAATAAACTCTTTAAAATACTGTACTTTGCGAAATATGCTCTGAAATGGCTATATTTGTGAAATAACTTTACTGTAACATTGCACAAACATGCAAACACTTCATACACTTCTGAGAACGCAGATAGCTTTAATCAATATGAAAAATACATGCTTTGTGAAAAAATATGGTCGTTTCTTTTCATTTTATGCAATTCAGACTTTACTTCAAACATTTTCCATAGTAATTCAAATATTTCTATCAACATCGGACAGTTCGACTTATTTTAATATCGTTTAGAGCGGTCTGTATGCTTCTTTCATATTTTACAAATAAGAAATAGTTTGACCGGTCTGATGAAGTCTAGATCTTTCTGGACGAAAGCTCTCATCCTTGGATTTTTTGTCTGAAGTTAATAAAGTGGATTCTCCATTCTACAACTGTGTGGTGATTTGCAGTCTGCAATACTTTGAGTGGGTTCAATTCAGCTACTTCTTCTGGCTTTTGTGTTTATCAGCTTCAGTTTGTGCTTTGTGACTTATTATAATTTAATATAAATCTACTTTCCATTTTTAACAAACTGGCTAAAAAATCCCCACCTCTGGCAAGAAAAGGTGTAGCCAGAGCACAAAAAAGGAAACTGACATCAGAACCCCCATGTGCATTTATAAAATGTTCAGCTACTGGGCTATCCAAATTCCTATTTCTAATATGACCCAGATGTTCAAGAATTCTAACTTTTACCATACGCTTAGTTTGTCTTACATACCACCTCACAGGAGTGTACCCACACCCTATAATATAAACCACCCCACAAGAAACACATGAAAATCTTCCCATTGATCGAAACAATTTTCCATTAATCTTCCTACCTGAAATGTTCTTAATCCTGGGACATACTTTGCATCTTCCACAAGGGAAGGAACCCACTAGCCCCCTGGATAGCAACTTTTTTTAAAACTCAACAACTCCCTCAAATTTAAATATCTTTCATAAGAAAATGTGACATGTAAAGGGAACAAATGCTTTAATTGCTCATCTTCACATACTACTAGCCACATATCTTTCACTGACCTTCTTAAAATGTCAGAAAATGGGGAACATTTGGTAACAAAACAATTCTTTATATCCTGCCTATCAGTATCCTAACCAAAACAATAAATTTTAGAACCACCGTATCTATTACTACCCCCCCCGGAACTTAACACACTATCCTTAGCTCTTATCAGGTTAGTGCTAGAATAGCCCTTTTGCGACAGTTTCCATTCTACCTTCATAAATTCTCCTCCCACTAATCTTTTGTCACAAGTGTTATCATGAATCCTTTTAAATTCTCCCCTAGGCAATGCTACCATCAAATGTGACAGATGAATACTATTAGCCTGTAAGAAGTTATTAACAGCAGAGGGCTTAATATGGGGTTTGTGTTCTACCTTCAAATCTTCCTTAACATAAAATTCCACATCCAAAAATTGAATATTCTTTCCATCTACAGTAAATGTAAACTGCAACCCCAATTCACTCAGCTGATCAACAAATACTGAAAACTCATCCAAATTACCCCTACACACAAAAGTCCAATCATCCATATAATGCTTAAACAAAATAACTTTGTTAGCAAAAAAATTCTGTAGGATAAAATAATCTATTCTCAAAAAAAGCCATAAAAATAATAGCATAACTAGGGGCAAAAGAAGCCCCCATCACAGTGCCTTCCTTCTGCAAATAACAGTCACCCCCCCAAAAAAAAATTACGTGTTAAGGATTGACACAAACATTTTGTAACATTATTTACTATAAAAGTGCTATTTAGATGGTATGACTAAGAAGAAAGATGAGGGAACACTTTTACTTGCACACCATGCAGACAATTCTGTCTGAGGTCTGCTGTTATGCATTGGTGATTAAACTTAACGTTGCAAAAGAGGAAATGTGATACAGTGGCTTACAGATGGAGGGAACATGGGAGGAGTAACTTGAGAAGAAACTGAAACGCACAATATTAGTATCTCCCAAGAAAGTCTGTTATATCAGCAACGAGTTAATATTTCTGGATGTTTTTTTCTTGCATTCTGTGTAACACACCAGTAGGAAAAACATTTGTAAGAGACACTGCAGAACAGTAAGTGATAATAGTACCGAGGCCTCTCAGAATAAGCACTGCTTCTCTGTTCTTCCATTCTAAGTGAATGGAACTGAGATGTGACAGTCCAGCCATGGGTATTATAATCTCAACAACTGTGCCATCACAGTGCACAATGGGTAAGATTTAGCTTTAACAGAAAACAAGGTCTGATCAGGATTTCTGCCCCCAGAAGGACATTGAGGGTAACAAACACAAGAAAATCAGTAGTGACTACTACTTTCTGATGAATACAGGTTAGCAATGAGTAGAAATTCAAGAAAAGATAACAAACATTTTTTTTTTTAATTTTCCCATAGTAGTCCTTTAAGAAAGAGTACTTGGTTACCATTAAAATTATAGACTTTTGCATTGTTTTAATTTATATTGAAATGATTGATGCTACTAGGAATGCATCTATTTGCATCTCCTTCAGTGTATCAAACTTCACTTATTTTCAGTGAACTGCTTCATGCTACAGTTCCTAACACACAGGCACAGAGACACTGACACACTCCAACCAAATCATTTCAATGGTTGCAATCTCAATTACAGCTCCTTATATGACTACTGATACTGCTGTCATGGCTAGCTGTCCAAAAAAGGTGATTGCATCAGACTTGCAAGGACCAATTGACACATCTTCTACAATGCTGATTGTGCCCCTAACAACTTGCATCCAGAGCAAATTCCCTCTTTGCCCCACCCAAGCTGACTCTGGTTTTTGACACGAGTTTGGCACAAATTTATCTTCAGGCATTCTAGCAGTATGTCCTTACATTCACCTCTGCAGTATTCATTACTTATGGGATTCCCTGCTGTGAAGCCCATCATCTGGCCAGTTTACCAAAGTCTACCACGCCGAATGTCACCTGCACACTCCTTACTTAGTGAAGGGCATAAAGGTGATGTTCAGACATACCATCCTCAGAACTTCTTTGCCTCCATTCTGAACACTGTTTTTAACCATCGGTCTGTTTGCCTCGGTCTGTTTTCTGCCTTTTTTCTGTTTGTTGCGATTCCGATGATTACTCCTGTTTGCTGAAGAACTCACCATTGCAGATACCCATCTAGAGTTTTTTCTTCTTTTTTTGATCTTTTTTTGTGCTGTTTGGGAGTTAATATCATCCAGGAAGAGTAAATGCCAGTATGGGTGACAGATTCCCCATAAAGACCGCCACGATAAGTGCCTTTTTTGTCTAGGAGCTTCTCACGACCATATGTCTTATTCAATTTGTCAGGCGTTTGTTCTGAAAACCCTTCATAGTAGGCTTTCTTCCTTTTTATTCTATCTTGAGAACCAGCGTCTTAAGCTTCTTGCTAAAGATACTATGGATGGAATTTCCTGCCCTTTGGGTCAGCCATCAGGGAAGAAGGTGAAAAAGGTAAGACTGGAATCTTCCGCTGTCCATCCTCTGCCGGGTGTTTTTCCTGAGGTTATTACAAACCTGGAGACTCGTCTGGTTGTGTTGTCAGATTCCTCTGCTGTGTCCGGGTTGGAAGCTGGTGAATATCTAGTGGGTGGCAAATTCAACAAGACTGTGCAGGCATCCGTTTCGGGCATTCAAGGGAATGACAGTTGATTGCTTTCGAGAGGTCGGGGGGGTTCCACAGTTTCTTCTTAAGGAAGAAGTTCCTACTATGGTTGTGGAATGCTATTCTGAGTCAGGGCCTTCTCAGTTTTCTAGTACTGACATCCCCTTAAAAAATAAACAGGAAACTAATCATGTTTCTTCTGCTGCTAGGGATCCACAAAGTGAGTGGCAGGCCTTTACTCAGGGGTTATTTAGTACTTTACTGTCGTCAAGGCCTTCTCAAGGGGTTTCAGTTCCAGCTCCTCCTTGGTCCATTTCTTCACCTAAAAGGCCCAGGGAATTGAAATCTTCTAAGGGAGAGTTGGATTCTGATGAAGAATCCTTTACTTATTCTACCCAGATTCCTTCGCCTTTAGACTATGGGTCTGAGGAGGAGGTATCTAATTCTCCAGATACTCCTTCTGAGGAAATTTGGTGACACAATCTCTAGGATGATGGACTTTTTTAAGTGGGATTGTGCCCAGGTTTCTAATATCCATAAGAGGTACTATGAGTTACTGCAGATGGACTCTTTTAAACCTGTGGCTATTCCTTCTGCCTTGGCTGCTTTACTAGATGTTTTTTTCCAATGCCTCTAAACTTCCTGATTCTCTATCCCCTGCTCCCAAGAAGTCTGATAGGTTTTATAGGGTGCCTGAGGATTCTTCCTTTTTCTTCAAATGTTCTGCTGCTGACCCCTCTGTGGTGTCTGTAGCCTCTGATAAGCTATTTGAATTGCGTCCTTCATCCAAGTTACTGTCTTCTGACAAAGGACAGCAGAACCATGGATAGGGTAGGTAAGAAGGTTTATACTTTGGCTACTATAGCTTTTAGGGCTATTAATTATCAGATCCATATATCTAGGTATGTGTTGGCTCTTCTTTCTCAGGCCTTTCAGCCTTTTTTCTGATCTTCCAGACTCTGAGAGTAAATCGTCTGCTCTTTCCTTGCTAGGGACTTACTCTCAAGTTCATATGTTAATAGGTAGGTACTAGGCTATTGGCCCTAGGGCCTATATAAGCCTAGCCAAAAAGGTACCCTGGCATTCGCCACTCAAGAAAATTATTTTCATGTGCTCCTGTCAAGCAGAGCCACAGAGGTGATCCCCAAGGTGAATTTCCTATTTCCCATTCACTCATCAAGATTTTTCTTGAAGAGTGCTAATGAGGAGATTTGTTTGATACAGATAGGTAGTTTGTTTCAGAGTGTGGGAAGTCTCTGGAACAGGAATCTATCCCTCCAGCATGTTCCTTTTATTGTGGTGACAAGGTTTCGGTCCCTAGAGTGTGTAGCTCGGAGAGATTGGGATTTCTTTAACTTGATCCCCACAGCATAACTTGGTTTAAATCTTACCTTGAAAACCGACAACAAGCAGTACTCTGGAAAAATTCACTATCTGACCACCTTCCTATTTCTCTAGGTGTGCCACAAGGCTCCATCTTAGGACCACTTCTATTTTCCATCTTTATCAACGACCTCCAATTAGCTATCCCTCATACTACCTGTATTCAATATGCAGATGACTCCACTATAATCTGCACAGCTACCTCTCAAACTGAACTTCAGACTCTTACCCAAAAAGCCTTTAACACAGTAGAACAATGGTTCTCACAACACTGCCTTCTACTCAACCCCAAGAAAACTAAGCTACTACTCTTTTCACCAACACAAAATCACATCCCCGAAATTTCACTATTACTTCCAGTAACAGTACTAGTATTTCTCCGGACACCACCACAAAATTATTAGGAATTACTATAGACAATAATCTTAATTTTGAAAATCACATTAACTCTACCATAAAATCTGTGAACAAAAAAATAGGAAGCTTATACAGAATCAAACCCTTTCTTACTCCAGCTACTAGAATTACCCTAGCCAGAACTCATCTGATCTCTACTTTACTTTATGCATGCCCTATTTATACCAATCTCTCAAAAAAAAAATCTCAATAAACTAGTTATATGCTACAACTTAATCTAAGTCAACTAGGTTGGCTTGAACTTCCCAATCAGATTAAACTACAACAATTTATAATAGCTCACAAAACCCTGTACCAACCCACTAAAACTCCAATACTCAATAGCCTTATTACCCCTTATTATAACCTTAAACATCTACGGTTTTCTAAAAAACTTTTGATCAACACCACTATACCCAATAACTCTGCAGGAGACTGCTTGTTCTCCAACTCGGTAGGAAAAGTATGGAATAAATTACCCTCAGACATCTCATCTCTGACCTCTCTCCCTCTATTTAAAAAAAAATCTCAAAAAAGTATCTCAATAAAAAATGGCTATGCCCCTGCACTAACCCAGACTAACCCTGCTTTTCTTTCCCTGTCTTCCTTCCCCTTTAACCCAATTACATCCAATAACTCAGTAGGGGACTCTCAGCTGCTCAACTTTACACTAAGATTTGGAATAAAAGTCCCACTGCCTACTTACCCCTAATGTCTCTCCCTCTCCTTCATAAGAGTAACCTTGTCTCTCTTTCATAACAGTAATTATTCTACTTCCTCTATGAAAATAATCTAATCCTTAAACTCAACCTATACTATCTCTGATACCTTTCCCATCTTTCCTTCATCTCCTTTCACACTTATTATCATTTCATATAATATGTTTTTTATAAAGAGGATTGTGCTAAGCACATCACACAGTTAGTGATTTTCTATATTTCACATGTGTATAAAGAGTATTGTGTTATGAACATCACATAGCCTGTTACTTTTACTTACTTAAAAAGTAATCTCTCAAAAAAAAAATAAATAAATAAATTGCTGTTGCCATTATATCTGCTATTAGTTTTATTGTTACACTTTATTAATCAATGTACTAATAATTTGGAGCTTTTCTCCCCGGGCCTCTACTTAAAATGGACATATATCCAGCTAGACTAGCCCGGTCAACAAATGTAAAATAAATAAATCAAAGGAGAGACTACTGTCCACCTGTGTCCCAAGGTCTCTTATTACACTTCCGGTGTTAAGAAGACTACCATCTATGTGGTAGCTCATGGGTAGAGAGTTTTTGCCAAAGGGGAAGACAATGCACTTTCTGGCACTGAGCTTGAGGCCATGGCTTTGACACCAGGCATCTGTCTCAGTGAGGCCCTTTTGTAGGATGTCCACATCGTTAGGAGTTTCGATTATGGCTCCTAGTTTGCAGTCATCTGTGAACTTCATTAGCCAAAGACCTTCTGTGTTATTCTGTACTTCAGAAAACTAGATACCAGACAGGAGAGGACCCAGGACTGAACCCTGTGGTACTCCACTTGTCACTGGTCTGAAGTCGGATTTGGTGTCTGCTACTTTCAGAGTGTGGGTTCTGTCAGTGAGCCAGTTGGCAACCCATTTTATGACATAGGGATTTATACCTAGTTTAGTGAGTTTATCTATAATTCCAGAGTGGGGGATGGTGTCAAAAGCCTTGGTGAGATCTAGATGGGATGTGTGAACCACCTTACCCTCGTCTATGGCTTTGGTAACTGCTTCAAAAAAGTCTATCAGGTTTAGGAGACATTATCTGCCTTTTACAAACCCGAACTAGGTGGGGTCCAGAGTTTGGAGATTACCAATGTCTTTGTTTATAAGTTCCATGATGATACATTCCATGGCCTTGCAGACTAGGCTCGTTAGGCTAATGGGGCAGTAGTTCCTGGGGTCTGTGGTGGCTCCCCCTTTGTGGAGTGGGATAATCATTGCTGTGCGCCATTCAGTGGGCACAAAGCCTGAGATGAGGCTATGATTGAAAATGGGGCTTAGGTGGGGTGCCAGTTCATTCTGTAGTTCGTGTAGAACGCAGCCTGGGATGTTGTCATGTCCCATGGATGCTGTGTTCTTGGCTTTGGAGAGTGTGGTTTTACCTGTGCAGCCGTGATTACAGGAACTTTGCATTCTTCCGGTATAGAGATGGGCACTTTAGGTGGTGAGAGAGGGGTAAAGTTAGCACTGAATCTACCTGCCAGGATGTTGGCAATATCAGTTGGTTCTGTATATTTAGTGCCTTTGTGCTGTAACTCAGAGCTGTAAAATTTTTTTTTTTTACAATTCAATATTGTCTTTGCTTTTTTGATTGCTCTCTCTCAAATTTTTGCTCACATTATTTGATCTGTGTGTTAACCTACTAAGTACTTAACTTATGTCAACCTCAATGTAACAATGTCCTGTAATTTGTTTTAACTATTACTATATATTGTAATCTTTGTCACTACTAATGCTTGGAGCTTTTCTCCCCGGGCCTCTACTGAAAATGGACATATATCCAGTTAGACTAGCCCGGTCAACAAATGCAAAATAAATAAATAAATAAATATGAGTATTGCCATTGAGATTCTTGACATAGCTATAGAATGCTTTGTGGTTGTCTTTAGAATCAGTGGCGATTTCGTTTTTGTAACTAGCTTTGGAGGATTTTATAAGGGATATCAACTTCTTACTGAGGCTGACCATGGAGTTCCTCCAATCATGGGAGTTTACTCTTTTTTGCAACAGTTTCTTTCTTCTGTTGTAGAGTTTGTTTATGGCAGGGGACCACCAGATTGGCTTCCTTTTTTTGGAGGATAGCATCTTGGTTCTGTTAGGGATAGCATGATCCATGCACTCGTGTAAGTGCATATAAAGTGCATTTGTGTAGTATTCAGCAGTCGTACCTCTATTGTCCGTCTGCATGGGTGTCGTGAAGTTTGCCACTTCTGTCTTAAGAAGCGTGAAGTTGGCTTTAGAGACATTTTTTACGGTGGTTTCCCTAACGGGGGGTGAGGGCAGGATGTGGATGTCTAAGGTGATTAGCTTGTGGTCGGATCAGACCAACCAGGAATTGACCTCTGGTGTGGAACACCTGTCGCCCATGTTGGTAATGACCAGGTCTAGGATATTTCTGCCCTTGGTGGGAGTGTGGATAAGTTGATCCAAGGTGTTGGAATTTATGAATTCCAGAAAACATTGAGCAAAAGAGTTGGTACATGAGTAGTTTCCCAGTTAATGTTGGTAGCTGAAATCGCCCATTATGAGGGTGTTGGGTTGTACCCTAATATTTTCCAGTGTATCAAGAAATGAGGAGTGGGAATCCTGGGGCATGGTGGGGGATCTGTAGTAAGTTCAAATTTGGATTGCAGTCTTGCCCAGAGTTAGTTGCACTTGGATAATCTCGGATGCATTATGCTGAGCAACTAGCCTGGAGGTGTGGATATCCTTAATGAATATGGACATGCCTCCGTATTTAGTGTTTCTGTTCAGGTTAGGTGGCCAAATGGTGTGGTATGAATTATAGCCTGGTAATGCAGGGGTGCTCTCTGGAGCCTTGAACCAGGTCTCTGTCACTGCACAGATGTCGATGTTCTCCATTTTAAGGAGTGCCTCGAGTAAATGCATT
Organism: Protopterus annectens; assembly: GCF_019279795.1. NCBI lineage: Eukaryota > Metazoa > Chordata > Ceratodontiformes > Protopteridae > Protopterus > Protopterus annectens. The sequence continues at coordinate 1,138,969,927 of NC_056745.1, forward strand.
TTGAGGTTTAGACTTTTAGTATTGAGTAGCATTGCCCTCAAGTTTTGCTTGCTTGTAGCTGTTATGATGGTGCATTTGTCATTTGAACCTTGCCTAAAAATTGCACTATAGGGGTGGCAAGAGCCTTAGCCAGTATCTGGAATCCCAAAGGTGACAGGTTCAGGCCATCTCCGGCAAAGTATTGTGGTCTGTCGATCATGTCATCCCATGCAGATACTGGATCCCCTTAGAATGACACCAGACGTTTAGCCAATTGTTGAAGTCAATCATTTTGTCCTTGTACTGTGGTATTATTCTGGATGATGGCAGGATGCTACTCAGGGCTAGGGTCATGCCTGCCAGGGATACAAGATCGGAGAGCTCCTCCATGTCTTTTTTCTTGTAGTCCAGGGAGGTATGTATGACTCAGCTCATTCATACCAACATGGACAATGACAGAGTCATATTTGTACTTGTGGAGTGACCTGAGTGGGTGCGTTATGTGGTGGATCCTGGCACCCGACAGGCAGCAGACAGTAACTTTCTCCTTGTTTAGCCTGGTGAGTGGAGCATCAGTGTGCCTGACTTTAGAGTCACCTATGACTAGAGTGTTGAGTATGTTGTTATGCCTTATGGGCTGTGGTTGAGTGGCAGACAGAGTTTGTGGGCTATGTGTCATTTGGGTTGTGTTGGGGGGGGCAGAGGTTGCTTGCGTTTCTGCTTTGGAGGTCTCTGTTGCTTGAGCAGATTTTATCGAGAGCCTCCGTGTGTGTTTTGTGTTTCTATGTGACTGTTTTGGTGGTGTAGGTTTTGAGGGACTATGTGATGAGTGTGGTGTGGTGTAAGTGTTTACCTTCTCCTCTTGACTGTCTAGTCCAGTCTTGGATGAAGAGAGCTTTTCATTCTATCAAATGCAGAGTTTGTCATTTTTATCAAATGTAGTTATGATGCAGCAGATGCCTTTTCTAGCGCTGCTGCTTTTGGTTCAGTACTGAAGAGGTATTGTTGGATTAGGCTTCAACCTTTACCTGATGATATTAAGGCTAAGTTGAAGGATTCTCCTCTGGATAATAAGCTTTTTGTATGAGGGAAGCGGTTGCTAGTTTATGTCTCTCCATGACAAGGCAAAGGCCTTACAGGAACTTAAACATGGCTTTGTTTTCCTCTGCCTAAATTTCAGAGAAACTAGCCTTCTAAGCCAACCTTTGTTCGTAGGCAATCTCACCCTCCTGCTTAAGGTAAAAAGGGTGATAAATGTTCTCCTCCTGCCAAGGACACTCAGACTGCAAGGATTCTAAAGGTGCTCTCTGACTATCCACCTCTTCCCAGCTACATTTGTCTTTCTCTTCCTGTTCCTGTTTGGCTTCAAATCACCCAGGATTCTTGGGTTCTGTCAATCATTCATCAGATGTACTTCATGGTGTGAGTTTTCCATCCTTCATTTATGACCATTCCTCGGACTCCTCGGAAACAACTTCCTTTTTTTCCAAAGGTTCTTCGAGATCTCTTGTCTCAGGGTGCTATTCAGGAGGTGCCTGTGTCCCAAAGGGGGAAAGGGTTTTATTCAAGAATATTTCTAGTGCCCAGAAAAGAAGGCACTTGGAGACTGATTCTAGACCTCCCTCATCTAAACACTTTTCTGAAGGTGTCTTCCTTTTGGATGTTGTCCCTTCAGACCCTTTTTCCTCTCTTGCTCCCTCAAGCCTTTCTGGTGTCTCTGGATCTCAAGGACGCTTATCTCCTTTTTTCGATCCATCCTCTTTTCAGGAGGTTTTTGCATTTCTCTGTTGCTTCCTGGCATTTTTAGTTCTGTGCTTTGCCCTTTGGCCTTTCTACTACCCCAAGGGTGTTCACCAAATACCTCACTTCTGTGATTGTCTGCCCCAGTGGTGTTCACCAAATACCACACTCCTGTGATTGCTTTTTGCAGGCTTCAAGGGATCCATATATTTCCTTACTTGGATGACCTGCTGATTCAGATATCCTGTCTAGAGGTCCTTTTGCAAAATCTTCATTTTTCCATTTTCCATCTTCAGAGCCTGGGGTTCATCATAAATGCCAAAAAGTCTTCCCTGATTACTTCTCAGGATCTTGTCTTCCTGTGTTGCAGGATTCAGACGGTGCCAGTGCTGGCATCCCTGCCTCCTCCAAAGGCTTAACTCTCATTTCTGACTTTCAGACTGTTCTTCTCCCGGCTTCCATTATAGCCATGAAATTTCTGAAAGGTCTGCGATTCATGGCTTCCACCATTTCGATGCTCCCTCTGGCTAAACTCCACATCAGGAAGTTCCAGTGGTTTCTGAAGTCGGTGTGGCTTCAACATGTGCATCCTCTAGTCTTTACAGTTCCTCTTCTCCGTTGTCTCAAGATGAACTTCTGTGGTGGACTCAGCAGTTATCTCTGAATCCAGGGCTCTCTCAGGCTCTTTTCACAAACACTTCAGATGAGGGATGGGGAGCGATATTGGTCTCCCTGAAAGTTCAGGGAGTATGGTCACCTTGTCAGCAGAAGGAGCACATCAACGTCAAAGAGTTGAGAGCTCTTATGCTGGCTCTTCAGGCCTTTCATCTTCTTTTCTCTCTAGGGCCTGTCAAGGTATTCACAGACAATACTACAGTGATGTGGTATATAAACAAACAGGGAGGAGCAAGATCCTATCTTGTTTGCCTGCTGAGATCTGGCTGTGAAGTATCAAGTGACTCTTCAGGCAGTTTATATTCCTTCAGATCAGAACATTGTGGCAGATACCCTGAGCAGGACCTTCACTTAATCCCACGAATGGATGCTTCACAAGGATGTGTTTCTGGACATTGTTCACCATTTGGGTACTCCTCAAGTAGATCTCTTTGCCTCCCCTCTGAACAGACAGTTTCCTCTGTTTTTTTGCCAGAGTCCCAGGTCCTCTGATACAGAAAGTGGACGCCCTCTCATTTTCCTGGAAGGGTATATTTCTTTATGCATTCCCCTCCCTTCCTCTCATTCTGAGAGTCCTGTTCAAGATTCAAAAGGATGCTCCCAAAATCATGTTGGTGACTCCCTTGTGGCTGCAAAAACACTGGTTCCCCCTACTTCTGCATATAGCCAAGGGCAATCATCACAAGTTACCTCACAGGGTGGATGTACTCGCACAAGACAAGGGATCTCTCATCCATCCACACCTATCCGTGCTTCAGCTGACACTGTGGGTGATAGGGTTTGATCTCTCATAGACACCTTTTATCTGAGGACGTGCTGCAAGTCTTGAATGAGGCCAGGATATCTACTACTAGGAAATCCTACTTGTCTAAATGGAAGAGGTTTTCTATTTGGTGTCTTTTGCGTGACCTGGGCCCACTTAGTGGATGTTCCTTTGGTTCTCTCTTATTTGTATAAGTTGCTCTATGCTGATTTGGACTGTTAAGCCCCACTTATCAGCTTTTTCTTCTTGTCTCCCTTTAACTCCCTTGTTAGCTTCTAGATTTGAGGTTAAGCAATTTCTTAAAGGCATCCTTAATATTACATCTCCTAGGAAGCCTGTTCTTCCTCCCTGGGATCTTAATTTCGTTCTGGAGAAATTGACTCAGGCTCCTTTTGAGCCTGCTGTTTCAGCTTCCTTGCAACATTGTTCTTGAAAGATAGTTCTTTTGTTAGCTGTTACTTCTGCCAGACGGGTATCTGATTTGCAAGCTCTTATTGCTTGTCCACCTTTTTTGATATTTCATGAGGACAAGATGTCCTTGCATACTAATCCTATTTTTATGTCCAAGGTGGTTAATGAATTGTCACTTAATCAGTCTATTAATTTGCCTATTTTTTCCCTTCTCTGCAAATTAACAGTGAGAAGGTGCTGCATAACTTTGATGTGCATAGATACCTCAGATTTTATGTGGCTAATAATAAAGCTATCAGAAAATCTGATCAGTTGTTTGTTTCCTTTCATCCTAGGTGTTTAGGTTTGGCTGTTTCCAAGCAGACAGTTTCTACTTGGATTTCAAAGGCTATTTCTTTTTGTTACACTTTTCATGATGAGAGCCTTCCTTCTTCTGTAATCTACTAGAGCTGTGGCTTCTTCTGGTGATTTTTTTCAAGGGCTCAGACACTAATACTCTTCTTGAAGCAGCTATCTGGACTTCTGTCCATACCTTTACCAAACATTACAAGTTGGATGGTATTTCTAGAGCTAGAGCTGGTTTTGCTAATGCCATTCTTCATGGCTTCTTAGAGGGCTCTACTGCTGCTTCTTCCTCCCAAGATTCTTCTTGAGCTTTGGCACTCTCACATAAGTAATGAATACTGCAGAGATGAATGTAAGGCTATACTACAGTTGTGTAAAATCTTACTATAACAGTACATGTCCTTGCCTTCAACGCTGCAGTATTCACTCCCTCCCTCATTCCCCTAGTCTTTTTTCCTTCCTGGATGTGCACGTTCTCTTTGGTTTTCCCTGGACTGCTGTTCCTACTGGGGCAATCAGTTCTGAGGATGGTATGCCTGAACATCACCTTTATGCCCTATACTATGCAAGGAGTGTGTAGGTGATGTCTAGCATATCTTAAAACAATGGTAGGCTTTGGTAAACTGGACGGCTGATGGGCTTCATGGCAGGGAATCCCATAAGTAATAAATACTGCAGCGGTGAAGGCAAGGACACCTACCATCATGGTAAGATTTTAAACAACTGTACTATCTTTAGGGTTAGAGAGGGTCATACCTTATGTATTCTTATATGTTATTTTTCAATTATCTGATGCAGTTAAAAAAGGATATATAAGTATCTTTGACTGTGGATGATAATTTTTAATTTGCGTTCCACTATGTTCTTCCTTATGGTAACTTTCAGATATGGGTAGATCTGTTTTATTATATGCCCTAATTAGCTTTTTTCTTTTGCTGTATAGGTTATTGATGCTGCATTCCAATTAAATGGTTTATTTTTATGGTACTTATATTTGGCACTGATTGTGACAGCTTGCTGTGTGCTGTCTCTTAGACTGGAGTAAAACTCATAGCCATATATGATGCCGCTGCACTGGCCCAGTAATCAAGGAGCCTCATTCCTCACCACTGGCAACAGCTAGGGGACGTACACAATGGGAGGATGACAAGTACATACACAGTAAAGTGCAGTTTCTCTTAAGAGCACACAGAGATCAGTCAATCCAGGGCTGGTTTCTTCCTCTCTCCAGATCCCCAATAAGACTCCCCACTGGCACAGCTTTAGGGTTAAGATCTCAGCTGAGGGGCCAAGCCAAGACCTCCAGCACCCTCTCTGTCCAACCAGTGCTTCATGTCCCTGCCCAAGTAGCTGACAGACACACACACTTTGCGATTTGATTTATATACAAACACACACACACACACACACACACACACACACACACACACCTGGGGAAGGCTGGCACAGGTTTACTAACTACGCCCCCTTCTACCCAGACTATAAGGTAGTTTCTACTGCCACCAACCTCTACTTATCAGTTACTATAAGGCCCTTACAAAGGGTGTCCAATCATATTGTGTAATGTTACTATTATCCAAATGGCAGTCTGAACAAGAATTGCAAGGCTGTTTAAGAGTGACCTGTACAGTGTCATCAGATACATAATCAAGTACTCTAAGAACTTAAATATGTCTCACAAATATCAGCCACAAAGATGTATTTAAATATATTTAATAATAAATAATAAAAGAACAAGACAATACTCAATCAACACAGTAACGTCAGAGTTCAAAATCACAGTAAATATTTCAAAACAACATTGAGGACAGTCTCAAATAAATACAGAAAACATCTAAACTAATTTTTACTATATTCCTATCTATATCCAAAAAGAGTTACTATGCCCTAAGAACTTACTTACAGAGCAAGGCAAGTGCAGATGTGATGATAAGTTAATGTTTCCAGGTCAAATACAAAATGCCCAGTCCCTCTCTGAGAGATTCTGTAAATTAATATCAAATATTACTGCTGGGTTAGCTTGGATGACATCACCTTTTGTCACGTGACTTCAGTTCCCAAGCTAAATCCCTTTTTTCCAGAAACTAACAGAATTTAGCAGCTCTCTGTGAGAATACATAGCTTTCAGATGTTTGCACCTGCTAGAGGACATAAAACCTGTACAAAACAATGCAGAAGGCACCCACGTTCTAGACATCCTGTCTCCTTGCTGCATTGAAACTAACTTTTATAGCACAATCGTAAAACAACTTAATTTTAACTTATTTTCTTGAAGTTTTGCAAGTTAACCCTTTTATGTTCTAGTCTTTGCTGTTAAAACATACATTAAAACATACATTTGCACAGGTATATAGTTTATATGCATTTCTGTTCTTTTCCAGTAGGGTACACTGTGGGCACATCCTTGAAGCTTGGCACTGTACAAACCCTGTTCCACACACACTTCTGTACCAGTAGTTTAATATACGCATAACATACAGTTCTAATACATTTCGTAACACAAGCAGTTGCATCATGCTGGAATTCACAAATGATGCAACTATTTACAAAATTTCAGATAGCTGGGCTGGCAGTGTTTCCTTCTATCAGACTTCTATATAAATCATATCCATATTCACAAATGACATAGAATTATTTACAAAATTCCAGATAGCTGGGCTGGCAGTATGACAACATAAGTGACAGCTGAGGCTACATGTTACTGGAAATTCTGCATATGTATTTTGAGGTCTCATCATATAGTGTTAATAGGTTTGTCTTTGTAAAATCCTTGGACTCGGTTGTTCTCGTTGTGGTAGGCTTAGATGCATTAATGTTATTATTGTGGCCATGGGTAGAGTGTTAAAGCATACTGTATGTGCTAATTTAGCTTGTCTGAGCGCAGAGGATGAATGTTACTTTGTGGACTACTTTCCATATTGCGGCATTGAAACTTGTTATTCTTACACATTATTTGTGTGACTGGACCTGTTGGACTAATTGTCATGATGTGGCACACAGGCTTGTTGTTGAACACTGGCACTGATGTGTTGGAACCTCTGGGATTGGCTGCTGTGATGTGGAACCAACACTTGATGCGGGTTGCCAGCAATGGTGCCAGTGGATATTTGTACAATTGGCTGCCATGATATGGCATAGAGGCTTGTCACAGACTGCCTTGTATGTGAAGTCTTTCAACTGTTCTGCAAAGACTTGTTATAGTGCATCATTGTAAGCAAATGGTAGTCTGTGTGATGTGACCACAGAGATAATGTATTGCAGTACCAGCACATGGTGTATACATTTTAGGGAGTGCAGTTGGTTATATCAATGTACTTCATTGTTCTGGCCTAACTTATATGTTTTATGGGGGAATAGGCAATATGACTTTGATGTGTATAATTTGTAAATTTCTGTCTACTCCCCTATTCTCTGGTACCTGCTTTCATTGTAGAGGAGAGGTAATAATGCATTTATTTCTGAATATGTATTTACACTTGATGAGAACATTTATTACCCCAAAAATTGCTGTGCACTTCACTTAGTCACTGCAATACTTCCCTGCGCTACTCTTCTTTTAGTAGTAGTCAGAAGAAAGCTAGAGTGCAACAACAATACAGTTTTCTAATAATGTGTGTCACATTTCTTAGTAATAACATATAACATCCAGTTTATTTGTTGTGTTAACTGGTTAGTGGACTAGCCCAATGGAAGCTGTCAGCCATGACCTAAACACATAGCACATAGAATGTAGCAAAGTTAATACAAATTGTATAACAAAATATACAGATATCTGAGGTTGGTGGATGGGGGGGTTTCATTTCTGTTGTGATGCTCTTCCTTGTGTAATAATATGCAATACCATACTTTTCAATTGCTATGATGTAGGTGTAGTCCTATGATTTTTAGCCCTTAAATCTAGACTTGCTCCCCCTATATTTACTGATTTTCCTCATGACCTCAGACCTGTTTATGGGTACATGCCTTATTAAATAAATAAAATAAGCATATACAAAGTCTCCCTTCCGGTATCTATATAGGGTCTACATGAAAACAGTTTATTCTGAAAAATAAAAAGTGCTCCTCTTTCTGACCCTGTGCTATGAATTTTAAAGGTCAGTGCTATGATTTTTAATGCCTGGATGTTTAGAGGTATATGTATTTTGTATAAGACTTGCAATATACTTTATATGTAGAAAGACATCACCTTTTGTATTAGTATACTCCTTACAGTACTTACAAAGTACTACTCTTCTTATACAGTCTAGTAAACAGTCTACTAACCTTTAATTAGCACAAAACTTGTAGTATTTTATGTTTATGGCATCCTAACAGTATCTGTGCTTGTACTATATGAAGGGAAGGATGCATGAGTCATATACCATTGTACTGATGCTGTTTTCTAATAACGTAGTGTTGTCGCCTTACAGTTAGACATTGCCCGTTTGATTCTCAGTTAGAGCATTTTCTATGCGGCGACCTGCGTGAATGGGCGTTCCTTCGTTAGGCCCGGCAAGCCAGCACGTAAAAATTTACTGCCAATCATTAGCGGACCGGAGTTCCGCTGTGGCGACCCCTAACCGGTAAAAGCCGAAAGACACAAACAAACACATCCTGTCAACATCTAGCTTTCACGTTGCATTTCTTCTGAGTTCAGCCATATTATTGCAATGGTTCAACTCATTCCCTTGCTACTCTGGAATATATCTGCTGACCTTTGCAGGCCACAAGCCCTACCATGTAACATCACTTTTATAATGTACTTCTATAGTAAGACTGTTACTACTGTGCATAATGTCCTATTATTTCATACTGTCTGTAGTCAACATTGACAGTGCTACAATATTGCCATATTCATACTGTAAAAATCAGTTTTTACTCTTAACACTTGTAGATCCCCAAACTATGTACTCTCAATTTCTTTGCTGACGAATTTTGAAGAAAGCCATTGTAAAGGGGGGGGGGCAAATGCCCCAAATCATGTATAGATATTTAAATATTATTGTCTCAGTGTGTATTTTCTGATTACCAAAACATATGACATTTAATGTCTGGCATTACTGACTAACTGCAGTCCTCAGTGATCTACAAAGTTGTCAAATATTTTATGAGACCCAGGGAAAAAAATGTGAGTCGACATCAGAGACATTCTGCAAAACAGTCAAGAGGTATGCAGCACTAATTGTGTGCCACATTCACTATCAATTCCCATAATCACACACAAATATTTTGGAGTACTGGTACAGTAACACCACAGTCACTCCTAGTTTAGTTTCACGTATTCTGTTTCTATTCTGGATTCTTTGTTAATGGAATGACAAGTGAATATGACATTATGGCACCAGTACTGTAATGTGCTACTATTTGTATGACAGTGAGAGTCAGAACTGAATATGACATTCTGTCACCAGTATTGTAATGTTGTACTACTTTGATTGATAATTTCTGACTGCTTAGCTTGTGTTAGAGTGGCAGATGAACAAACAGTGTAGAAACAATGTGAGTACTGTTAGGGGTGTAGTAAGCTAGTGGTGACCCAAATCTCACATTTCCTTATTCTTGGACATTTAATGTTTTTTGTAATTTTATTATCAAGACAGGAGATTGCCAGCAGTGTCTCCCTGTTCAGGGAAGTGGAAGCAGTCTGTATATGAAAGCAAAGGACAGTTGCATGATTCATATAAAAAAATAATTGATATGGGTAGTTTGGGGGAGGAGGGTGTGCATGTTTGTCCAAAAATAATAGGCTGAAATAAATTATTTTGGCCATTATTTTTTTCATTTTCTTTCCAATCAAACATTAGAAGTCTACACAGAAAGTTGATGTCTTTTTGAGGAAGGTGTGAGGAGGCATGCTGCATGTGGAATTACGGGGTCATTACTTGATCAATATTGAATAAAAATGATATGTCTTGTTTGGAGGATTTGTGTATGCGTCTAACTGTAGCAAGTTAAAATATGTTGTTGTGGCCATTATGCTGTTCATTTTCTTCTCAATGAGACTTTAGAAGTACACAGAATGTAGGTACCATTTTTTGAGGACAGATGATGGATGACAGCAAATAGCAGTTACAGAACCACTTCTGAATGATTATCAATATGGTTTGCTGGAAGGACAGTATTTGTCAAATTGCAACATAGCCATTATTTTTTATTTTATTTTTATTTTTACATTTGTTTACCGGGAAAGTCCAGCTGGGCATGTGCACTTTTTCAGTGGAGGCCCAGGGAGAAAAGCTCCAAGTAATACATTGGCATAAAAACAAATCAGACAAGTATTAAATGTGCATTATATCAACAAAACTTTTAGTGGTATTACAGCTGTAAAAAAGCTGCACAAGTATAATTTGTAATACTTAGTGAATTTGTTAATATTTGTTATCATGGAGGTAGAGTTAGCTAATATTAGTTTAGAGAAAAGTCATATTCAGATATGCAGAGGGATTAGAAAGTGAGTTATTATTTAGGGAGTGGCCTATCCTGGGGGAAATGCAGGGGCAGAGCCAGGAGTTTGCAAGGTGAATTTTCAGGAATGATTTGAATTGTTTTGATGAGGTAATGGAGACTAGAGTAGTAGGTAGGGAGTTCCACAGGTTGGAAGTATAGTTGGAGAAAAGGCCTTCTCCAGCTGAGTTTTTTGCTCTAGTAACGTGTAGTAGATTTTTATTGTCTGAGTGGAGGGATCTAGGAGTAGAGTATGACTGGATTAGATCTCTGAGGGTTGGGGTTTTATTTGGGTGGTGTAGAATTTGATGGGCTAGGCTTAACTGGTTAAAGTGTAGGAGTTGTTTGAGTTCAAGCCAACCAAGCTGTTTGAGGGATTGGCAGTGATGTGACCTATATGGTGATTTAGTCGCAAATTTAGCTATTTTATTGTAGCAGGCTTCAAGTTTGTTAAGGTCTGATTTACGAAGGTTGATAAGTATGGGGGATGCATACAGAAGTGTAGATAGCAGGTGGGTCCTGGCCATGGTGAGTCTTGTAGTACTTGTTAGAAACTGGGCATTTCTGTATAGGAGGCCGAGCTTCTTGTGGACTTTTTTGATGGTTTGATCTATATGGTGGTCAAATTTGAGATTGTTGTTAATTACTACCCCAAGTAGTTTGGTATGGGCAGTTGGAGTTATAATGGTTTTGTTTTTAGAATAAATGTTGAAGGTTGGGGGGGTGCAATCCTAGTGGGACAAAAGAGTAAGAGGTTAGTTTTGTTGGGGTTTAGTATCAGCTGGGTGTTGGTTAGACAGGTTTCCACTGATAAGAAGGTGTCTTGGGTAAGGGTTTGGAGGATTTTAAGGGATGGGGCTGCGCATATCAGGGTTGAGTCATCAGCATATTGAATTATGGTGGCATGGAGAGTTGCAGAGTGTAGATGGTTAGTAAGGGGCAAGAATAGGAGGGGTCCAAGGATGGAGCCTTGAGGGACCCCTATAGTGACTGGGAGGAGGTGAGAGAAGGATTGTTACCAACAGACAGCTTGATGCCTATCTGCTAGGTAGCTCTGGATCCAGTTAATACTTGTGATGTTAATGTTGAGGGAGGAAAGGACATTATTACATTTGTTATGATTGACCATGTCAAAGGCTTTAGACAGGTCAAGGAATAAGGCTGATACAAATAGAGAGTTGTTTCTATGTTGGTTAACTTTGTTGGTAAAGGTCAGTAGGGCAGTTGTTGTACTATGTGCAGGATGAAAACCATGTTGAGTACTAGATTGTAGGTTTTGTGAGCTAAGGTATTTCATGAGCTGTGTGTGTACTATTCTTTACAAAAAGAATAAATCCACAAACTTGCAAGCTAGTAATGCAGACTTTTTATTCCATAAAGCGCTTTTTGTCTGGCTGGATAGCTAGACTTCTTCAGATGCTATTAAATATTCAAAACACAGTATATAACATGAACGTCAGTAAGCTGATCTACCCTACTAATTAGAACAGCTGATCAACACCAACCAATGCATATAAATACCCTCACAGCCTAAGCCAAAATGCCTTAAACGTACATACCATGAATTATATCTACTTCTAAATAAATTAATTAAAACCTACTAACATATTTATTCATTTAAATCATAATTTATATATCTATAAATATTCTAAAAACATTCTAAAAACTTATAAAATACTTAATATACTATATGAAAAGTATAGAAGTCAGAAACCATACATATAAATGAGTTTCTGACTTTAATTATGTACATTCTCCAAAAAACATGTAGTTTAAACAAACTAAAACAGTTAAACTAATGATGTAAAACGCATACAACGCTCCTACTGGGACAACTCTATTTAGTAAAATAATATAATATAATATAATATGCATAACATGTAAAATTCATAAAATGTTTTCTATGTAGAATAATATACATTTCTGCCCTAAAAGTTTTTTTAAAAAACTGCTTTAAAAATATGTAGCTGTGATTATCTTAAAAGACTTTTCAGTTTTAAAATACATTTGATAGAATGCATCTCATTAAGGCCTGGATAGAGACATGCAAACGTATGTCGTTGCCAAAAAATTCCATTTTTTCAAGTAACAAATGTACTGGGCGACCTCTAGCATCTGAGGTTACACATTCTATATCTCTAAATATAAAAATATGATATGATTAGGAAAAGAGTGAGTATGTCTAGCTAAGGCATTGTCTAGTTTGTTATTTCTAATGCTATACAAATGTTCATATACTCTGTCCCTCAACCTTCTATCAGTCTTTCCGATATAGAAGGCAGGGCAGCTGTGACACTTAGCAAGATAGACCACTCCTTTTGTATTACAATCAAACCTATGTTTAGTAGTATATCTAATCCCTCTGATAGAGATGTTTGTCCCTACCTCTGTGTATCTACAATATGGGCACATATGACATTTATACATGCCCCCATGTTTTGTACTAAAATTAATAGGTTTATAAGTTTCTAATAGATTCTTCAAATTCCTACCTTTCTTTTTTATAGCAAACATTTTATGAATTTTACATGTTATGCATATTATATTATTTTACTAAATAGAGTTGACCCAGTAGGAGCGTTGTATGAGTTTTGCATCATTAGTTTAACTGTTTTAGTTTGTTTAAATTACATGTTTTTTGGAGTATGTACATAAAGACAGAAACTCATTTATATATACAGTTTCTGACTTCTATACTTTTCATATAGTATATTAAGTATTTTATAAATTTTTAGAATGTTTTTAGAATATTTATAGATATATAAATTATGATTTAAATGAATAAATATCTTAGTAGGTTTTAATTTTATTTAGAAGTAGATATAATTCATGGTATGTGTGTTTAAGGCATTTTGGCTTAGGCTGTGAGGGTATGTATATGCATTGGTTGGTGTTGATCAGCTGTTCTAATTAATAGGGCAGATCAGCTGACTGATCATGTTATATACTGTGTTTTGAATGTTTAATTGCATCTGAAGATGTCTAGCTATCCAGCCAGACGAAATGCGCTTCATGGAATAAAAAGTTTGCATTACTAGCTTGCAAGTTCGTGGATTTATTCTTTTTGTGGAGCATTAGTCGGTTTGTTGCTGCTGTTTTTTTTTTTTCCTGTGTACTATTCTTTCTAGGATCTTGGATAAGGGTGAAATAATGGCAATGGGGCGGTAGTTAGTAAGTTTGTATGAGGTGCTGCCTTTGTGAAGGGGTAGTATGTGTGATATTTTCCAGATAGAGGGCACATGTGCTTCGTTTATTGATCTGTTTATGAGTATGGCTATAGGATAGGGGATGGCTTCTACTGCGATTTTCAGATAGTCTGTAGGAAGGTTGTCAGCAGCTTAATGTTGCAGGTTTTAGTTTTTTCAGAAGTTTATTGATGTAGTTGGTGGATACAAGATGTAGTTTGAATTGGGAAAAGGTGTCTTGTGAGGGTGTACTATAGATTGATTTTGGGGGGGGTATCGGTCTTAGATTGATTGTTGGCAAGAGTTAGGATGGATTCTGTGAAGAAGGTATTGAATTTGGTAGATATGCTTTCATTGCTGTTAGTTGTTTTTGGAGTGGGAGTAGCAACATTACCTGGTTATAATAGGTTTTTAACTGCGGCCCAGAACATTTGTGGATTTTTTTTGGTGCTTTTTTTGGATATTTAGGTAGTACTTGGATTTGTCCGTTTTAATTTGTTTTTTGGCTTTATTTTGAAGTTCATGGAAGTTTTGTTTACTGGTACTGAATTTATATTTAAGGTATTATTTTAAGGTCAAAGATAGTTCATGTACTCTGGAGCAACATATTCCACTGAGACAGTAGGTGTGTGTTTTTTTCCTAAGTAATATATTACAAGGCTGTTCTTTTTTTCTGTATTGTGAACTGTCTTTGTGGACTTGATATGTGACTTCTTATATACATGTAAAACATCCAATGTTTTGGGGCTTGGGGGGTGTTGTCACAGTCTGGCACTATGCTTTGTTTCCACTATGAGGCTATTTTACTTCTGCACAAAAAAGACTGAGCAAAATTAATGAATAGATTATATGTGTACTAAATTCTTGTTATGTCAGAACTAAAAATCCTATATATTTTACCAGGACAAATGTATTTGTAATATGTTGTAATTACAGTTTCATGCTTTCATGTGGCTAAAGTTATGGAGTTAAATTCAGAGGTTTGCTATATCAGATGTTCTGGGTGAGAATTGCATTCTTATTTGTATTTGGCAGATGAATACCCCTTTGTTATTCCCTGACAATTTTGTAATAGGTTTTCAAAGGAGGCAGAGATATAACCTTTCAAAGATAGACCACAGAAGCTTTAGTTCATGGGCCTTTGCTGATGCAGCTTGATATTTTGTATTATTCTCCATTTTCATTGTGAGTGCTCTGGTGAACTTCAGCTCTGAATGCTGAGTATAAAAATTGCTTATACTAAGTAAGCAATAGTATTTATTGAGTTTTCAATTCATCAGATGTTAAAACCCTCTATAGTTTCCAGAGAATTATATTTCATACAGTTGTATCATGCCATGGCTTCTGTACCATCCTTTCAGGCGGCTTAAGATGTGGAGTCGCATTCAAAGATGTGCTACATTAAAAGCTCTGAGGAAAGAATTGCAGCCTGAGCTTTGTTATGTAGCTGAATACAGTAATGTTATTATCTGAAAGGTTCATAATGAAATCTCAGAGAGGAACATAGATATAGTCTAGTAAATACCACACTTTTCGGCCATGTAACCTGGACCGGAACACCAAAGGCGGAGGTGTGTCCATATTCATTAAGGATATCCACACCTCCAGGCTAGTTGCTCAGCATAATGCAGCCGAGGTTATCCAAGTGCAACTAACTCTGGGCGAAACTGCAATCCAAATTGTAGCTTGATACAGATCACCCACCATGCCCCAGGATTCCCACTCCTCTTTTCTTGATGTACTGGAAAAGATTAGGGTTCAACCAGGCACCCTAATAATGGGCGATTTCAACTACCCCACCATTAACTGGGAAAACTACTCATGTACCAACTCCTTCACTCAACGCTTTCTGGAATTGATAAACTCCAATGCTGTGGATCAACTTATCCACACCCCCACCAGGAGCAACAATATCCTAGATCTAATCATTATCAACATGAGTGACCGATGTTCCACACCTGAAGTCAATGCCTCATTGGTCCGATCTGACCATAAGCTAATTACCCTACATATCAACATTCTGCCCCTACCCCCATTAAGGAAACCATGGTAAAAAAATTCTCCAAAGACAACTTCATGCTTCTTAAGACAGAAGAGGTGAACTTCATGACACCCATGCAGATGGGCAGTACAGTTACAACTACTGAATCCTACACAATTGCACTTTATAAGCACTTACATGAGTGCATGGATCATGCTATCCCAAACAGAACCAAGACACTATCCTCCAAAAAAAGGAAGCCAATCTAGTGGTCCCCTGCCATAAACAAACTGTACAACAGAAGGAAGAAACGGTTGCAAAAGAGAATAAAATCCCATGAGTGGAGGAGCTCCCTGGTCAGCCTCAGTAAGAAGCTGCGATCCCAGATAAAATCCTCCAAAGCTAGTTACGAAAACAAAATCGCCACTGATTCTAAAGACAACCACAAAGCATTCTATAGCTATTTCTAGAATCTCAATGGCAACACTCAGATCTGCTCTGAGTTACAGCACAATGGCACTAAATATACAGACCCAACTGATATTGCCAACATCCTGGCAGATAGGTTCAGTGCTAACTTTACCCCCCTCTCACCCCCTAAAGAGCCCATCTCTATACTGGAAGAATGCAAAGTTCCTGTAGTCACGGCTGCACAGGTAAAAACCACACTCTCCAAAGCCAAGAGCACAGCATCCTTGGGACCAGACAACATCCCAGGCTGCATTCTACACGAACTACAGAATGAACTGGCACCCCACCTAAGTACCATGTTCAATCATAGCCTCACCTCAGGCTTTGTGCCTGCTAAATGGCGCACAGTGACAGTTGTACCAGTCCACAAGGGGGGAGCCACCACGGACCCCGGGAACTACTGCCCCATTAGCCTGACGAGCCTGGTCTGCAAGGCCATGGAGCATATCATCATGGAACTTATAAACAAAGACATTGGTAATCTCCAAACTCTGGACCCCACCCAGTTCGGGTTTGTAAAAGGCAGATCATGTCTCCTAAACCTGATAGACTTCTTTGAAGCAGTCAGCAAAGCCATAGACAAGGGAAAGGTGGTTCACTTAGCCTATCTACCTCTTGCCAAGGCTTTCAACACCATCCCCCACTCTGGAATTATAGATAAAGTCACTAAACTAGGTATAAATCCCTATGTCACAAGATGGGTTGCCAACTGGCTCACTGACAGAACCCACACTTTGAAAGTAGCAGACTCCAAATCCAACTTCAGACCAGTGGCAAGTGAAGTACCACAGGGTTCAGTCCTGGGTCCTCTCCTGTTTGGTATCTACTTCTCTGAAGTACAGGCTAGCACAGAAGGTCTTTGGCTGATGAAGTTCACAGATGACTGCAAACAAGGAGCCATAATCGAAACTCCTAACGATGTGGACATCCTACAAAAGGGCCTCACTGAGACAGATGCCTGGTGTCAAAGCCATGGCCTCTAGCTCAATGCCAAAAAGTGTATTGTCATCCCCTTTGGTAAAAACTCTATACCCATGAACTACAACATAGGTGGTAGTATACTTAACACCGAAAGTGTGATTAGAGACCTTGGTACACAGGTGGACAGTAGTCTCTCCTTTGATAATCACATCGCCACAGTAGTCAGGAAATCCTTCTATGTGGCACACCTCATCACAAAAGGTTTCTCATCCAGAAAAAAAGAGGTAATTGTTCCCCTCTACTCATCACTCATTAGACCATTATAGAGGACAACGCCCCTTTTGGTATGTACCTCACAAGACATCTACAACAACTGGACAGGTCGCAGAAATACCTCACAAAGAGGATTACCAGCCTCAAACAGATGCCCTATGCAGACCGTCTCAAAAAACTCCAGCTTTACACTGTCGCATATCGCCTACTCAGAGGTGATCTCTGCCTAACATACAAAGCTATGTCAAACTCAGAGCTGTTGGACATGCTCCACTTAAAGAAATCCCTATTCCTCCTAGCTTCACGCTCTAGAGACCTAAGCCTTGTCACCACAATAAACAAAACATGCCGGAGGGATAGATTCCTGACCCAGAGACTTCCCATACTCTGGAATAAACTGCCCATCTACATCAAACAAAGCTCCTCATTAGCACTCCTCAGGAAAAATCTTGATGATTGGATGAGAAATAGGAAATTCACCCTGGGGATCACCTCTGTGGCTCTGCTCAACAGTGGCACAGGAAAATAATTTTCTTGGGTGGCAAAAGCCAGGGTACCTTTTTGGCTGGGCTTGTATAGACCCTAGGGCCGATAACCTAGTACCTACCTATGAACCTATTAACCTTTACATTGCACAAAACTTGTAGTATATCATGTTTATGACATCTTAACAGCATTTGTGCTGTCAATCTCCTGCTCATACTACATGAATGGAAGGATGGGTAAGTCATACACCACTGTACTGATGCTGTTTTCTAATAACATATATTATACTTCTTGCCAACATCTAGTTTTCACATTGCATTGCTTCTGAGTGCAGCCATATTATTGCAGTTGTTCAAGAAGGCATTTTCTTGCTCATCTGGAATGTACCATTGTATCTTATTACCTTAACCATATATTTTGCATTATATTGTGTTTTCATTTGGGGAGCTACAGTGATCTTCTGCTGATTATGCTGCATGTAAGAATTTCCTAAAATAATTCTTTATTGAGTTGACAATACATTAGAAGTAAAAATCCTCTACAGTTCTCCAGAAACATACACATTTATTCAGTTTTAACTCACCATGACTACAGTGTCATGTTTTGTAGAAACTAAGGCTATGTGATCAAATATAGAGGTGTGGTGCATTAAAGGCTCTCATATTAGAATTTGAGTCTTATTTATGTTTTGCACCTAAACACCTTATTATTACCTGAAAGTGAATAATGAAATATCAAAGTCAACAGTGGGATAACTTTTCAGAGACAGACCCTAGTGGCTTTAGCTCATATGCATTTACTGCTACCATCTGACATGCTGCATTTTGCTCTTTTCATCTTGGGTACTGTGGGAACCTCTGATGCTCATCATTAGATCACTGTTGCAGTAGCTTACGTTATATGGGACATCCTAGCAAAGATTGGAATAGCTGGTCAGTTTCCAAGGTTTTAGGGCACCTTCCACATACCCAAGCCACTGCATTGCATAAGGGAAACAGGATAAAGTCAGTGGATAGTGCACCAAAACTTCAGAATTTTCTTGCCACCAAAGAGAGAGCTGCACTGTGGACTTCAGATTATCTACCATTAGTCAACATTTGTACAAGGCTGAGCAGACAAGTACACCAAAGGGGACTTCCTCCACATCAATTTTTATGAAAAATATAGTTTAGTTGCTTTTAAAGAACCTTTGTTTTGAGCAATCTGTGTGTTTTCTCTAGTTGTCACTAAATGTACATTTTGTTTTATGGTTCCCTTAAGGGAATCCATTGAAAATATGTATTTTTTTCTGAGAAAAAGTATTCTTGTTTTCCTCCGGTATTATGGTTAAATGCCTGGACATTTAGTTTTGTTGTCATTAAAACATTTTACCACAAAACTGTGAATTCCTGTCTGCTGACACTCCTAAGCACCACTGACCTCTTGCCAGACACCTTTTTCACTGACAGCCTGTCTTGAGTCCCTTTGGAGATCCCTTTTTATATTTATTTCTTGCAGGGAAAACTGTGTTACTTCTGCACAAGTATGTTTAGTGCTTGCCACTAAAATTGCCTCATATAGCTTAGGCTACTGCAACAGTGATCTATTCAAACATCTACTATTATGGTAAGTTTACTTGTGCAACTGTACTTTTCAGTATAATGAGTACAGTAATTGTTTAAAATACTTCTTTATTCAGTTTCCAGAACAAGAGAAGTAAAACTTTCTTATATTTCTCTAGAGTATTTTTTTTTCATTTAACATGCCGTGGCTACAGTGCCATGCTTTCATCCAAGCTAAAGTGCTGAGGTTATATTTATAGTCTTAAGTGTGTTATGTAGCTGACCCCCCTGTTATTATTACCTTAATGTTTCATAATGAGGTCTCAAAGGTGGACCATGATTTAGTTTTGAGAGATGCAGCCAGTGGCTTTAGTTCATGTGCATTTACTGATACAGTCTGACATTTTGTATTATAGTCTGTTTTTATTTTGGGTACTGTGGTGAATTGTTACTCCATATTGTTAATACCAGCATATAAACCATTGCTAACTAGAAGGAGACTAACAGTGAAATAAGTAAGGGTATGGCCAGAGGGTGCAGTGTCAGCACTCTAGGATGGTTTTAAGAGCACAGGCTGAAGCATATTCAAGAAGGTGGCTACTGAGAACCAGTGTATTAACCTGGAGGAGTACACCAAGACAGTGATGGGCTACATCTCGAAATGTGTAGATAATGTGCCAGTCACTGAAACCATCATCACACTAGTCAACCAGAAACCCTGGTTGACAAGAGAGGTATACGAGCTACTGAAAGCAAGGAAACTCAGCCTTCAGGTCTGGAGACAGGGAAGCCATCAGAACAGCCAGAGTGAATCTGAAGAAGGGAGTGAGGGGAGCAAAATGCACGTATGGCAGAAAGATCCAGAGCTACTTCTCTGACCAAAAAAACCCCAGGCACCTATGGCAGGGTATCCAGGCCATAACTGACTACAAACCCCTACCTTTACAATGTGAGGACAACAAGGAATTCCTAAATAAGCTGCATGTCTACTTCAACAGATTTGAGGAAGGGAACAGAAAAACAGCGAAGAAAATGCCCATCGGCCATAAGGAGAAGATGCTCGCCCTCAACCCAGCCAGAGGATACTGTGTAGAGTTAACCCAAGAAAAGCTGCTGGGACTGACAACATCCTAGGCTGAGTGCTCAGGGACTGCACAGTCCAACTAACAAATGTCCTCACGGATATCTTCAGTAAGCCTCTAAATCAGCAAATTGTTCTGAAATGCTTCAAGGACATGACAATCATTCTATTACCAAAGAAGTCTGTACCATCTTGCCTAAATGACTACTGCCCTGTAGCCCTCACCTCTACAGTCATGAAGTGCTTTGAAAGGCTGGTCAAGGACACCATAACATCTGGGCTGTCTATTGATCTTGACCCTCTGCAGTTGTCTTACTGAGCAAACCGCTCTACCATCTGCCATCTCTCTAGCACTCCAACTATCCATGGAAGACCTTGAGAGTAAAAACACCTACGCAAGGGTACTATTTGACTTTAGCTCTGCTTTTAACACAGTCATCCCTCTGCATCTGGCAATGAAGCTACTTCAACTAGGCATCAGCACTCCACTTTGTAACTGGATTCTTGACTTTTTCACAGACAGACCTGAGAAAGTGTGCACAGGAAGTAACTCCTCAGATAGCATCACTCTTAGCACTGGATTCCCACAAGGCTATGTAGTAAGTCCCTTGCTGTTCACCCTGTTAACACATGATTGTACAGCCAGGTACAATACAAACCACATCATCAAGTTTGCTGATTCATAACAGTGGTGGGCCTGATTAATAACGAAGATGAAACAGCGTATAGAGATGAGGTGGAACAACTTATTACCTGGTGTGGAAATAACACTAAACGTAAACAAGACAAAAGAGAGAATTGTGGGCTGCAAGAAAAATCACAAGGAACATTCTCCCCTTCCCATCAATGGGGAAAGAGTGAGAAGCACAAAGTTTCTGGGGGTGCACATTGATGAGGAGTTGTGTTGAAACACCAGTACAAATGCCATAGTCAAGAAAGCGCATCAGAGATTGCACTTTTTGAGAAGGCTGAGGAGAACAAATCTCCCATCGACAGTTCTCACTTCCTTCTACAGAGGTACCGTAGAAAGCATCCTGACAAAGATCCTTCCTAGTATGGTATGGAAGCTGCTGTACCTCTGAGTGCAGATCCCTCCAGCGAGCAGTGAAGACAGCCGAGAGGATCAAGACCACCTTACCACCTATCCATGACTTGTACTTATCCAGATGTCTTGGCAGGGCCAAAGGAATAATTAAAGATTGCACTCACTTTGCTTACAGACTGTTCCTGCATCTATCATCTGGAAAGTGCTTCTGAAGCATACGTTGTAGAATTACAAGATTCAGTAACAGCTTCTTCCCTAATGTTATCAGGCTACTGAACTCTAGTAACAACTACACTCCATGATGGCCATCTTGGTCAGTAGAAACTGTAGTACCTTGTCTCATATTGTGCATTAACCTGGTTACCAGTCTCATCTAATTACTTTGTGCAGTATTCACCATGATTGTTAACATATAGGTCATCTAGAGTAGTAGCAGTGCAATAAAATATCTCTTCTTTCAGTGCAATACATGTTACAAATTTGTAGATTAACCATAGTGCAATACTCTAATGTTCACAGTGCAATACTTAAATGTCTGTTTCTGTACCTGTGCAATACTAAAGTCTCATGCAAGTAAGTGTTCACTGTGAGAAGTGTTAAAAATTTGTTTCTAATTAAGTGCAGTATTAGTCTGCCTAATTGCATGTCTGTGATGTAATAGCTAGGTGTTATATGTGTAAATGTCTGTGAAAATAGTCTATATGTTGTCGCCACATTGAGTCCGGAGACACAGAATTTTATTCAGTTTTTGCACTTGTGTGATTTCTGAATGACAATAAAGTTTACTTTGACTTTGAATTTCTGTTCAGTATGCTGAGTACAGTAATGACTTCAAATACCTCTTTGATGAGTGGACTATACACGAGAAGTAAAATTTCTACTTATTTCTGCTGAAAATAGTTATTTTATTATTGGACTTTTGATCTCCACCATTGTAGACTCATGCACAGCAAACTACATTACAAAATGATAAAGTTGTGCATATGCTACTACAACTGAAATCACTAGCTTAAGTGCATTTTGTAGCTGATGGTCTTTATATATTTTTCTGAGAAATTTGCTATAATACTTATTTTAGTTAATGAGAGATTTTTCTTTATTACTGGGTATCAGAAGTCTTATATAGCCATTGGATGCTCTGGTTTTGCCATTCATTTCACAAAAATGTGTATTTTGCATTTTTAAAATATTACGCATTCATTATGTATTTGAATCATATTATTGTTATGTTTTTATGAAATGAGAACCCAAAATTGTACTACTTTTATGAAAAAGTAATATTTTCTGTCATTTGTATGTTTCAGCAAAATGCGCGTGCCCATATTTAAGATTTTATTAACAGGTTTCTCTAAAATATGTTACATTATGCAAAACAAAATAAAAGTTGAATTATCAAAGGTTCAGTCCTGAAGATTTCATAATATATATTTTGACACAGAAGAGAGGTTGTCATTTGAAGTAAGGTTGGAATTCAGGCCCAAATCATCTTTATAAATTGACAGAACATAACATAACTTTTACATAACAATAATCTGGAAAGACTTGTAGTTGTCAGTTCTTTTTAGAGCAACATAAAGAAAAGCTATCAAAACATAGCTATGTCATGCTGATGTGGTTTTAGACCTTAAAGAAATATATATACTTCTGTATAAAAAGTGATCTTTTCATTCTCTGTATGTGTCGAGATATAAAAAATTACATTTGAGTTTTTTCATCAAAATTCAAAATGCAGCTGCTTTTTTGTCTTTGAGGGTAGAAGCCAATTTCAGTGAAGTTTTATATTATTGCAGTGACAATCCCTGACATTTTCACGAATAAGTGTTGAACTGTTTTGAAGATATGTTTGTTTGTGTCTTTCGGCTTTTCCCGATTAGGGGTCGCCACAGCGGAACTCTGGTCTGCTAATGATTGGCAGTAGATTTTTACGTACTGGCTTGCCGGGCTAACGCACAACCTTCAACGAAGGAACGCCCATTTACTCATGTCGCCACACAGTACACGCTTTAACTGAGAATCGAATGGGCAACGTATAACTGTGAGGCGACAACGCTACCGCAGCACCACCACCGCACTTTTAAATTCAAAGAGAAAAATATGGAAAACCAATCAATATTCTGGGGACAGTTTGGCTGAAATGCTCAGCAGTTAAGGGGTTATTTACTATATATTTATTAATATAAAAAAATACTCCTTTCAGTTTGTGTTTGTGCCAGACGCAACACTTAAAAGAAGTAACATAAGCATTAACATACAGTTAAAATGCATATTTTTATTTATTTTTTAGTGGAGGTGATATTAGCTACTCTTCTTCCCTTAAAGTTTTTGATTGTGGCATAGCAGTTAATATTGTTACTTCACAGTGCTTATTTTTCTAGCTTACTTCTCAACTGACATACCTTCTAGGGAGAATTTGCAAATACTCCATGCATGTCTCAACTTCTTAAGAGGCCAGTGTGGAACACAGACCCTAGCAATGTATGACAAATAGTCAAAATGTGGATTACCCAATTTTCCCACTGTGCCATTATGCACCATTTCCATGGTACCTGGATGACGTGGGCATTCTGCCAGAAGTACTAAGTTAGTGAATGCTGTACATTTTTAAAATTCAATAGGACACATGTCAAATAAAACAAAGTCAGCAGAAATCATTGATAAAATGCAATATACTCAGTAGCAAATAGTTGCATAAAAGTATTCAAGTGCAACTATTAAAAGAATGCTGTTCAACACCTGCTTTTCCAGCCCGTCCACATTTTCTCCCAACTAAATCCATTAACTCAACCAATCAAGGTCAAATCAGAGCAAAATCATGGGCAATTAATTAGTCAGGGACACTTTTAAAATACTGCTACCATTACCTTGAGCATTGACAGAATAACAGAATGTGAATTAATACACACTTTCTGAAATAAAAAGTTTAAAACTTGTCATTATTAAACATAATGCACCACCTTTTCTCCAAAAATCACCAGCCTGGCTTTCAATGAATCAGAGACAAATCCAGAAATAATCAGAGACGCTTATTCTTGCCATTTGTTAAGTCAATAGAATGTGGCATTGGCAAACCTGGTGTGGTTCTTTGACTGTCTAAGATGTCATTTTTCATGTAAATGTGTACATTATTTAAACTCTAAAGCTTGCCAGCAAGTTTTGCATTTCCATTATTGTATTATACTGACCTTGAAGCCTTGACAAATCTTAAATGAAGCTAACCAGGGTTTATCACAAATGTAAAATATATACAAAGAGATTTATATGATCATTTTTATGTCTTGCTTAATGTAAATATATTACCTTGTTGCTTAGGAATGACAGCCATAAACAAGAAATTGTAAAGTGTTTGATAAAGGAGTGACTTCCATATTACTAATGCTCACACTCTAGGTTTTATTGCCACATTCAACATTTAATGTGGTGGCTGTGATCATTGCTTGTTACTAGGTACAGTAAGGTTGAACTTCTGTAGCAGTAGTGTGCCCTTTATTAAAAGTTCTCTTTTCTTGCATTTGACCTAGCATCAGTTTATATATTTTCTAGGGTATGCTCAATATATTAACACTGCTGTACTGTGAGTCAGCATTTAAAATTCTGAAACTCTCTCCTTTTGAAAACAAACTTGAACATACTTTATTTACTTTAAATTTGTACTTTACAGTCTTGAGACCATTTATATTTGATCGAGAAGTATTTTATCCATCTTATTTGCCTTTAGATGATTTATGTAGATTTGTGCTGCAAAATAACTATTTCTGATTTTTAATTTAACTTATGTTAGCAAGATAAATGTTCCAGTTAAAACGGCAGCTTGAAAGAATTCAGTTGTTAGAAGCAAAACTTAACTATCACTTTGGGATTATGCTCATTAGTCCAAGATGCTCACTCACATCCAATAACAGTACTCCCCGGACATCTGAGCATGCAATAATATGGGTGTTCCCTTGGCCATCATAGCACAGGTTTTCCTGAATGGAACTTAGGCAGCAGGGAGGGCAGCACTGAGCACTTAATGGGAGGGAGAATTGCATAGTCAGGCACAAAAATGTTCACTCATTTTCTTGAAAATGTAACTTACTTGACTGGCTTGTATATTGCAATGCCAATTGGCTATAACTGCGCTGTACAAGCCAGTCAAAAGTCACAAAGCAGCGCAACGGCTACTCATTGTGGAATAGCGGAAAAGTGGGCTTAATCAATCACAAATGCAGAGCGTTCCACACAATCCGAAGCATTTGGCTGTTCAGACTCCATGTGCATGGGTATTTGTCAGCTGTTCCAGTTTCCTTGCATCTCCTAATGGCATGTCATTTCTGAAATTATCCTCCTCCCAACTTTCTATAGCCTTTTGTGGTGTGTGTGTGTGTGTGTGTGTGTGTGTGTGTGTGTGTGTGTGTGTGTGTGTGTGTGTGTGTGTGTGTGTGAACATCAATGATAAAATTACTAATTATGGAACTCCTACTCTTTCTAAGAAAAATCAAGGTCCACAGCTGATGCTCAGCAACTGTCAAGCTGTAAAAGAGAGAGAAACATGCTACAAAAATTATGCTGCTTGTGTTAATATTTACCACTGATATCCTTGGCATCATCTTACATTTGTCGAAATAGCGACCATCTTGTGTGTATCTGGCAAGTTTAATGGAAACATCCACCAAGGCAGTGGTTCCTCATAATGGCATGTACAGCAAATGCTGAGAGGATTACCCAAAACTAAATTCTGCAAGCTGTAAGACAGCCACTTATCCTTGTCCAAACAGAGCCCCAAGCCACTATACTGGAGAGCAGGTAGCAATTCCTTTATAAGAACAGTTAGGCTTAAAACCCTGAATAAGGTTTTCAGGGTCTATATCACTTCAACGAAACGGCAGAAGTTCGAACACCATATGTTCGAACTTCTAACCTCGAAGTGCAAAACCATCGAAGGCTTAGAACAGCGATTGTTTTCCCAGGGGAATAAAATTGCTGTTCCAAGTAACACACACACAACACAAGCACACCAAAAAAACAGCAATCCATACACACACACTTAAAGTCCTACATCTAACTCTACACTAAACTGTACATACACTATCTATCCACTTACCTTAACCCAAACCCTAATCCTAAGGTTTGTCACTATCGCACACTCACCTCACCCGCACCCTAACCCTAACTCACCTAACCCACGCCCTAACTCTAACGTCCGCAGAATCGCACACTTACCTAAACCCGACCCGTAACTTTCCACCAAAGTGCTGAAAATAGTGAAGCCGCAGAAACGGCCAACCAAATTCTTTCCGTGGGAAAGACTTTGGTGTTCCGCGGCTTCATGATAATCAGTTTTTGAACTTCACAGTTCGAACATATTGTGTTCGAACTGCTGAAGTTTCGATGAACTGATAGGAACCCAGGTTCTCATGTGTTCAACAATTATATGCTCTTTTGCCACCCTATTCCAGTATCTTTAAAAGATTAGTATTGCTATGGTTTTGTTGGGGCCATAGCACCACAACTGTCACTACCTTTATAAATGACATAAAGTGGATTTGTAATGATGATGTTGTTTCTCCGTCTTTTCCATATTAAAATTCACAATATAAAATATACTGTGGGCTTTCAGGGCTATGGTCACAAACACATTAAAACTATAGAGTCCATGCTACAAGTAATTGCATTTGCTCACTTTTGTATATTTTGTTTATTGCAATACTCAAAATACCTCAAGAAGCCAGTGTATTTTACTGTTGCTGCCCGTTACTTCTTGCATCCCCTGTTCCTGTAGTCATTGGGGTTCCTAGCACATAAGCCATGTGTGTGAATGGTATATTTAAAAGACATGCACTCAGGTAAAAGTATATATGCTCATTCAGCCTTGAAATGGAGTAAAGAAAGTCAGCAGCTTCACTTATAATGTTGATATGAACTTTCTGTGGAATTGTTCTTAATGCATCTACTGCTGACAGCAGATACAACTCACTTCATGTATACTCGTTCTTTATCAAAGTAAAGATTTAAAAAATAGAAGTAAAATGCCCTTTTCAGGTCACTAAATGCTCCCCTGGATCTCTGTCCCCCCACAGGCTTCAGCATCTTCTGGCACCTCTGTAAAAGGCCTGCATTGGACTACTCTATTGCATATATTTACATGCTGCCCTTATACAGCCTAATCTGTCTTAATTTTCTCGCCTTTTTCAAGCTGTGATGATATGAGGTATTATCAAACACAAGCGCCAAAGTAGATCAACAAGTAAAACTGGAAACCAGTAGGTAAAAAACTTTATGTAAAACAGCAAAGCTTTCGGATACAATCCTTTATCAATACTGATGATATGAGGTATTCCCATCTGTGCGAAGGAGAATAGGGCTGTCCATGTGTAGCATACGTCAACATAGTTAGCTGGAGTTTTGTAAATAATTTTTGTGGGCACACACTGACTTGTACAGATGCTTGTGTTAAAAAAGTGTCGGTGTTATTATAACTGATTAAATGTTTATGTTTAAACAAAGAATTCTGGAAGGGAAGAGTACAGATTTTTGAAATTGTTCTGTAATTTTCAAATACTGCTACAGATCCTAGCTATATATATATATATATATATATATATATATATATATATATATATATATCGCTCTGAATGTGTATTGTACCAGAGTAAGGTCATTAAATATGATTTCATTCTATAACCAACACTGAGAGGATGGAACTCACACAACATCTTGTTTTATTTTGTCTTCTTTGGAACCTAATATAAAAATCTATGACAGTTATCACAGTTAGTTGAATTCAGTTCAGTCTGTTAGAAGTTCATCACCTTGCATTGTGGAAGTAAGCACCTCAGCATCTAATCTTGCCTTGCTGTATTAATTAAGTTAGCTAGAGAACAGTTATTCCTTAGACAGTTAGGAAATACAATGAGGTCAGTTAAGTAGTGTTTTTTTGCATCTGTTTGAATCTCCAGCTGTGTTGTTTTTATTTCTCCTGTGATTGAAACTCTGTTTATTGTACTTAGATATTTAGTATTCTCATGTTTTCTATTTTTATTATTTATTCTTAAATATATTTGTATCTTTCATTGTAGCTGGTCTTTTAGAGAATACTTTTAACATCTTGCGAGTACTTGCGCTTATTTTAGTGACACCTTAGCCACTCTAAAAAGCCTGGCTGCTTTGGTTTCACTCTACCATTTATGTTATTTATTTTACTCAGTATAATTGGATATCCTTGTATGAGCCTGACAGTGGTTGACTGGTAGCAGTGAGATTACTTTATAGTCTGAGCAGAAGGGGTACAGCTAGTAAATCTGTACCAGCCTTTCCCAGGATTTGTTTGAAAATGAAATACCTAAGGGTGGGTGTGTCAGCTACTTAGAACTGGAACACAGTGCTCCAAAGTAAGTCTTGCCTGGAATCTGGAGAGACAGTCCAGTCCCAGGTCTGGAGCAGGTTCTCTGTGTGCTCTTTGGGGAAATTGTGCTTGATGCAGAGAGTTACATGTAAAATACTATGTAAGTTCATTCCTGTTCTTTGTGACTGTGTCTCACTGGTGTCAGTGGCAAGAACTGAGGCTCCTTGATTGCTGGCTCGGAGTAAAGAGAGGCCTTGGCATATTGGTGGCAGAACAGTGGGATATTAATTGAACTTGAGTAGCCTATGGGCATTTGTCACTGAAGATATGTGTACTCTCAACATCCACAAGGTAAACATTCAGAATTTTATTT
The DNA here is from genome assembly GCF_019279795.1 of Protopterus annectens. Lineage (NCBI taxonomy): Eukaryota > Metazoa > Chordata > Ceratodontiformes > Protopteridae > Protopterus > Protopterus annectens. Next base: position 1,138,998,941 of record NC_056745.1, read on the forward strand.
TCACAGCAGTTATATTTATTTTTTTACTTTAATTTAGTCAGGGAAAGCAGGCAAACATGTCAGTAGAGGATTATGGTAAGCTGACAAAGAACCAGTTGGCCATGGTGTGCCAAGCCAAAGGACTGTTGCATGCTAACTGGACTAAAGAGAAAATGATTTCAGCCTTAATCACAACTGCAGGGTGGACCAGTGGGCAGGAGGACATCCAGTCTATTGTTGGGGATGTGCAGTCTTGAAAAACAAGACAGTTCACATTTTCCTCAGAGGAGTTAAGAATTCATTTGAAGTTAAAGAGACTTGAACAGGAGTCTGAAGAAAAGGAGAAGCAGCATCATCATGATCTGGACACCAAGCGTTTGGAGTTGGAGTCAGAGGCGAGACTGCAGCATTTGGAGATCGAAGAAAATGAGAGACTGTGGCATTTGGAGATTGAAGAAAATGAGAAACATTGTTTTAAGGATGAAGAAAAGGAGAAGCAGCAACACCACAAGAGGGAGATGTTGACCCTTCATCAAGGTCATCATGGAGGTAATGGAGAGGGGAATAACCAGACCCCAGAAGCAATAAGAGTCAGTAAATTTCTTCCACAATTTGTAGGGGAATGACTCTGATAGTTTCATTCATATATATTTGAAAGAGTATGTAAACAGTATAATGTTGACCAAGAGCTCTGAGTACAGTTCCTGTCCCCTTTACTCCATGGTAAAGTTGTAGCTACCGTTTTAAAATTGCCTGATACTGAGTGAAACAATGTTTATCGAACTGTTATAAGTTAACACCTGAATCTTACAGAAGAAATGTTTTTGAGCATAGACGCAAGGCAGATGAAAGAGTATGTGATTATATCGCTGAGTTAAACATTTCTTTTCATAGGTGGGTGAGTGGATGTCAGATCACCACTTTTAAAAGGCTGGCAGACCTTTTGGTGAGGAAATAAGCCTTTAGTATTTTTCCTGAGGACTTTGACAGGCCGGGAGTGTAACTCTGCAGATGAGCTGGGGAGAAAAGGGGATCTCTACTTAGCAAGCAGTGCATCACTGCACAAGAAGGGGATATCCAGTGCTCCACATGGATACAAGAGAACCTGGTGGGCAGCCTAAGTCACCCCAAAAGAGTCTACCAGTAAGAGGGGAAGCCACTAGTTCAGATACATGGCCAGGATCAGGGGTTAGATGTTTTAAATGTAACCAGAGGGGTCATGTAGCATACAAATGTCCACTGAAGCAAGGTGGGGAACAAAGGGTCAGGGAGCCAGCAAGTGGGAATAACAGCTTGCCAGTAGTACGTGTGTCTGGAAACAGCAGGGGTACCAAACTATCACCGGAGTTTGTACCCTATCTTAGTGGCACACCTCATCATAAAAGGGTTCTCATCCAGGAAAAAAAGAGGTCATTGTTCCCCTCTACTCGTCATTCATTAGACCCATTATAGAGTACAACGGCCCTTTTGGAATGTACCTCACAAGACATCTGCAGCAGCTGGAAAGGCCACAGAAGTACCTCACAGAGAGGATTACTGGCCTCAAACAAATGCCCTACACTGACCGCCTCAAAAAACTCCAGCTTTACTCCGTAGCATATCGCCTACTCTGAGGTGATCTCTGCCTAACATATAAAGTTATGTCATACCCAGAGCTGTTGGACATTCTAGACCTAAAGAAATCCCAATCCCTCCAAGCTACATGCTCTAGGGACCTAAACCTTGTCACCACAATAAACAGGACACGCTGGAGGGATAGATTCCTGTCCCAGACACTTGCTATACTCTGGAACAAGCTGCCCATCTATGTCAGGCAAAGTTCTTCATTAGCACTCTTCAAGAAAAATCTTGATGAGTTGATGGGAAATGGGAAATACACCAGGGATCACTTCTGTGTCTCTGCTGGACAGTGGCACAGGAAAATAACTTTTTTGGGTGGCATAAGCTATGGGACCTTGCTGTCTAGGCTTACGTAGGCCCTTGGGCCAATAGCCTAGAACCTACCTATGAACCCTGCAGTGGTTAAAGAGGAGCAGTACTTACTTGGGCAATCCACTACAATCAGGGCTTTAGGAAGAATCCCATTCCAAACAATTTTGGCCAGGGTTTACCTTGACTAGTAGGTTGGAAAAAGAAGCAAGCAGGTAGCTGTGTTTGAGGATATTCCTGCAAATATCTTGGTAGGGAATGATTTTGATAATGCAGTACCTTATGTGCATGCAATTACATGCAGTCAGGCTTGGAGACAGGCATGTAAGTCTGGTAAGCTGGGGGAGACCCAGACAGATCCCACAGCTGAAGATGGGGCTGGTGATGTGGCTATTTCATGGAGGGAGCTGCCCTGTAGCAGTGAGCCTGAAAGTGAGCCACAGCTGCTGGTAGGTACTGATGTTTCCATGGACAGTGTGACTGCAAGGACAGAGGTGAGTGGTAGTACCCAAGCTGACAGTAAGGCACCGCTGTCAAAAGACACCAGGCTTCATGTGGAAGGGGCGCTAGGAGGGGTCACAAAAGTAGAGTTGATTCAGGCTCAGCATTTGGATCCAACTTTACGAGGCTTGAGGGAGGTAGTTATGGAGGCACCTGATGCTCAAAGAAAAGGGGAGTCTGTATACTGGAACAAGGGGTTGCTGTATAGAGAGTATACCCATGATGGAGGGCTAGAGGATGAGGTAGTAAAGCAGTTGGTAGTGCCTAGAGCCTACCATCTGGCTCTTCTAGTCATAGCCATGGCATTCCTTTTGCACGTCATATGGGCATAAAGTGTACCAAGAGATGTATTATGCAGAACTTTTATTGGCCTGGGATTGCAAAGGTTTTAATAGAATACTGTAGGACTTGTGAGCAGTGCCAAAAGGTAGGCAAGGCAGGGGTCAAGGCTGCGTTGATGCCTTTGCCTATGATTGAGGAGCCATTTCAGAGGATAGCTATGGATATTGTGGGACCTCTGAATACTCCATGTTCCACAGGGAAGAAGTATATCCTGGTGGTAGTAGATTATGCAGCTAGATACCCTGAAGCAGTGGCTCTGTCCTCCTTTGAGGCAGCGAAGGTGACAAATGTTTTGTTAGAGATTTTCAGCAGGGTAAGTTTTCCGAGAGAAATACTGACACAGGTGTCAATTTCATGTCAAACCTGATGGCTTGTCTGTGAAAGTATTGTCAGGTGAAGCACCTAAAGACCACCCCCTAGCCCCCAGACTAATGGTTTTGTGGAGAGGTTCAACTCTGCACTAAAGACCATGCTACAGACATTTGCAGACCAGTTTGAGAGAGTGGGATAACTATTTCCTCCATTTTCTGTTTACATACAGAGAGGTACCCCAGGAATCCACAGGGTTTTCACCCTTTGAGTTGCTGTATGGGCATAGGGTAAGGGGGCCTTTAGATCTGATTTGTAATTAGTGGGAGGGTGAGTGTGAATTACACAAGGAGTCTGTTGAGGCATATGTCCTAAACCTTAGAACAAGGCTTAGGGAGCTCATGGGCTTGGCCCAGGAGAGCCTAGCAGGAGCCCAACAGCAGAAAAAGGTCTGGTATGACAGGAATGCTCCAACCCAAGAGTATGCTGTAGGACAGCAGGTTATGATGCTCATTCCTCTCAGACACAATAAGCTGCAGACAGCTTGGGAGGGACTCTCTGAAGTTGTAAGGAAGATCAATTATATTAATTATATGGTAAACCTGATAGGCAGGAGGCAGAGGCACAAATTGTACTATGTTAACATGATGAAGCCTCAGCATGTTAGGGAGGTTCTGGATAGACTGAAAAGGGCAGGGTTGACCGTTAAGCAAAGTAAGGGTCATGTGGGTATCGCAAAGCTCTTACATGGGACAGAACGGGGAGAGGTAAGATTAGGCCAGAACCTGCCAAAGTGGAGGTTATTCAGATGTAGCCTGCCACTGTTACCAAAAAGCAGGTGAGGGCATTCGTGGGGTCAGCAGGGTACTATCAAAAGTTCATTTCCAATTATAGTAAAATGGCTGCTTCCTTCACAGATTTGACAAGGAAAAACAGGCCAGATAAGGTAGTGTGGACCCCAGCATGCAAGCAGGCATTCCAAAAACTTAAAGGGGCTTTGGGAGGACCGCCTATGTCAGCCAATCGAGATTACAGCAAAGAATTTATTGTGCAGGTGGATGCTTCAAACCATGGGGTGGGGGCTGTACTCAACCAAGTTTCCTCAGAGGGAGAAGAGCACCCAGTTATATATCTCTGCTGTCGACTCTAACCCAGGGAGGAATGTTATGCAGCTGTAGAAAAAGAATGTCTAGCCATAGTATGGGCATTGCAGATACTTCAGCTTTATCTGTAGGGAAGGAAATTCACTGTGCTTACAGGCCACAATCTTTTAACATGGCTACATAGAGTCAGCCAACAAAATGCCACATTATTAAGGTAGAGTTTAGGGTTGCAGCCGTATGACATGACAGTACAGCACCATAGTGTGGTCAGCAATGCCAATGCAGATGGACCCTCAAGACAGGGTATACGTTAATGTGTTCTGTGTTCCCAGACAGGGTCATTTCTCTCAAGCAATGTTTTACCAGGGTCACTTGAAAAACTAGCTTGAGTCTTCAAAGGTGGGAGGGGAGATATGACAATGTGAGGTATTGCCATTTGTGCCTGTGAGAATAAGGCAGTGCATGTGTAACATATGCCAGCATAGTTAACTGAAGTTTTGTAAATAATTTTGTGTCATTTGACTATCACACTGACATGTACAGATGCTTATGTTAAAAATGTATCAACGGTGTTGTTATAACTGATTAAATATTTATGTTTATGCAAAGAATTCTGGAAGGGAAGAGTAGAGGTTTTTGAAATTGTTCTATAATTTTCAAATACTGCAACAGATCCTAGCAAAGCTCTGAATGTGCATTGTACCAGAGTGAGGTGATCAAATGTGATGTCATTCTATAACCAGAGGATTAGAGGATGGAGCTCACACAACAGCTTGTTTTGTTTTCTTTGGAACCTGATATAAAAATATATGACAGTTATCACAGTTAGTTGAGTTCATTTCATTGTGTTAGAAGCTCATCACCTTGTCTTGTAGAAGTAAGCATCTGTATCTGTTTGAATCTGTCCAACTGTGTTATGCTTGTTTCTCCTGTGATTGAAACTCTGATGTTTATTGTACTTAATTACATTATTAAATTACTGTAATTGATATTTAGTATGCTCATGTTTTCTATTTTATTATTTATTATTAAATATATTTGTACCTTTCATTGTGGCTGGTGTTTTTAGAGAATACTTTTAAAATCTTGCGAGTACTTGTGCTTATTTTAGTGACACCTTAGCCACTCTGAAAAGCCTGGCTGCTTTGGTTTCACTCTACCATTTATGTTATTATTAATTTTACTTAGTATAATTGGATACCCTTTGTAGCAAAATGAAATACTGCCAGCCTAGCTATCTGGAAGTTTGTAAATAATTATATGCCATTTGTGAGTATTAATATGATTAATATAGAAGTGTGACAAAAGGCGATACTGCCAGCCCAGCTATCTGGAATTTTGTAAGTGGTTGTGTGTCATTTTTGAATATCAGCATGATTCATATGCTCGTGTTACAGATGTATTAGAATCGTATGTCATATTGTATAGACGTGTGCTGAAAAGATATTTTGTAAAGTACTGAGCAGAAATGTAGTTACACTGTTGTAACTGTTTTTATATATATATATATATATATATATATATATATATATATATATATATATATATATATATATATATATATATATTGTGTGTATTTTAACAGTGGGACATGAAGCACAAGAAGTTAACTTCTGAAGAATAGCTGAAAACGTAAATTGTTTTATAACCACATAATAATAGAGATGTTATCTTTCAGTTTCAGTGCAACAGGTGACATAATGTCTAGAACCAGAAGTTTTTTGTATTGTCTTTAAATGTGGAGAAATGCAAATTATTTTACAACTTCCACCATTTGCCAAAAGATCTAAGAAGAGTTCTTGTTTATGTATTTTCACCGGTAGATGCTAAATGCTGTTGTTTTTGAGCCTGGGAACTGAAGTCAGATGACAAGAAATTATGTCATTCTGCAAGTATCCCAGGAGTAATATTTGGAATATTAATTTAAGAAGTCCTTGAGAGAGAGACTGTGCCTTTTGTATTTTGTCTTTGACCTGACATTATCAGCTGGAACATCCACTCACCACATCTGCCTTGCCTAGCTCTGTGAGTAAGTTAACTAGGGTACAGTAATTTCTCTTAGATGCAGTCAAGAATATAGGGAAGTACAGCTTAGATATTCTCTTTATTTATTTGAAACTGTCCTGCAATGCTGTTTTAAATATTTCCTGTGATTTTGAACTCTGAAGATACTGTGATTCTTTACTGAGTATTTTCTTGTTCTTTTATTATTTATTACTAAATATATTTAAACCTATCATTATGGCTGATATTTGTGAGACATAATTAAGTTCTGAGAGTACTTGCATGCTTATTTGGTGACACTGTGGGCCACTCCTAATACCCTTGCTCTTGGTCAAACTACCATTTGGATTAATAGTAACTTTACATAGTAGGATTGGGCACCTTTTGTTAAGGGCCTTAAAGTAGATGATAAGGAGTGACTGGTGGCAGGCAAAACTACCATGTAGTTTGGGCAGAATGGAGCATAGCTAGTAAATCTGTGCCAGCATTTCCCAGATGTGTGTGTGTAGAAATTAAACCTCAAAGTGTGTGTGTGTGTGTGTGTCAGCTACTTGGGCAGGGGCACAATGCACTGGTTGGACAGAGAGGGTGCTGGAGGTTTTGGCTTGGTCACTGAGCTGAGATTTCAACTCTATAGCTGTGCCAGTGGGGAGTCTTATTGGAGATCTGGAGAAAGAGGGAGAAACCAGCTCCAGACTGACTGTGGTCTCTGTGTGCTCTTAAGGGAAATTGCACTTTACTGTGTGTACTTGTCATCCTCCCAGTGTATGTCCCCCACTGGTGCTAGTGGTGAGGATTGAGGCTGCTTAATTACAGCCGCCAGTGTTGGGGTATCTGACAGTGGTTGACTGGTGGCAGAGAGGTTACCTTATAGTATGGGCAAAAGGAATTCAGCTAGTAAATCTGTACTAGCTTTTCCCAGGTGTGTGTGTGTGTGTGTGTGTGTGTGTGTGTGTGTGTGTGTGTGTGTGTGTGTGTGTGTGAAAATCAAATACCCAGGTATGGGTGTGTCAGCTACTTGGAAGTGGGACACACTGCTCCAAAGCGAGTCTTCTTTGGGATCTGGAGAGACAGAGTCCAGTCCCAGGTCTGGAGCAGGTTCCCTGTGTGCTGTTTGGGGCAATTGTGCTTGATACAGAGAGCTGCATTTAAAATACTGTGTAAGTTCATTCCTGTTCTTAGTGACCATGTCTCACCAGTGTCAATGGTGAGGATTGAGGCTTTTTGATTGCTGGCTCTGGGTAAAGAGAGGCCGTCACACAAGCAACTAATAACAACCACCTGTGTGAAGAAACTTTTTACTGTACAAGTTGAAAAGTTTAATTTTCAGCATCCGTCTATTACATTTGTACCAAAAAGTTTATCTTCCTGACTTTATTTATTGTTAATTCAGTTTGGCCATTTATTAGCAATGGCCAAACTAATTAATAAACATGATTATGGAACATAGATAGACTTTCACCTGGAATGGTCCTAATCACAACATAAAAGAATGTGAACATTGAATTTCATATAATCTGCAAAACGTCAAAGTCAAAAGGCTATAGCAGCTTTTCTTCCTGAGAAAAGATTTAAGTTATTAGAAAAGAAGTAAAAAAAGAAATAGAATCTCAAACCTGTGAAGTTGGATGAGGTCGAAATACTAATTCAAAAATAAGGCAGAGTTCATAAAGTAGGTTATCACTCTGGTCATGGCTTCTGGGGCTTTTTCTTCCGTGTCTTCTTCTGCATATCTCTTTAACCAAGTCGTTATAAGAGGATAAAGAAGTTGCTTCTTGTGGTGCTGGAAGAGTCTCAACAGACTCTTGTACCTAAAGTTAAGTTTAAGCAACCACATACACCCACCATGTAAACTGCTATATACTTAATAAAATACAACAGTTGTCGCCAAAATCATATTGGATGTTCAGAAGCCTGATCCAGAAATCTGTGTAAGAACCTAATGTTTTTGCTGTGTACCTACTAAAGTGAAACAGTTGCCTGCCCCCAAAATCATGTTGGATGTTCAGGAGCCTGAGCCATAAATCTATGTGAGTAAGAACCTAATGTTTTGTAGTCATCAAAAGCTACCTGTTTTCAGCTCAGGGGCATATTTTAGACTCTCTTTCACCTAGAGTAGACTACAGAAGGCTAGCAGAGTAGAACCTGTATCTACTAAAACGTCATTGTGACCTATTGTTGCATGTTATGGTGACTAATGTAGGTTGGAGTTGAGCTTTGATCAGCCATCACCTATATTGGAACTTGTGAAGGCCGTTAACAAATTAAAAATAATTCCTTCTATTATCTCATCCTTGAGGATGACTTTGCAGTTACATTTCATTATCTCCTTTTTCACAATACAGTATTTTTGATTATAAAAATAATGTGCCATCAGCCTTCAAACTCTTGCCACAGAATACTAATTTTAACAAGACTATTAATATAATTGCAGAGAATTTTAACTATCCTATCTTAGAGATTTCCTCATTAAGAGGAGATTTGTGCAAGTGCTCAAAATCCCTAAATTCATTGGGAGAGAATATTTTTTTACCAGATGTTCTAAATAATGTAGAGCATAAGCCGGAGTCATCTGATTTGCATCCTTCAGTTCGATAAACTTTTTATTTGTAACTGCCACGCAGGTACACTAAGAGAGTTTAAACTTCTGGTACCTTGATAGAAAGAAGATAATGACATACTTCCTGTACTGCCTTTTTAAAATTCTGTCTTTGAAAAATGGTGGAAAACATGACTTATGTAACTGCTTGAAAAGTTCAAGTGTTGTTTTCAAAGGTGAAAACTAATGAGTCACTGGGTGTCCAAGCACTAAGGTTTACATATAATGCAGGTAACAAAACTACTAACAGCTATGATGAGACACTAGAACATAGAAATGCTTGGCTGTTCTTTGAGAAGCTACCTCAGGACATTAAAGTGCAAATTGTGCATGCTCCTGACCTGTCACAGGAATTTTCCATTTTGTTTCTGCCAGCAGTAGATCTGTTGAATTCTAAGGAAGAGAAGTGTATCCTTACCGATCAACTGGAATGTGAGTACTTTCCATCTTTTTCTTCCTTTTCATAGAAGTCATCCCTCTTCCAGGAAATAACTGCCCAGATGACTATTACAGCACCCACTTTATTGTAACTATCATAAATCTACATATGAAGACATTTCAAAATCTTAGTGAAAAGTAAACTAGTTTTCTTGTGGCATTTTATTTTCATGTAGAACTTTTGACGTATAATATATTTTGGTTGATAGGATATGTAAATAAATGTCTTGGCTTATGATACTTATTCGTCAGACTGTGTAAGTAGATGTCCTTCTATATCACTGTTGCAGTATTCTGCACTTAAGGGAACTCCTGCCATGGACAGCCCAATGTCTAGTCTGTATACCAAGGCCTTTAGATCTTGTATACACTGTACATCACATATATGCTCCCCATGCAGGATGTAGGGTGCAAAGGTGACATATGGACACTTATTTATTTTATTTATTTTACATTTGTTGACCGGGCTAGTCTAGCTGGATACATGTCCATTTTCAGTAGAGGCCCGGGGAGAAAAGCTCCAAAGAACAGAGGTACATAAACAAAAACATCAGCAGATCAAGTAATTATTATTACATTCATAGGCAAATAAAGCAAACAAGTAGGTTATACATCTTGTTTAAAAGAGGTACAGACTTATGTAGATGGTCTAACATGGCTACATTGTGGACCGTTAAGGTTTTGGGTTGGGTAGAGGCTTAGGTGGGCCTGGGACGTTTGCTATTAGTCTGGATTAGAGCAAGGGCATAGCCATTGGGACTTTAGGAGATCTTTAAGGTGTTTTTTGAATTGGTGAAGAGAGGTCATGAGTCTTAGGTTGTTTGGGAGGGCATTCCAGGATTTACCAATGGAATTGGCATAGAGTGCTTCACCTCCCGAGTTGTTAGATTTAATGGTCTGTACTTGTAGACTTTTGGATGACCTGAGGGACATAAGGTTGGAGTAGGGGGTAAGTATTTTGTTCAGTGAGGGGGTTTTGTCTGGATGGTTGATTGTTTTAAATGCCTCAGTGAGTTGGTTGAGTTTGAGAATGTTGGGCAATTCTAACCATTCCAGTGTCCTTAGATTTAGGCAATGATGGGTGCGATAGGGCATTCCTGTTATGAATCTGGCTATATGGTTATAGGTTGTAGATAGTTTATTGAGCTCTCTCTTGTCAAGGAAGGAGAATATCGGGGAGGCATAAAGGAGTGTGGAGAGGAGGTGGGTCCGGGCGATAGTTAGTTTGGTGTGCGGGGTTAAGAAGTTCTTTATTCTATACATGGACCAGAGTTTCTTGTTTACTGACTTAATGGTCAGGCTGACATGCGTATCAAATTTAAGCTTGTGGTCTATGGTCACCCCTAGCAGTTTGGTGTGGGAGACAGGTTCGATTATGGTCCCATTGTTGGAGGACACATGGAAGGTTGGGTTGTTGGTATTAGGAGGTTCTTTTCCTTGGGAGGTAATTGGAGTGGGGAAAAATAGAAGTAATTTGGTTTTGGTTGGGTTAAGTAAGAGTTTTAGTTCCGAGAACCATTTTTCAACTAAGGAAAAGCAGTTTTGGGTTGTGACTTGGAGTTTGGCGAGAGAGACGTCAGAGCAGATCAGGGTGGAGTCATCTGCATATTGAATACAGGTGGCTTTGGGAATGATAGAGTGTAGACCATTTATAAAAATGGAAAAAAGAAGGGGTCCGAGAATAGATCCTTGGGGAACACCGATATTAGTGGGGAGTAGGTCTGATAGCCTGTTTTGCCACTGGACCGCCTGTTTTCTACTAGAGAGGTAGGCGTTAAACCAACTTATGGTAGATTTGCTAAGATGAAAGGTTTCCAGTGTGTGGAGCAACTGTTGGTGATTGACCATGTCGAAGGCTTTCGATAGGTCGAGAAAGAGCGCAGAGGATATTAATTTATTATTGCGGTTGTGGTTGACTGAGTCAACAAAGGAGAGGAGAGCAGTGGTTGTGCTATGATGGGGGCGAAAGCCGTGCTGGGTGTTAGACAGGAGGTTGTTTCGAGTAAGATGGGTAATGAGTTCTTTATGAACGCAGCGTTCCATGATTTTGGCTAGAGGAGACAGTATAGCTATGGGTCTGTAGTTAGATGTGTCAGTGGAGGGACCCTCCTTTATGGAGAGGGATGATATAAGAGATTTTCCAGATTGAGGGAATAGAAGCTTCAGAAATGGTCCGGTTGATCAAGATTGAAACAGGGTAGGCTATGGCGTCAGATGCTATTTGTAAGTAATTGGCTGGGAGTAAGTCAGCCGCTAGGGTGGTTGGTTTGAGTTTTTTCAAGAGGGTACGAATATAGGAGGTGGATGTTGGTTGTAGGTTAAAGGAGGGTTGAGTTGGGTCATTAGTTAAGGTTACAGCCGAGGGAGAAGTAGTAAGCTGACTGGCGAGGGACTGGATGGTCTCAGTAAAAAAATAATTAAAAGTGTTGGCTATTTCTCCTGGATCTTTACCCATGAGTTTCTCAGGTGTGGGGGTGGTAGATTTACCTTGATGAAGGAGGTGATTGAATCCAGCCCAGAATTTTTTAGGATTATGCTGGTGTTTATCTTGGAGGTGACAGAAATATTGTTTTTAATAAGACATAACGGCTGCTTTGGTTGAATTTCTAAGTTGTAGAAACTTGTTGCCATCTAGGGGGGTTTTTGTAGTTCTCCATTTGTTCCAGGCCTGGTCTCGGAGTTTAATTTTGGTTTTAGTATCTTTTGTTAGCCAAGGTGCAATACGTTCCTTAGTTCTAGTAAGTCGCTTAGGAGCATGAGAGTCAAGTATCTTGAGGAAAGTGTCATTAAAGTGTGGCACACTCTCATCTAAGGGTAGTGTTTTTAGGATGGACCAATTACATGCTTTGAGGTCTGCAAGAAATTGGTCTGGGACAAAATTCTTACTGTTCCTAACCAGTCTGGTTAGGGGGGGGGTTGTAGTCGGGCATTTGTGTTTTATAATAAAGGTAATAAGGTGGTCACTAAGGTCGTTGGAAGGGTCCCTGCGGTATAGTTATTTGGATCCTTGTTAGTAAGAATCCTGTCAATGATGCTCTCCTTTTGTTGAGCATTTCCAATTCTAGTGGGAGATAGAATATTTTGGGAGAAGCCATGTAAGTTGATGGGGAGAGGATTTGAGTGTTCGGAGTACACTCCGACACTTACGCAGAACTTCTTTGCCTCCAGATTGAATGCCAGCATCAATCGTCGTTCAGAACACCGTTTGCCTTGTTGAAACCTAGACATTAGATAAGTGCCTCGTTGTGGTCTTTTTTCTTATTATTTATTGTTGGTCTTGTATTTTGTTTGGTTATCTTTGTATTCATGTCATCCAGGAAGGGAAAATGTCAGTGTGGGAGGCAGATTCCCCCTAGGGATCATCACAAATGGGATCTCTTTTTGTTTGAGTGCACACAACCATACTTCCTGTAGTATTTTGTAAGGCATTTGTGCTTAAGACACTTAGAAGCTGATTGTCTTCCCTGGGCATATATCTTGAGAACACAACCATACTTCCTGTAGTATTTTGTAAGGCATTTGTGCTTAAGACACTTAGAAGCTGATTGTCTTCCCTGGGCATATATCTTGAGAACTGGCAGCTTAAACATTTGGTCCAGGTTAGCATGGTAGAATCAGTTAACCCCAAGATACTACCATTAGGCAAGAAGAAGTCCAAAAAATCTTGTCTGGAATCTGTTGCTGTCCTGCCTGCACTGGACATTTCTCTAGAAGAAGGTAACAGCTCTGTAGATCATCTGATGTCGACATCAGATTCCTCTGCTGTGACCCCATTGGAGGCCAACACGGATCCTTCCTTTTGCATGTCCCCCTGAGGCTTTCCAGGTATCTGTTCCAGACATCAAAGGGGAACCATGGTTGGTTATCTCAGAAAGTTGCAGAGGGATTCTGCAGATTCTGGTCAGGGAGGAGGTACTGGGTTCTCTGAAACTCATCAGGGGTCAGAACCTCTGGTGTTTGGAGTTTACTCAGGACCTGTTTAATGCCTTGATGGCCCTGAAGCCTCCCCAAGGGGTTTCTGTACTTACTTCACCTTGGACTTCTACTCCTACTAAAATGACTAGGGATCCTGATTCCTAGGATGAGGATTTGGAGTCAGATGAGGGGTCTTTGGCTTATTCTTGTTAGCTGCCTTCTCCCTTGGCTTATGGCTCTGGTGAAGAGGAATCCATTAGCCCCGAGTCTCCTTTAGAGGAGATGTCTTTTGGGGAGAGAGTAGCTAAGATGATGGAGTACTTTAAGTGGGATTCTTCTTAGATGTTTGATATCCAGAAGAGGTACTGTGAGTTGCTTCAGGTTGACACTCCCACACCTTCTGCAGTACCTCCTGTGTTGGGTGCTTTGTTGGACACTTTTATACCTACCTCTAAGTCTCCGATTCTCATCCCCCTGCTCCCAAGAAGCCTGACAGGTTCTACAAGGTTCCTGAGGATTGTCAATTCCTTTTTAAATGTCCTTCTGTTGATCCTGCTGTGGTGTCAGTCTCCTCTGACAAACCTTCTAAGCTTTTGCCCTCTAACAAGCTCCTGTCTTCGGATAAGAACAGTAAGCCTGTGGAGAGGATTAGAAAGAAGGTCTATACTGCTGCCATTAATTACCAGACAAGTTCTGGCTGTGATTGCCCAGGCTTGTAAGTTTATTTCTGACCTTCCCTGATTCTGAGGGAAAGACCTCTAAAATATCTTTGGGATAGCTGCTGCTTATACGTTTAAGTCTCTTCAGGAAAAAGGTAAAGCACTGAGGACCTTAAACATATTTTTGCATCCCCTATCCCTAAGTTACAGAAGAACTACTCTGTTAGGTCTGCTTTTCTTTTCAGGCAGCCTTGCCAGGCCACTAAAGGCCAGAGGAGTGATAGGTGATCTCCTCCTGCTAAGTCTTATTAGGGTGCTCAGAAGTCTTCTTTCCCTCACAAGCCTGCCTTTCTTTGACATTTTGTCCTCCAACCTTTGGCCAGGTTCCCTTGTTTCTTCGGCTGTCTGTCTGTCTTTCAGACTGGCAACTCATCACCTCAGATTATTGGGTTCTGTCCATTATCTGTCGGGGTTCCTTCATGGTATGGAAGTCCCCCCCTCCTTTTTCAGGGATTACTCAACCTCATTGAGAGCAGCTTCCTGATTTATCAGAGGTTCTTGGGTCTTTGGATCTGAAGGGTGGTTATTCCTATTCATCCCCTTCAGGAAGTTTTTGCTTTTTTCTGTTTCTTCCTCTTTTTTTCAGTTCTCTGCTGTACCCTTTTGCCTCTCTACTGCCCCAGTGGTATTCACAAAATGCCTAGCTCCTGTTATTGTTTTTGCAGGGTTCAAGGCATTCAGATTTTTCCTTATTTAGATAACTTGTTGATTCAGGCACCTTCTCCCAGGTGTGTGGTCTCTGAAGTTCACCACATCCCTCCTTCAAAATCTGGGGTTCACTATCAACTTCCAAAAGTCTGCCCTGATTCTTTCTCAGGATCATGTGTATGTGGGCTGTAGGATTCAGACAGTGACAATGATGGTCTCTCTCCCAGCTCCAAAGATATAGTCTTTGACAGCTTTCTTTCAGTCTCTTCACCCTCTGCCTGCCATTCCAGCCAGGGAGTTTCTTTGGTCCCTAGGGTTCATGTCCTCTTCTATTCCAGTGCTCCCTGTTGCTAGACTACATATGCGTGAACGTCAGTGGTACCCCAACTCAGTTTGGCTTCAGCTTTGCCATCTTCTGGATTTCAGAGTACCTTTCCTTATTTGTCTCAAGTGGGAATTTGAGTGGTAGATTCAGCAACTTGGCCTCAACCCAGGCCTGTCCTTTCATTCTCTGGTTCCTTCTCAAGAACTGTTCACCAATGCTTCAGACATTGGGTGGTGGGATTCCTGTGGTAAACTGAAAGTTCAGGGTCTATGGCCTCCCATCAGAAGTCAGACCATATCAACATCAAAGAGATGACAGCTCTGTTTCCTGAAGCTTTTCACCCCATGTTCTCTCCAGGTCCCCAGAAGGTGTACACAGACAGCACCACAGTGATATGTCAACAAACAGGTCACAAAGTCTTATTTTCTTTGCAGGCTGGCTTTTCAGGCCTGGGATCTGGCTATCAGTTATCAGCTAACTCTTCAGGCAGTGTATATTCCCTCAGAGCACAATCAAGTGGCAGACTCTTTGAACAGGTCCAAAACACAGGTTCATGAATGGATGCTTCACAGAGAAGTGGTTCTGGATATAGTCCATTGGTGAGGGTATTCCTCAAGTAGATCTTTTTGCCTCCCCTCTGAACAGGCAGTTCCCTGTTTTTTGTTTCAGAGTGCCATGCCATCTGGCATAGAAGATGGACGCCCTTTCTTTTCCTTGGATGGGGATATTTCTCTATGCCTTCCTCTTCCTCTTCTTCCAAGAGTCCTGCAGAAGGTTCATCTGGACTTTCTGAAAATGTTCCTAGTGACTCCCTTTTGGTCAAGACAGTATTGAATCCCCCTCTTATTGCATTTGACCAAGGGCAATCATTACAAGTTACCTCACCAGTTGGATCTCCTCACACAGGACAAGAAGTCACTCATCCATCCTCACCTGTTCTTTCTTCAACTGACGCTGTGGATGATAGGGTTTTGATCCCTTTTAAGCACCTCATTTCTGAGGATGTGCTCAGGGTTTTACAGGAAGCAAGAAAACCCTCAACCAGACAGTCTTGTATGTCCAAGTGGAAAATATTTGCTGTCTGGTGCCATGCTAATAGCCAGGATACTTTTTCAGTGGTAATCCTTCTTAACCTATTCTTTTGTAAAGGCCCAGTTGTCAGCTATTTCTGCCTCTCTGTCCTTGACTCCTCCCTTGGATTCTTGTTTTGAGATCAAACAGTTTCTTAAAGGCGTACTATATATTAGGCCCACAAGGAAGCCAATTCCTCCTCCTTGGGCCTTAATTTTGTTTTGGAAAAATTGACTCAGGCTGCTTTTGAGCCTGCAGTTTCAGCTTCTCTGCAACAGTGTTGCTTGCGCTTACTTCTTCTGCTCATAGGGTTTCTGAGCTTCAGATGCTTATGCCCATTCCTCCTTTTTTGTTTTTTTTTTCACAGAGACAGGCTCTTTGCAGTAATCCTTCTTTTTTGCCCAAGGTTGTTAACAAGTTGTCGTTAAATCAGGAAGTCCTACTCCCTATCTTTTTTCCTTCCCCGCAGTCTGCTAGTGAGAGGGTCTTGCATACCTTGGATTTGCATAGACAGCTCAGGTATTATTTGGATAAAACTAAGACCATTCATAAGTCTAACCAGCTTTTTGTTCCTTTTCATCACTGAACATTGGGTTTGCTTGTTTCTAAGCAAACCATCTCCTACAAGATATCTAAGGCCATTTCCTTTTGTTGTTCTTTTCATGGCAAATGTCTGTCTTCTTCAGTTAGAGCTCATTTCACTGGGGCTGTTGCCTCTTCCAGTGCCTTTTTCAAGGGTTTGGTCACCAGTTCCATCCTTGAAGCTACTACTTGGTTTTCAGTGCATACCTTTACTAAACATTATAAATTGAAATGGTTTCTAGGGCCAGAGCAGGTTTTGCTAGGGCTGTCCTGCATGGGTTTGTTGAGGGCTCTTCCCAGCCTTCCACCTCCCACTCCTTTTCTTGATCTTTTGTACTCTCCCTAAGGTGCAGAATATTGCAACAGTGATATAGCAGGACATAATACAGTTCTGTAAAATATTATCATAACAGTAGATGCCTTTCTTTTCACTGTTGCAGTATTCAGTCCCTCCCTCCATCCTCCTTTTTCTTTGGGTTTTGATTTGGTTATACTCCTGGCTGAGGGTCCCCTTTTCCATCTGCATTTTCTACCTCTGGATGTGCATGGCCTCCTTTGTCTTATGGAGAGTGTTCTCTACTGGGGCAATTAGGTTCTGGGTAACTGGTTTTGTATGTCACCTGTGTAATATACGGGGAGCATACATATGATGTACAGTGCATACAAGATCTAAAGGCTTTGGTATACTGGCCAGATGCTGGGCTATCCTTGGTAGAAGATCCATAAGGTACACAATACTGCAACAGTGAAGAGAAGGATGTAAACTCTTATGATAAGATTTTATACAACTGTACTTTCCATTTACATCCATTTATTCTTATCTTATAAAACATCTTATTTATTTAAGGAAAGAGAAATACATTAGGTTAATAATGCACCTTTATTTGGTAAAATGATTCCTTCTTAAGAGAATGGTGCTAATAATATCATCAGACCTGATATGAATGATTGGGGTCTATATTAAATCATAGAAAGCTTAGAAAAACGAACGATGATTTATGGACCCCATGTAAGCGAAAGCTTACAAACTCGAATGCTTAGAACAGCGATTTTTTTCCAAGGGAAAAAAAATCGCTGTTCAAAAAAAAAAAAAAACACTTAAAATATAACATAAAGTGGGGGCTGTGCCCCCCCACACACCCCTACTTAAATATACTAACTCTGAGATAACACTACAGTAACGAAAACGGCAAAGTAACGGACACGGCCAAGAGATTTCTTTCCCATGGAAAGAATTCGCTTATATGCCGTTTCGTCATTTTGCCTTTTCGTCTTTTCAAGTTCGACCAAGACGCTTTCGAAAGAATGCATCTTTGGTTATCTAATAGGAACCCGAATGATTGTTGCATTAGTAACTTTGATAGGTTATGTTTATTTGTTTTTCTTTTTTTTTTGTTATTCATTCACATCTGCTGGTTATTTTTCTTATTAACTGGAGTTTGAAGTTAAATCAAGGAATTCAGCATACATATAAATAAAAACTTCAAACAGGCTATTTCTGTGATTTTGAATGCAAAGAGGGACAGTTGGTAACCCTATTTTAAACAATGAAGTTCAAAACTTACTGTTATAATGGGGGCTGTGCAGTATGACAACCTGTGATAGTTTTATATAACAAATTCTGAGGTATCTTTGCTACAGACTAAGATAAATACGTCAAGAGACTACTAAGATTTAGTGTGAATTTGCTAAATTGTACCCTTTTGGCTATACTGCTCACAGTTATGCTATGCAGAATAAATAAAGAAACTAAAGAGCTGCACATTTATGATGAGCTTTTTGACAAGTTCAAAAAGTAAACACTAGGAGTCTTGCCTAACCACCCCCACCACAAACGTACACAAAAATGTAATAACCTTATTGTTTCCCCAGTGACTGGGGACTGAAAGCTTTGACAGGAAATGAATATTGTTAATTGTTTTCACCAGAGGGAATGAAAACAGGGTTGTTTAAAATGAATCAAGGAGTAGGAAGTGGGTCGTGACAACTTGGAGATATCAGAACAAGTTACTTTTGGTCAGAATTTTAGTCTCTGTGATTGTCCTTTAAATCCCTTTCACCCTTTCATTTTTTTTTTTTTTTTTGATGGAAGGACGTTTTTTGCAATGTTTAATTTAGAAAAATTATTTTTTAGCAGTGCCACTCCTAATAATTTACTGCTGTGATATATTTTACATCTTATTAATTATCCTGATCATACCTTATCATTATATGTTTTCATTTATTATGTTAATTTATACATGCCTTATATGGATCAAGCAATTAAGATACTGACTTAGTATTTCTCTCACGGTTTCAGTATTTAATTTGCAACTTGTTTTTAGAAATCTTCCATGATTTTGGATTATTTCAATTATTTCCATTTAGTAAGATGCAACATATGCTTCTCTCTTTTTTTTCAAACACTTTTTTTGAATTATCACTTGTGACATAAGCAAATTTACATTCATATAAAAGTAATCAAACTATATTAACATAAACATTACACTTCACATATATTGCTATATAACATACAACCTAAGCAATATTACATAAATTGTTCAATTCCTGTTTTTTTTTTTAAACAAGAAACATCTTTATTAAACCATCACTTACTTACATACACAATCACACATTTATATAAATGAAAACAAACCACACCGACACAATCCTAGTTGCAAGTATTTTACATCACAAACAATACTGACACACTCCCAGTTGCAAACATTATACATCACTTATAATCTACCCAATCTTTCTCACTCAAACATTACATAGCTCATTTAAGTCCTGCCACCTTTTAGACCTCATTTTGCCCGTGTATGTATTGTTTCCACAGTTTTAATTTTTTTCTTATGTAGTTTGCTCCTACCCTTTTCCAAAGTTCTCAGTTCCACTTGTTTTACCTCTGTTACTATATTCACTACTTCCAGTATTGTTGGTTTAGATTTTGAGTTCCATTTTCTAGTAATTGCTTTTTTGGCAGCCACCATTATTAGACACAGCAAGGCCTTAGCATGTTTAAGCAATTCCAATTCTGTATCATAGCTCAGAAAAAACATCTCCCTCAGACCAATCTGCCCACCCAGCATGACAGTCCATCCTGCAGGGAATCCTTAAAGTCCGCCAATTCATGGCACTCCCAGAAAATATGTTCCTAGTTACCTCTTTCTTCCCCTTCACACCTCCAACATTTACTGTTTTCCGGAGGAAAAATTTTGTGGAGTCTACTTTGGGTATAAAAATATCTATGCAAACATTTCCAGGCAAAAATCCTAAATCTTCTAGATTTTATTGCATATTTGGGAGACATACATATATCCTCCTTTTTTTTTTTTTTTTTTGTGAATTGATTATCCAGTCTCTCTTCCCAGTCCTTTCTAACGCCTCTGATTGATTTTTGTAGTTATGCAATATTTTGTATGCTCTACTAATTATTCCTTTGTAATGGCAGCTTCTGTTCTAGGTTCTATTAAAAACTCTAGCAGTTCTGGTCTTTTGTTTAGCCCCCCCTCCCCCATTTCTTTCTATTTGCCTATACTCTGATATCAATCCCTGATAAGGAAGGCAGTCTCTAACCTGCAGTCCAAATAAATTCTTGGTGTCTTCCCATTCTATCATCTTTCCCTGTCTAGTTATTTGCTCCCATCAGTTTTTTTCCTCCTAGCTTCCAAACGTCCACAGGAATACCATCTGTTCCTGGGGACTTTCCTATAGATTGATTATACATCACAATTTTTATCTCATCAGTTTTCTCCAGTAAATTCCTACCCCCTCTTTCCTATTGTCTGAATTGCTAATTGCAGTCATCCCTATCAGCAGAATCTCTTTTCTCCATTCCCCTGTTGGTTTAGTTCTTAGAATATTTTCTGCTACTTTATGGATATAATATTATGCAGGATTATCATTATTCTCCTTAAAGGCCTGCATCCAAAATGCCAGTCTCTCCTTGTTTCTTGAGCTTCCCCATGTTTCATCATCATCCCTTTCCACTTTGAATTATAGTTTCTGCTTATGCTATATATAGGAGTCTTAATT
The DNA here is from genome assembly GCF_019279795.1 of Protopterus annectens. Classification (NCBI taxonomy): domain Eukaryota; kingdom Metazoa; phylum Chordata; order Ceratodontiformes; family Protopteridae; genus Protopterus; species Protopterus annectens. The sequence goes on from NC_056745.1 coordinate 1,139,019,422, forward strand.
GTGTAGCTTTGAAATACCCCTTCAAATTGAGTAATCCCAATCCACCCTGCTCTACTGGACGAATCAGTTTATCCCACTTGAATATTGCCGTCTTCCCCTCCCAGATGAAGTCCTTCAGCTCTTTATTAATTGCTACCCACAACTTCTCTGGTTGATAAAAATATGCCTGACTTGTGTATAAGATTAAAGGGACTAAAAGCAGTTTAACTGCTTGTATCTTGCTATCCATATCCATATAACAAAGCTTCCATTTTCTCAGTTTTTGTATTATGTTTTGTTTATTCTCTTTCCACCTATCCTTAGCGGTCACATGAGAATAATTTTTAATACATATTCCTAAATATTTAATTTTATCATGTCCCCATAAATATGGATATTCATGAACCAGTTCATGTGTGGGTACATAACTTACCACTGTTGCCTTTGTTTTAGGTTCATTAATTTTGTATCTGGAAAAGGTCTGAAACTGTTGCAAAATGTTCCACAACTCTGTAATGTCTTTTTCTTGTTTTGTCATGTACAAAATAATATCTTCTGCAAATAAAGCCAGCTTTTCTTGACTACCATGCCAATTATATACTTGAGTTTCTGAGTCCTTTATTTGCTTTGCTAATAGTTCGCAATATAATGCAAATAATAAAGGGGCTAGAGGACACCCCTGCCTGGTTCCTCTGCTCAAGCAGAAATTATCAGGGAGGACCCCACCCACTGTAATTTTCACCTCCAATCCCTCATATATTCTCCTAATCAGTCTTCTAATTTTTTCAGAAAATGCAAATGCTTCCATTGCCCTGTTCATAAAGTCTCAGCATACTCTATCAAATCCTTTCTCTGCATCAAGACCCACCAACAACACTGCTATCTTGTTATATTCTGCTTCTCACTGTTTCATCAGTGTTCTCTTAATGTTGTCAAATGTTTGCCTCTCCTCCACAAAACCATATTGATCCAGATCTATTAGTGTTGGCACTACTTTTGCCATTCTTTTAGCCATTAAAGACATGAACACTTTATAATCATGGTTTAGTATTGAAATGGGCCTGTATGAAGTTGGATCCGATGGATCCTTACCCTCTTTAGGTATTACAGCTACCAATGCTTTCTTCCAGGATGGTGGTACTTCTCCTCATCTTAAGATACTGTTAAACAAAACCTTCCTGATCTTTATCAGTTTTTTTTCCTCCTAGCTTCCAAACTTCCACAGGAATACCAGATATTCCTGGGGACTTTTCATATAGATTGATTATACATCACAATTTTTATCTCATCTCCTCATATCCCAACTGTTAGTAATCAAGTCTCACCTACCTCTGACCTTGGCATATTTAATTCTTCCATAAACATTTCCATTTGTATCTTTTCTTTATGTTCATATTCCTCTACTTTATAGAGGCTCTCATAGAATTTCCTAAATATTTCTAATACCTCTACAGGATCTCTTATTACCTTCTTTGTTAATAGGCTCCCTAAGTTTGGTGACAGCCCTTTCTACTTTCTGTTGCCTGAGTCATTGTGCTAAAAGTGTTTGTGCTGTAGTATTATCAAAAAAAAATTGCTTAACAGCAGTCTTTCTAAGCTCATGCATATTACCAAGGTAATCCCTTATTTTATGCTTAGCATTCTGCAGTTGATCCTCCTCTTGTTCTGTGAGATTCCCCCTATTCTGCAGTACTTTAACATTTAATAGCATACAAAACCAAACTAAACTTCTTAAAAACGAAACTGTCAAGAAAGCAACGGCTCAGCCACAAACTATATGTTATTCCTTTTAATCAAGTAAACAATTTTGTTTGACTGTCTGGTCAAACTTCTTCAGACTATAAAAATTACCTAAAACCATTGCATTTAAAAGCATACAAAATAGTCACGTTTCAAAAGCACCTATATCAACATACTAAACTCACAGCAGTCAACACAGTAATCAACACATATGCGCCCATTACTGACAACAATAAGTGGGCGAATAAGTCAAGACTCACTTCCATATATTTAAAAGCTATCTTATTAAAATAATCCTTTGTAAAAACCTTGGTTAGATGTGTCAGGAATACCTCAAACATGGAAGAAATCAGTACCTTGGTTAACTGCATTGAAGATCTATATCAGGCACTTGAAGAATAAATGCTTTGATTAAATACATCACAGATTTAACAGGCACAGGTAAAGTAAGCTCACATTGCCTAGTGACATTTTGCAAAAGTGGAACATATAAATAAACAGTATCAGTGGTGTTCTATCAAAGAATTTAAATTTCTTTTTATTCGCTCTACGTGTTGAGCTTACCTCGATCAACCTTATTCAAACATGAACTAAATGAGGTACAATTGCCTTAATGTAGCTTCTTTTCTAAAAAGAAATTTCAAGAAGCAGTAATAACCAAGGGATGGAACCAAAGGGTAAGGAGCAACCAATCTCTAGTTGTTAACATACTCACTAGTCTGTCATCGCAAGACTCCGCCCTATGGACTCGCTCATAGCCAAGTAGGCGTGCTATATTGGCGACTGGCTTCCCAATCACAAGCAACAAACTCAGCACTATGTATCATACTGAAACAGGCTCGTCTTGCATCCAAAAATTGAATAAGTTGATACTAGCATCTGGGTAAACAGCTAGTTGTGGTAATCAAGTCCATCCAAAACTATCGAACCCTCTATTAATTAGTGATATCTCCAAATATCCATGATGGATGAAATAAAGCTAACAAGAGGCTTTGGTTAAGGCAGGGAGATAGGGGATAAAAAAATAATAAAAATCTAAACTCATTATACATGCTTAGTGGGCATATCAAGATATTATGCCCATTCCCTCAAGGGTTTTCAGTAGACTTACATAACAGTTGTTGGGAATGGGGAAAAATAGGGCACTAGTCAGTCAAAAAACATTGGGGAAATATACAGCTCCAAATCATAACCTATGTAATGCCCATATAACTATCATCTATATATATATATAGATATATATATATATATATATATGTGTATATATATATATATATATATATATATATATATATATATATATATATATAAAACAAGCCACAAACATACATAAGCAAATGGCAGTTAGAACTCATCATAGAGCTAGCTTATATAACTGAGTTATACTATACTAAGTATAGACTGGTTAAATTCATGTTTGATTGCAATTAAAATTACCACCACTAGCTGTTTACCTAGATGCTAGTAGCAACTTCTTGTGATGACAGACTAGAGAGTACATTAGCAACTAGAGATTGGTTGCTCCTTACCCTTTGGTTCCATCCCTTGGTTCTTACTGCTTCTTGAAATTTCTTTTTAGAAAAGAAGCTACATTAAGGCAATTGTATCTCATTTAGTTCATGTTTGAATAAGGTTGATCGAGGTGAGCTCAAAACGTAGAGCAAATAAAAAGAAATTTAAATTCTTTGATAGAACACCACTGCTACTGTTTATATGTTCCGCTTTTGCGAAATGTCACTAGGCACTGTGAGTTTACTTTACCTGTGCCTGTTAAATCTCTGATGTATTTAATCAAAGCATTTATTCTACATGTGCCTGATATATATTTTCAATGCAGTTAACCAAGGTACTGATTTCATCCGTGTTTGAGATATTCCTGACACATTTAACCAAGGTTTTTCCGAATGATTATTTTAATAAGATGGCTTTTAAATATATGGAAGTGAGTCTTGAATTATTCGCCCACTTATTGTTGTTAGTTTTGGGCATATATGTGTTGATTACTGTGTTGATTACTGTGAGTTTAGTATGCTGTTATAGGTGCTTTTGAAACATGTGACTATTTTGTATGCTTTTAAATGCAATGGCTTTAGGTAATTTTTATAGTCTGAAGAAGTTTGACCAGAGAGTCGAATGAAATTGTTTACTGGATTAAAAGCAATAACATATAGTTTGTGGCTGAGCCGTTGCTTTCTTGATAGTTTCATTTTCAATACTTGAACATTTGTCATTTTCTCTAAATAATTCTTGTTACTTCTTAATCATAGCTCCCTTTCTTTTATTTCCCCCTGTTTTTAAACTCCATCTTAATTTTATCCCATTCCTAAATATATTTTCAGAAGAAATTTCTGTTCTCTCTAACAGCCTCTAAATAATCTCTACTACCCATTCCCTAAATTACTCTCTTTTCAATTGATAGGTGGGAAAGCGTCAATATCTCTTTTTTATTTCATTACCTTGTATTTTTTATTTTACCTATTATTGGCACATGATCTAAAATAATTATTAGTTGGGTATCAAGACCTTCAATTAAACACATGTTCCTGTGAAATGTAAATTCTGTCTAGCCTACCCCAGGTTTTTTATCTTGGGGAATAATATGTACACCTTCAAATATTGAAGTTTTATCCTCATAATAGGAAGAAAAGTCCCAAACCGACAACCACACTCATAGACTTGATTTAACCTAAAAGAAAGGCCATCCATGCTAAGACGCATGGTGCAGCTTGTGCTTTTACTAACTGCTGGTTGGTTTTGTCTTATCTTTATAGGTCTCCTAGATGAGAAAACAGAAGAATGTTTTCAGAGAACATTAACTACCTTGGGAAAGCCCCTGAATGCTTTCAGAGAACATTATCTCCTAGCTAATTTCTCTTCTCTTTTTTTTTCTCAGCCAATCACTCTCCACCAGACTGTAGCCAGTTTCTCTTTATCAGATTGTCTCCATGGAGACATAAGAACAAGGCAGCCAGTTTCTCTTTATCAATTTGTTTCCATGAAGACCAGCTGCAGAATTGTTACTGAGCATGCATGGTATTTTCTAGAAAAAAGCCTCATAATAACCAATGTTCTTTTTCATTTCCTTGCTATCTCTTAAAACTTGTCACTAAATCCACCTAAGTTCTTTAATACAGTCATTTCCCCATGCAAAAATGAGAAAAAGCACATTAATTTTTCTTTTATCATGCTTTTTAACCAGGCATTTTTTTTTACATTGCAGTGCCTACATTTCTTAAAACTGAACAAGAAGAGAGAGATGGGAGAAAGAAATTAAAAAAAATTACAGCAGCACCTGTTTACAATCCCCATCACAGTTAAAAATAACTGAAAAAAAACTTTTTACCTTATAGCATGTAAAGAAAACCACATGCCACTAAATTGGTAGTATTTAAGAAAGGAAAAATCTTTACTTACAGTTAGCTTTCTCCCTCTAAAAAGCACTTTTCCAAACATTAATGACATGAAGTAGGACATATGCTTTAGAGTCCCCCACAAGTCCACCAAATTCTGAAAAAGTCAAATATTTCCAGAGTTTCTTGTTTTGTCATATTTCACAAATATAATTATTGCATTGTAATCCCATATAAAGTTACTGGTTTTATTACTGTTCATCTCTGAAATCCTGTTGCTGCTTCATTTATACTCTTAATTCTTCTAGTCAAGTCTTGTGCTCCCTTCTTTCTCTCCAGCATTTTCTGTTGAAAATTTTGAAAAGGTTTCACAGGTGCAGTCCCCCTGTGGTCTTTGTTACCAGAAGAACAAGAAGCAGAATCTCCTTTTGTTTCACAGCTTACTTTTTGTTGGACAAACTTTTGTATTTCTTCCTTAGCATGTACTTCATCAAAAAATGATTTTGTCCCTCCAGGGAAGAACACCTTGAAGACAGCTGGGTACAGCAGTTTGAATCTCACACCTGGATCTCAACATTTCCTGAATAATAGAATAAAATTGCTCCTCTTCTGTCCAGTGTAAAATGAGTAATCATTCTCCACAAACACTCTGCTGTCTCCCACTTTTAGTACTTTGTCCTTCTGCCACAGTTTTGTCAGGATCAACTCTTTCTGCTGGTAGGATTGCATCTTTACTATTAAAGGTGCAGGTTATATCCAGGTTTGGAGCAAACACATGATGTTCCCTTTCAACTAACAACTCCTGCAGTGGAATACCAGTCCAGTTGCCTATTTGTGCTTTCATAAAATTAATGCTGTCTATTTCTTCTAGCTTCTCCGGTATAGCTGAAAATCTCAGATTTTTCCCTGTGTGCCCTGTCCTCTAATTATTTTATTTTTTGAAACATCTCTTCCTAAGAAGTCTCATATTCAGTCAGCCTTTTCTTTATTTCAACCTCTGTTTTTTGCAGCTTTATCATCTCATCTGAATATCTATTTAAAGTTACTTCCATTTTTTCCAGCCTTTTGTTGTTTGTGTTGACATACTCCATCAATGTTCTGTTTATTTTAACCAAGTGCCTATGCAGTTGCCTTGTATCTTTCTGTAGATTACTAGAAGTCAGGTCTGAATGCTGCATTGCTTTTGGCTGAGCAGCTGCAGTACTTTCACCAGTCAGTGATTCTTTCTCACTTTTTGCAGCTGATTGTTTTCCAGGTCTTCTGTATTTCTTTATTCCTGGCACCCAGGCAGTGCACTTACTAGCCAGTTACTCAAATTTACCCATAAACACAAGTCTACTGGCCTTCTCTGCTGAGTTTCTGTTTGCATGCTGGGAGAGCTAGAAATAAGCTATTACTCAATGTGCAGTCATCTTGGAAGTCTTCCAACATATGCTTCTCTTGATTATATAGAGTTTACCAAGATTCTTTCCTGTTTCTTATTTATTATAGTTTTGAGTCAAATTTTACTGATACAATTGTTTGTACAAAACTTTAGTAATACTTAAAGATTATATATTGCTTTTCACCATTAACAGTATTTTGCTACAAATATTGCTGTTGTATCATTTACCTCCCATCCTCCAAGTAATATTTTTTCTTGGATGTCACTGTTACTTGCCTTGCTACCAGTTTGGAATATTTTACTTGCTATATGGTACTAATTTCCTTAAGTTCTTTTCTCAGATGTTTCATTACAAGTGTTATTGTTACACTGCCTGATTTTGACAGTTTCAAACTTACAAAGTGTAAGAGAATGATATGTTTATCTTGTGAGTGCAGTCCAGCAAACCCTGCATTGGTCTATACGGGGCAGAATACTTTGTGAGTACAGTCCTGCAAATCCTGCACTGGTTTGTACAAGAAAGCGTACCTTGTTAATGCAGTCCAGCAAGCCCTGGAGTGGTATGTACAAGGAAGGATACCTTGCTAGTACAGTGCTGTAAATCCTGCATTAGCCTGTACAATAAAGGACACCTTGTGACTGCAGTCCAGCAAACAAACAGTGATCTCTGTAGGGAAGTATACCTTTTGAGGCATGCTAGCAAACCCTGAACAGCCTGCCTGTCCCTGGAGGAGTGGTTACTACCTAGAAGCTGTAGTTTTATTGGCCATTTTGGGTCAATTCTAAACTCCTTGATCTCTCTCTCTTAAAACCAGGCTGCCTCGCGGTTTTGGCGTCTTTTTCAGGCTTGCTAGTTGTTGCTGAAGCACCTACCAAGAGGAGAAAACGCTGAGAGAAGAAAAGGAGCCACTTTTGTGATTTAAGTATTTTCTTCTGATTTTTTGTTAGGTTTTACTGCTTTGCCGCCTACTTTTTGGCATTTTCCGGCTTGCTAAAGTTTATATCTGTAACAGTAACAGTACTTGGAACACATCTAGAGCCTGTTTACTGCATTTCCTGTGTTGCACTTAATTTAAAATCGTTTTTTTCTCTAAAAAACTGCATTTTACCTGATTTTGGCCTAGCACTCAAGTGTGTGGTCATTTATTGCACTGTTGTGATTATTTTGCTGCTTGTGTATCTCTGCTACCTTTAAACTACAACAAAAAGAAAAAAAATCTTGCTTTTTTCCCACTTTCTGAAAGTTAAGAAAGTTCAGTTACAGATTTGCTGTTCTGAACTGTTTGGAAGTTTCTAGAAGGTCAGTGCTTGTTTGGGCTAAAGGGAAGTCTCTGTGTTCACCAGTGGGAGTGGTTAACACTGAAAAGCCTGCCTGTCCCTGGAGGAGTGGTTACTACCTAGAAGCTGTAGTTTTATTGGCCATTTTGGGTCAGTTCTAAACTCCTTGAGCTCTCTCTCTTAAAACCCTACAACTCTCTTTTTGTGCGGTTTTGTGCACTGAGCAGCGTCAGGCAGCGCCGCCTAAACAGGTTTAAACTATTCCAGGCTCCACAAAGTCTGCTCTTCACTTTTTCCCTTAGAACTGTTCAAACTCTCAAAGTAATCACTCTATTCTCTTTCTAAAGCCCTGCACTTGTTCAGCTCTTATAAGGAAACACTAACTAACTGAAGCACTACACCCTCCTTGACTTCTCATAAGTATTAGACTCCCGATTGGTCCTTCCTGATCAAGTGAAAAATCAGTTCCCTTCCCTAATCTGATCAGTAAAAAAAACAGTTCACTATACTAATCTGGTATGTCCAAGGGTCAGTTTCAAGGTTACTCTCCAATCCAGCTGGTGAATCTGGGAATTTTGAGGCAATGTTACAATTGCCTTATGTACACAGACAACCCTCTCCTCCTTCCAACAAACTCTAATACATGTGAGAGATGCAGTTACACAGTCAAACTGGAGGCAGAGCTCTCTCAACCCAAGACTGGCACAGTCAGTCAGGAGGAGAAGGTGACCACCCACACCACAAATCCAGTCTCACACAGACCTATTGCATCTGCATACCCAACACATAAGCACACAAAAACATACTCGGAGGCTCGAAATAAAAATCTGCCTAAACAGCAAAGACCTCCTAAGCAGATATCCAAGCAACAGCCACCCCTCAACAATACCCACAAATCACATATCTCACAAAATCAGTGTGCCTCACAGTCACAGCCCATAAGGCCAAACAACGCACCAAATACACTTGTTATAGGGGACTCTATTGTCCGGCACACTGACGTCCCACTCACCAGACTGAACAAGGAGAAGGTCACTGTAAGCTGCCTGTCAGGTGCCAGGATCTGCCACATAACGCAAGCACTCAGGTTACTCCAAAGCAAGTACAAGTATGACTCCGTCATTGTCCATGCTGGTGTGAATGACCTGAGACGTACCTCCCTGGACTACATGAAAAGAGACATAGAGGAGCTCTCTGACCATGTAGCCCGGGCTGGTATGTCATTGACCTTGAGTAGCATCTTGCCCTCACCAAGAATGATGCCACAGTATAAAGACAAAATGATCAGTTTCAACAATTGGCTAAAGTATTGGTGTCATTCAAAGGGGATAAAGTGTCTGTCAGCCTGGGATGACATGCTCGACAAGCCACGTTGCTTCGCTAGGGATGGCTTGCACCTGTCACCCTTAGGCTTTCATATACTGGCCAAGGCTCTTGCCACCCCAATAGTGCCTTTTTTAGGCAAGGCTCAAAGGACAAACCCACCTCCATAGACAACCCAAAGATAAAAAAAACTAAAGGTAATGCTACTCAATGCCAGAAGTCTAAACCTCAAGATGCACGCACTCGAGACTCTCCTCAGTATGGAGAGAATCGATGTCTGTGCAGTAACAGAAACCTGGTTCAAGGCTCCTGAGAGCACCCCAGCACTACCAGGTTATAACTCATACCATGCGTTTCGGCCCCAAAACTCAGACTGAAGCACAAAAGGAGGGGGAGTATCTATATTCATCAAAGATACCTACACCTCCAGGTTAGTGGCACTGCACGAAGCATCGGAAACCATCCATGTGCAACTAACAGTGGGCAAAACTGCCTTTCAGTTTGTAGCCTGCTACAGAACACCCTCCCTATTACAGGAACCCCACTTGGCATTCCTGAGAACACTGGAGAATATGAAGGTCTCTCCAAACACTATGTTATTGGGTGACTTCAACTACCCAAACATTGACTGGGAAAACTACTAGAGCCCAAACACCCTCGCCCAACGGTTCCTTGAATTTATAAACTCTAACGCAATGGAACAACTGGTCACCACTCCCACAAGAGGGAACAACATATTGGACCTGATCATCACCAACATGAGGACTCTATGTTCCACACCAGAGGTAAACCCCTCATTGGTAAGATCAGACCATAAACAAATTTCCCTGGACATCCATATCCCATCCCCACCCCCAGCCAAGGAAATCACTGTAAAGAATTTCTCCAAAGCCAACTTTGCACTTCTCAAGACTGAGGTGGAATCCTTCAAAGCCCCTGGGCCAGAGGATAATACAGCCCAATCCGCAGAATCCTTTACAAATGCATTCTATGAGCACCTGCAGGAATGCATGGATCATGCTATCCCAAATAAAACCAAGACTCATTCCTCCAAAAACAGGAGACCGGTCTGGTGGACCCTGGCCATAAATAAGCTATACAACAGAAGGAGGAAGCTACTACATGACAGAGCAAAATCCCAAAAAGGGAAGGCAACTCTGATCAGTATTAGCAAGAAACTTCGTTCCCTCATAAAATCATCAAAGGCCAGTTTTGAAAGAAAAATTGCCCTAGACACTAAAGATAATCACAAGGCCTTCTTTAGTTATGTCAGAAACATGGGTGGAAACTCCCAGATATGCTCTGAATTGTTGCATAACGGTACAAAATATACAGAACCTACAGACATAGCCAACATCCTGGCAGACAGATTCAGCGCAAACTTCTCCCCCCCTCCCCCCCAAAGGAGCAAACGCCTATCACAACTGAATGTAACCTCCCTGACATCGCAGATGCACAGGTGAAAGCTGCCCTCTCCAAAGCAAAAAACACAGCATCTATGGGACCGGACTGTGTCCCAGGCTGTGTCTTGCACAAGCTCCAAGAAGAACTGAACACTCACATTAAGTCACTGTTCAAACTTAGCCTTACTACAGGATATGTACCCAAAGAATGGCGTACAGCTACAGTGGCCCCACTCCACAAAGGTGTTGCCACAACGGACCCCGGAAACTATCGCCCCATAAGCCTGACTAGTCTGGTCTGTAAAGCTATGGAGCGTATTATCATGGAACTCATAAACAAAGAGATTAGGAGCCTCCAGACACTGGACCCTACCTAATTCGGCTTTGTTAAGGGCAGATCTTGCCTCTTAAACCTAGTTGATTTCTTTGAAACAGTTACCAAAGTCATAGATGAGGGCAAGGTAGTCCACACAGCCTACCTGGACCACGCAAAAGCCTTTGACACAATACCCCACTTGGGCATCATAAATAAGCTTACCAGCTTAAATATCAACTCCTATATCACAAGATGGGTTGCAAACTGGCTCAGAGATAGAACCCACATGGTCAGAATTGCAGGTGCCATGTCCGAATCCAAACCAGTTACAAGTGGCATCACACAGGGCTCAGTTCTGGGACCTCTCTTGTTCGGTATATACTTCTCTGAGGTTCAGGCTAACACGGGGGGATTATGGCTGATAAAGTTTGCAGATGACTGCAAACTGGGGGCCGTAATTGAATCTCCAGCTGACACAAGCATCCTCCAAAAGGGTCTCACAGAGATGGATGCTTGGTGCCAGAACCACGGCCTCAAACTAAATGCTAAAAAGTGCATAGTCATCCCCTTTGGGAAAAACAAGGTGCCCACAAATTACCACATAGGTGGTAATCCATTAAGTACAGAAAAAGTAATTAGAGATTTGGGGACCAACATAGATAGTAATCTCTCCTTTGATAATCACGTTGCCAAAGTGGTTAGAAAGACCTTCTATATAGCCCACCTTATCACAAAAGGGTTCGCATCTAGATCAAGAGAGGTCATTGTGTCCCTCTACTCGTCACTCATCAGGCCCATAATTGAATACAATGCCCCTTTTGGGATGTACCTTACCCGACACCTGCAGCAACTGGAGAGACCCCAAAAGTACCTCAGCAAGAGGATCATGGGCTACAAACAGATGTCCTATGCAGCTCGACTAAAGAAACTCCAGCTCTACTCAGTTGCGATCAATGCCTGACGTACAAAGCCATGTCAAACCCAGAGTTAATGGACATGCTCCACCTCAAAAAATCCAAGTCCCTTAGAGCTACATGCTCCAGGGACCTAAACCTCAGCACAAAAATAAATAGGACATGCTGGAGGGACATAAATAAACAGGACATGCTAGAGGGACAGATTCATTTCCCAGAGGCTCCCCTCACTCTGGAATAGAATCCCAATTCATGTTAGACATAGCCCCTCGCTGACCCTCTTCAAGCGAAATTTGGACGTGCGGATGGGAAATCGCAAATTCACCCCTGGGATCTCTCCTGTGTCCCTGCTAGACAGAGGCACAGTAAACTAATCTTAAAAGGGTACCTTCTGTGACCTACTTTACAGAGGCACAGTAGGCTAATCTAATAGGGTGGTGGAAGCCAAATGCACTCTGGCTAGGCTTATAAATGCCCTAGGGCAGATAGCCTAGTATCTACCTATGAACCTATGAAGAATGAACAGTTACGACAGGCTGTAATTTAGATGGTATGACCCAGTATTACAGTTTCTACTTTGTGAAGTTCTAGTATCATGCTGTGTGTACTTACTTATTACTGTACTTTCTTCCTTCTGTGCAGTATAATTTTATTGGCTCGGTTTATGAGTGTCCAAATTGCAGGTGATTTTACCTTGGGGGGAATGTTTTAAGCAAGAAACAACATATCACATACTTTTGCTTAGCTCTTTAGCAGGGTATCTGACCCATACCTCCCAAACATACTGAATTACTTAGTTTTTACTGAGTTTTGGGGTCCAAATGAAGAGGTGCCATGATTCCAGAGTGGCACCCCTTCATTTCCGATTTTTTTGTTTGTTTTTTAAATTTTTTTCAAATACCGAGCTGTCGAAGCTGATGTAATCACATGCATGATGACATCAGCTCCGTCAGGGCTACCAGCCAGTCGGAATTGAGCTCAAGGAGCTCACATCATCATTTCTGGCTGGTCTGGCTGCAAATGCGAGTGGGGAAGTATTTAACAGCAGCAGGGAAAGCATTTAACAACAGCAGCACTCATTTTGGATTAACAAATGAGGAAATCATTTAACAGCAGCAGCACTCGTTCATTTGATTCCATTTTGGAACAGCAGCAGCTCTCATTCATTTGATTCCATTTTGGAACAGCAGCAGCAGAGTACGTTTGATTCCTTTTTGGATTAACAGCATGTTCGAATCAAGTGAAGTGGTCGTTATGGCCTCAAGTAAGGAGTGTGTGTGGTATGGTGTGCGTGTGTGTGTGTGTGTGTGTGTGTGTGTGTGTGTGTGTGTGTGTGTGAAAATTCCCCCATGTAATACACCTGGTGGCTAGAGATATTTCAGGCAGAGTCTAAAGTCCCTAGCCACCACATTTTCTGAGCTTTGTCGAGATTTGTTGTGCTAAGAGTTGAGGAGCTATGGTGAAAAGTGAGAACAGAATTTCTATTCCCCCATTATTGGCTTTGTTGTTTGTCCAGGTTTTTTGTGCTAAATGTTGAGAACTATTGGTGAGTGAGAAGTGAGAACTGAATTTGTAGTCCCCCATATTGGCTTTGTCTAGGTTTTTTGTGCTAAGAGGTTGAGAGCTATGGTGAGACGTGAGAACTGAATTCACTAAATGATGGCCATTAAGTTTCAGTCTTCCTTGTTTCAGGAAACTACTGATTTGGCATAATGGTATGTTGCTCTTACTGTAGTGCATAGGGTCCTGGGTTCAAGACTTGCCAGTGACATGCATGGTGGTAACACAGCATTTTATTCTAGCAACTTTCCAAAATTATACAAGCAATGTTTAATATGTGTCCCTGGTTTTTGACCTTTTGCCCCCCCCCCCCGAAAAAAAAGTGAAGTTGGAAATAAGTGCTAGAAGCTCTGCAAGATGCCTATGACTTACACTACTGTCATTCTATTTATAGTGTGGGTGTGGAAGTAGGCTTTTATGATGGAAATGTTCTGAATTGGGCAGTTTTGTCATTATTGGTTCATGCATTTTGTTTCATTACCTACAGTACAGCCTACTGGAAAAATGTTCAAACAATAAATTTAAAATGAGCTCTGTCTAACAAGTGTGTTGTATTATACAAGGAATATAACTTAATAAAGTCAGGAAGGTGTATCAAAAAAAAAAGAACACATGTATGTTTCTTGTTTTTTGTGCAAGGGGCCAGTGATTTGAAAACGGCCCAAAGGTAATCTTTATCCACCACTGGTCAGATGCATTTTCTTTGGATGTGGTGTGGGTTTCAATACTATTTCAATGAATGTGAGTTTCAAGGGCAGAGAAGATTTAATGCCAAGTCTATTTTCATTGAGACAGTATTGCTTTGTTTAGCAGATGTCTGTTAGTTTGTGCATTGTTGTGCTGCAAAATGTAAAAATAAAATCCAAATAATCATTGTAGAAGTAAAGCAGTATGCACACATTAGTGTTTATGGTAAATGGGGCGTAATCGCCAGGTAATGGGACATTGGAATGGCTTTAGGGGGACTCTGGTGCCATATATTGGTTGTCTGTTCTTCAGTTTGTGTTTGAAAGTTGGTATCCCACAATTCCATTGGAGTGGGTGGAGTAATGTAATTGTATATGCAAATTAGATGTTAATCAGCATACAGATTTGTACCTATTTATCATGGGCCTTGTCCAGATTTTTGATGTTTCCAGGTTGAGAGGTATGATCTGACCCAGTTTCAGCAGCTGTCATTCATGGTATAAGCTAGTGAAGGTCAGATCCCTGTGGCTAGCTTCAGTTGTCCAATAAAACAAAACTGACGTGCCATCTGCTATTTGTCTCACTTCTGTAAACTGTCGGTCACTTACTGTATTTTGCCATTACAAATAGTGTGTGATTTGATCCTGGTCTTATGTGGTGCACAGAACACTGTGATCAGTACAACTACTTTAAGTGCTGCTTGTGGAACATACTTAAGTCGTGCCTTTTCTGAAATACTTTGTCCAGACATGCCTTTCCCTGCAGTGCTGCAAGGCATTTTAACTGCTCAGTTGGAATATTCAATGATATCAATAGAAAACTTCAAGGGACATAAAAGTGTAGAAATAGAGGTCCACAAGAGTGTATGCTTATTTATTAATTGCTTGCCTGCATCCTTGTTTGATTTAATTGGATAATTGTAATTCAATTATCATCTGTCTGGTGACTGACTACTCACATATTTATTTCTTTCTTGTTTCTGTTTTATAACAGTTTGCAAATCTTTGGAACATAATGCCAGTAAATGATTTCCAAAATCTTAAATACTGTGACTTTTTGAAGATGTACAGTGGAAAAAGTCTAGAGTCAAGCTGCTCTGCAGCAGAAAATGTGTCTCCTACCCGTGGAAAATCTTCTTCAGCTACTGCTTTCCTGTCACAATCCACATCTCTGGCAAGGCGACCTAAAACAGCACCTTCTGTTTTAAGAAGAACAAAGGTAAACATCAAAATTCTCTGTTTTATGTTTCTAGGTTTACCATTGTACCAGATTCCATTATTATATTTATTTGTTTATTCTCAGACTTCTGCAAAATTTACACTGTGCCTGCTTAAATATCAGTTTAGTACTTAAAAGGTGACTACACAATGTAGAAACTTACCATATTCAATGTTTTTATCACTGTTTCAGTATCCTACGCTGTTTGGATCTTCTCTCAGTGATCAGTCAGCTTTCAAAACTTAAGGGCATTTTCCAAATCCTTTAACTGTGAGGAGGCCAAGGGGAGTTCAAGTATAAAGACAGTCAGATCACCAATTTAATCAAAGCTTTTTGCAACCAAAGTCCACACCTTTGGTGGGCACCATGGCGCTGTTGACTGGGTAGAGATCCATCAAGGCTGGGCAGATAAATCCCCGTCGGGGGAAAAAACTTCCAGTAAAATTTATTTTCCTGAGGAAAACGTTTTCTTCAACAAAAATGTGTTTTCTAGGAAACTGAATGCTTGTATGGACTGTTGTTGCATTTCTAAGGGAGTTTGTGTATAAATACTGGAGTGAACTTTTTGTGTAAAATAATCTATTTTTTGAAAGAATTTTCATACAGATTGTGTAGGTTTTGTGTTTTCTGGACAGGATATTGTGTGTGTGTGGGACACTGTCAGTGATTTACATACCTCAGTACCACTTTTTTCTCTACCTTACTTTTACTTATTTGTCCAGGCTCCTCTATCCACCTTGGAGGTCTCATTCTTGGCTTACCTATGGAGCATCTACCGGTCTCCAAAGTTTTACTTTCACCTGCCTGCAAGAAGAAGAAAGTTATCAGGGAATCTGTGGATGTCAGTTTTGTTTCTGTTGTACCTCATCTGCTGGTGGATGACTCTGCTGTAATCGCTCTTGGCTTTTCCACAGATCCCTCTAGTGTTACACCTACAACCAGCAAAGGCTCAAGGATAGCCACATTCTCTGCGGCTGTAGGCAAAAGAGAACCACTCTTGTTTGTTTCAGGGGAATGGGCAGGGTAAAGGCCCTTCACTGAGCTGAGATAGGAATTAAAAATCTGATGAGCTTACCTGCCATGGGGCTTTCATTTTCCATGGAGGTGCCTAGGAAATGTGAACACTGAGAAAATCTTGCTTTCCCCCATTTCTGTTTCCCATGAACAGAGAATATATGATTGGATTTACTGAGGAGCTCATTTCTGCATTTTTTTGCCTACTGCTGTTTAAGGCAAGAAAAGAAAGATAATTCCTCCCTCTCTTTCTGACTTGGATTGTCAGTCAGATGAAGAGACATTTCAAGGGGATGGTGGTACTTTAGGAATTTCTTCTCAATCTAAACATTATGATTCTGAGAAAAGAATGATTTCAGATTTCCACCTACAATATTTTTTTCTTCTGAGACTTTATCTAAGAGAAGAGAAATATAAGAAACATTTTCAGTGGAAGCAGAATGAAATTCCTATTGCATAGAAAATTTATTATGATTTGTTATAGTTGGATTTGCATATTTCTGCAGTTGTTCTTCCTGTTTTGCCAGCTTTTGAGACTGTTTTTCTGACTATTGCTAGTTTGGTTAACAGTCAACCTCCTGCCCTCAAGAAGTCTAACAGGTTGTCTAGGGTTCCATGGATTCTTATGTATGTTTGTTTTCCAAACCTAAAGTAAATCAAGCAGTAATTTTTCTATCTGAAACTGCTTCTGCTAAGCAGAATATTGCTTGTAATCCCATTCCACCTGATAAGAATGTATTTTTCTGCTACATTAGCTTTCATGGTTTTAAACTGCCAAACCCATAAGTGAAAATTTGTACTTTAAACTTTTGGGAATGTACAAAAGTTAATAGTTAGCCTCTCTTCTGAGGTTAAAAAAAAAAATCATTTGAATGCCCTTTAACATCTGCTTCTCATGTTATCATATTTTAAAGTATGATTATGATGCTGATAATTTTAATTCCAGCGCTGTTGCTTCTGTATCAATAATTAGAAGACTGGTTTGGCTTCATTCTCAAAACCTCATTGAAGATGTTAAAACTGACATTTTAAATTCTCCCCTTAGACGAGGAAGCTGTGTTTGGGTCTTCTGCAGCTGGGCTGCTGATGAAGTATGATGAGAGGGGAAAGTTGATTCAAGGGGTGTCTAATATTTTTCAACCGTCTTTTTTGAAACAAATCATAATTTCCTTTCTCCTCTTTTTAAATAATCAGTTTAAGAAGCAAGGGGACAATTTTTCATAGCAATAGCAAAGAGGTTCCATAAAGAAAGGAAAAGCCTCCAAAAACCAAGTACAGTCCTCCCATTCATCATAACTGTTTGTCTGTTCAGGATTCTCCACTTCCATCCCTACCCTGGCAACCTGTCCATCTCTTTCTTAGGCTTCATAGTCCCTTGTGGCTCCATATATGGTAGACAAATGGGTTTTAAATGTAATTCAGCAGGGTTACACATGGAAATGGTAATCCTTCCCCTCCCCTTTCAGGGATTCCTGCTTGCCCAGTGAACCAGGTCTCCTTGCCTCCTTTCATTCTGCATCAAATGCTTGGATGGGGAGTATTAGAATTAGTGCCACCCTGCCAGACTGACAAAGGCTATTATTCATACATTGCTGCAAAGCAAAACCTGTTTGTGGACAAATTAAGTAATAACAGGAGAGAACCTCATAAATGGAAACTATCCTGGGGTCTTTCAAAAATTGATTCAGCTGTGGGGAGCACCTCAAATAGATTAGATTGCCTCATCCAAGAAAAGACAACTAATTAAATTCTTCCCAAGGATTCCTTGTAATCAGGCCTGGTAGGCAGGTGCCTTTTCATTGCCTTGGATGAGAATGTTCCTGCATGATTTTCCAACCTTTCCAGTGACAGCTAGAGTTTTTCTGAAGATCCAGAAGAATTCCATAAAAATAGTGGTGGCAACTCCCTTTTAGCTCCGGTAACAATGGTTCTCCTTTCTTTTTCACTCTAGACAAGGGCAATTATCACAAGCTTCTCCACAGACTAGATTTGCTCACACAAGACAGAGGTTGTTTTATACACCCCAGCCTGAAAACTTTTCATCTAACTGCTTGGATGGTAACTTTTAGGTACCTTTTCATCTGAGGACGTGTCTGTTACTAAATGAAGTGAAAAAAGCTGCTACTAGAAAATCATATTTGCAAGTGAAAAAGATTTTCTAGTTCATGCCAGCCAGTCCAAGGATCAGGACCCTATTCAGGCCTGGCTGCTTTTGGCCCAGGCAACAACGGTTCTCCTTTCTTTTCAGTCTGGACAAGGACAATTATCACATGCTTCCCCACAGACTAGATTTGCTCACACAATACAGAGGTTGTTTTATACAATTATATTATAAAACTTTTCATCTAACTGCTTGGATTTGCTCACACAATACAGAGGTTGTTTTATACAATTATATTATAAAACTTTTCATCTAACTGCTTGGATGGTAACTTTTAGACACCTTTTCATTTGAGGACATGTGGCAGGTACTAAATGAAGTGAAAAAAGTTGCTTACTAGAGCATCATATTTGTAAGTGAAAAACATGTTCTAGTTGGTGCCAGTCCAAGGACCAAGACCCTCTTCAGGCCTGGCTGCCTCTCATTCTTAACTATTTCTGTGAATTACTGTCCTCTGGCCTTTCTTATTCCTCTGTCAAGGTTCACTTATCAGCCAATTCTGCAAGTCTACCCTTAGAACCCCCCCCCCCTTCTAACCATCCTCACGCTAAATAGTTTTTGAAAATGGTGCTGCATATCCTTCCACCTAGAAAGCAGGTGGTTCCTCCTTTGGATCTTAACTATGTTTTTGACAACCTTACTGTTTTTCATCAGGGTGATTTGAGGTTCTTAACATGGAAGACTGTTTTGCTCATTCCTCTGACTTCTGTTAGGAGAGTGTCTGAGTTATAAGATCTTTTGTTGAGTCAGGCCATTCTCATTTTTCACAATGACAGAGTTTCTTTGAGTACCAATTTTTCTGTTGTTACCTAAAGTGGTCTCAGATTTTACCTCAAGTCAGAGTATTCATCTCACTGTATTCTTCTCCAAACTCAAGAACAAGGGAGAAAATATTCTTTACAATCTGGATGTGTACAAGGCAGCTCCGATACTACCTAGACAAAATTCAAGCCTTCAAGGAAGCTGATCCATTACTTGTCTGCTGTGAAGGTAAGAGGAAATGCCAACCAGTGTCAAAGCAGACTGCAGCCAGATGGTTTTGCCTTTTGTTATACTCACCATGATAAGCCATTTCCAGGCAGGGTTAAGGCCCAATTGACAGCAATTTGTTTTCTTAAGGTATGACAAATATTTTTTAGGTTATCATTCCTTTTTCTAAGCCATTTGTACTAACAAGGACAGCAGTGGCAGCAAGCTGAACACAACAGACCAGACTTCCCTAATCCCATCAACAGTCTTCAGCCTATCATGTAGGTTTTCCAAGCAAGCTAAAAGATGTATTCCTCGCTCTGATCTATCTTGGGTCTGCTCCAGGACTATCCCCAGTGGGATATGGCTGTTATACCTCTACATAAGGCACCCAGGGATGCCAGCTGTAGGTGTCTAGACTGGGGAGCAGGACATAAATTCAGTACACAGTTGTTCCTCACTCCTGTGTGTAAACACAAAATCACAATTTTAGTTTGTTACACACTGATTTTAAATTACAGTATCTTGGAGAATTCCTCTTACTCCAAAGTATAGTGATCTTGGAATTTGTATATATAAGTAGGTGTTACCCTACATCTTATTGAGTTTAATCGGGAGGAGGTTTAAACTTGCCAGTTCAGTGTACTGATATTCTACTCTAATTACAGTTTCATGTAGGGAGTCACTATCTTTGCAATTTCTGTTTGCACATTATCAGTCCTTCATGCTGTGTGTGTCTTCTCTTTTCTCCACAAATGTGCAGCTGTGGCATTAGTATATTTAGTTAAAGAAAGCAGTGTAAGAAACTTCTCTGTGTGGAAGATTTTCAACCCATATATATCTAGTTAATAACTGTATATTAATCGATCAGATAATGGTAGTAAAAGTAGTGAACTTAAACTCGTCCTAAGTCAAAAAAAGAAAAAATATATAATTTGAAATGTTATACAGAATTACTAAGAATTCAAAAGTAATCCAAGCAGGGTAGACCGTCTGTTTCCAGTTGAAAATCCTTTACGTACACAGACAAGTGAGCCAAGTAAAACAAAAATAACAGAGTAATAGTATCCTCACAAGCTTTCTAACTATATATATATATATATATATATATATATATATATATATATATATATATATAGAATGTTTGTCAATGAAATGAGCTGTCAACGAAATGGGTTTCAGTGAAATGGGCTGTCAGCGAATAGAAGTAGACCCATATATGTATATATATATATATATATATATATATATATATATATATATATATATATATATATATATATAGAGAGAGATATATATACACACATACATGCATATACATATATATGGAAGCACTTTATAATCTCGAAATACTAAAATGTCGAATTTCAGTATCTCGGGACTATAAAGCCGAATGTTTACAATAGCAAAAGGTCATAATCACGAATTCGAATATCTCGAATTCGCAGTTATGGCCTTACGCTATGTAATGTCC
This sequence comes from Protopterus annectens, assembly GCF_019279795.1. Taxonomy (NCBI): domain Eukaryota; kingdom Metazoa; phylum Chordata; order Ceratodontiformes; family Protopteridae; genus Protopterus; species Protopterus annectens. The sequence continues at coordinate 1,139,040,192 of NC_056745.1, forward strand.
GGGATTGTGTGCTGATGGTGCGCGTTGCCGTGTGTGGATCTAGGTTTTATGTCAGGTAAGTGAGTGTTTTGTAAGGGTTTTGAGTGGGTGTTAGAGTGTATGTGAGTGTGCTGATATGTTTGATGTGTGTGTGTGTGTGTGTGTGTGTGTGTGTGTGTGTGTGTGTGTGTGTGAGGGACTGGAGAATGTGCATGTGTGAGTTTGCTTTTGTTTCCTGTTTGTGCGATCTCGGAGTTAGTGTATATAAGGGAGGGGGCAGCCCCCCACATGGGGGGTGCAAAGTGACTTGCCCTCCTGTTTATGTGTGTATGAGCTGTGTATGTGTGTAGTTTTGTTAGTTTATGTAGAGATGTGGGTGTTGTGGTGTATGTATGGTGTAGTGTGTGCAATTTGTTTGGTGTTTTGAATTTCGTGGTTTTGGGTTCAGGTTTTGTTGCTTCGGTGTTTTGTGGATTCAGTTTCATGGTCTCGAGATACTGAAGTTTGATATTTCAGTATTTCCAGATTATGAAGTGAATATATATATATATATATATATATATATATATATATATATATATATATATATATATATATATACACACACACACACACACACACACACACACACACACATATATATACTTTTTATCAGGCAAGGGAGTGGTTTATTGTGCTGTAAAACAGTGTTATTGGTTTACATGTTAAATTCACATCCCTTCCCCCATCAGTGTGACATTTGAGCTGGTCCTGCCATACTTTGTAGAAGTGTCGGCTGGTGCCTTCAAATCAAAGGGAGGCTGCAGGAGACAGCTGAATGGGTGGGTCCAACTAGAAAGGAGCAGAGCTATGCTCAAAACCACAGAAACTGGGACTTTAATTAAATATGCTGCCCTGGGTGCCAAACTGTCATTATAAGAGTCCAATCAAGACAAAATGAAGTGGAGAAGAAAAAAAAATATTTCAGTGCATTGGCTACAAGACAGCTTACTTAATATCTAGATGGAAACAAAAAGGTTGTGAGGCATGAAAAAATAAATTACTTTTTAAATACATTACTGGAATGTCACGTATAAAAAAACAAGCAGCACTCAAATCAAACCACTTCTCCTTGCACTGCAGTTCTAATTATAGTTTATATTCAGCTTTATAAAAGTACCAAGTAACATTCTGAAAGTAGCAATCTCTGTGATACTGATTACCCCCACTTGTAAAAATGTTTCTTATCCAAAAAAGACCTGCTGCCTGATGACAACTATCTACTTGTTTCATGGGAAAACATGAGCAAAGTAAAAAATGAACAGCAAACAACAAACAAGCTCAAGATAAAATGCTTAAAGTATTACTGCACAGGTTATGGACTGCACATGATAGATTGGCATTCTGTTTAGTTTATGGGTAAAGCCTGCAAAGATGATTGCAAGTCTTCAACAAATTTAATGAGCTTTTGAACATACTGTAATCCTGTCCTTTATTACAAATACTGTCATATGCATTTCAATACCTAAGGCTTATACGTTATCTAGTTATGTAAATATTCTCTATATGGCAGCAACAAAATTGCTTTCAATGTTGTCAATTCTTTAACAGTATGCCTATTAAAGCTTACTTGCATCTTACAATGTCAGACAAGCTTACCTGATGGTCATTAAAGCATTGCTGCTTAAACACAGAGCAACAAGCACTGCAAAGACATGCATTTTATGAATAATAAGAAGCATAAATTAACAGTATAAAAATATGATAGAAAACCAGAACATTCTGCAAAATCAAGGACAGATGAAAAGCTACTATAGTACTTGTGTCTACCTTGGATGGGGTTTTTGCACACTTACACTGCATAACTGCTCCTTGCCGTGCTTGGACACATCCAGAGTCACTACATGGGGAAGTGGGATACAACAAGTATGTCACAATTTGAAATGTCTCTGGCTGTCAGTGATGGCCCTGACACATTTGTCAAACCACTCAGCCTCAGAGCAAGAAATCTGGAAAAAGCCATAAATAGAAGTGGGACAAAGGCCCAAACATAAGGACAGTTTTTAAATATTGCTCTTATAAGTTTTGAAAGACAATAGAATAGTAGGTCTTGCATTAGTATGAATTTTCTGAAGGGCATGAAATCTGAAACTCAAATGTCTGTCATTATTTTCTAACTTCAATCTTTAATTATTTGCCACTAATTTGCCAGAAAACCACAATTTTATGAAAAATGAACCAAACGTGATGCAAAAATATAAAATAGCCACACAATACAGCTGGGAACCTGTCAAAGAAGGGACCATTTTTAATATTAGTACTATTAGGTTGAGCAGCTGACAAAATAAGAAAATCTGCATGCATTTCTAAAATAAAAGTAATCTGTAACTCTGATCATTACAATTATTTATTAATTGTAAACCCTCCACGTTTCTTCCAAAAGTGCTATTTTACAGAGGGATTATTATGTGGAGAGCAACATTTTGAGCCAAAATCGGAGACAGTTGGGAGGTTTGGAGCTACCTAATTCTATAAAGTGATTTATTTGTGCGTACCTCTCAACCTCTTAATGCAGGAAATCTGGACAAGGCCAAATATATTGGGGGAACAAACAAACAGTACTAAAAATTGCGCTTGTATAAACTTAGACTGTTGATGTAACAGGTCTAGCTTTAGAATGCATTTTTCTGAAGGGTATGAAGTTTGAAACTCAATGTCCGTCATTATTAAGTGACTTCATTCCTAAATGATTTGCCAAAAAAACACACATTTTTTTGAGGAACAAACCAAAAATAAGGAGCACAATTCTACTAATTCTGCGAAAATCTGGACAGTTGAGAGGTATAGTTCAGCCGGGAGAATTGTGCGGCAGAAATCCTACATGACAGACTTAGCTCCCTAGGTGTGGACAATAAGTACCCTCCCCCAAATAAAATGAAGATCTAAGAGAAGTGATTGCTTCAATCTGGCTTCATCACGTTCAGTAGCATTCAGACTCAATCAGTGAAAATATTCAGTAACAAAAAAAAGTTTGTGCTTGTAGACAGCTGATTTAACTGGTTCCTAATCGAGCACATCCAACCAAGAACTGGGAGGGGGCATACCTTAGCTGATCAGATAATCAGTAAACACCTTCCTGATTGTATTAAATTATATTCCTTGTATAATACAGTACATTTGTTAGAGGTCATTTTAAATTTATTGTTTTGAACATTTTTCAGTAAACAATTAAACAAAATGCATGCACCAATAATGACAAAACTGCCCAATTCAGAATATTTCCATCATAAAAGTCTACTCAAACGCCTACATTCCACTACTATCAGTAAATATGCAGAATCTCTGCAGAAGTAAAATTCATCTAACTAATTCTGCATTAAAGTGATCTGTAAATAATGAAGAGATTGCTGCTAGCAAACAACTTTATATTTCATTGTTTCTCTACAAATAAAGTGCCTGTTGCCCTTGAGGAATAAATTGCCTGTGTTACATTAAAAAATGATTAGCTAGTAATATTGCAATAGGGAATGGATGGCAAACTGAAAACAGGTTCATAGTTACTAGGTATCTTCCCAAAACAAAGCAGAATCTGATGAAGTTTTTGGAAATGAAAATGCAGTGTGCTGAATTGCATTAATGTGAATTTTGGTGGACTGAAAAGTCATTTTAATCATTTTTTTCTATGCAAATTTTGGTGGACTGATAAGTTGTTTTATGCATTTTACTTGATGGACTGAAGAGTCGTGTATTAATTAAACTATAGCTTGCAGACTAGGATTTGTGCCCTCTTCGATCTGTTCTGGTTTTGCTACTAGGTATCTTCACCAAAGAAGACATTCTCAGGACTGCAGCATCCACCCCACCCCCTTTAAAACTATGAGACAGTACAGTATAAGCAATGCATCTAACTACTGTGGGAGTAGAACCCACAGCCTTCTGCATTAAAAGCAAGTATTTAGCCTGTTATGCTATTAACAATGCAAACAGACTCAGCATAAGAAGCACTAATAGTCTCCTCCCCTGAAGTGGTCAGCTCCTTGTAAAATCCAGTCAACACTCAACTGTATCTCTCAACTTTGCAGCATAAGAAATCTGGAAAAAGCCAAATTTTATGGGGGGACAAAAGACAAAAAAAACAGGGACACATTTTAAACATTGCTTGTATAATCTTGGAAAGTTGCTAAAATAAAATGTGTTACCACCATGCTTTTCACTGCCAAGGCTTGAACCCAGGACCCTGTGTCCTACAGTCAGAGCAACATACCACTATGCCATATTGGCTGTTTCTTGAAAGACAGGAAGACTGAAACTTAAATGGCTATCATTTAGTGAATTCAGTTCTCACCATAGCTCTCAACCTCTTAGCACAAAACACCTGGACAAAGCCAATAATGGGGGAATACAGCCCCCAACCATATTCAGTGAATTCAGTTCTCACCATAGCTCTCAACCTCTTAACACAAAAAAACATGGACAAAGCCAATAATGGGGGAATACAGACCCCAAAATAGAGCAATTTTCAAATATTGATCTTATAAACTTAGAAAATTGCTAGAATAAAAGGTTTTGTGTTACCATGTATTTTCTAAAGAATATGAAGTCTAAAATTCAAATGCCTGCCATTATTTAGTGAATTCAATCCTTCACTGATTACAAAATTCCAGAAAACCACACATTTTATGAGGAACAGAACAGAACAAAAATATGAGGCAAAAATCTGAACAGTTTTCAGAAGTAGTGGTGGGTAGGGAATTCAGGCTCTTGCTACCTGTACCCAAGGTACAGGGTTTAAGCCTGAGTAACTCTAGCCACCAGGTATATTTAACTGGGGCATTACACATACACACACACACACACACACACACACACACACACACACACACACACACACACACACATTATATATTCCCTTGCAGCAGCGAGCTCACCAAATACACCTCCTTTCCCTTGCAGCAAAAGTGCCAAATACACCATTGCAGCTTCTGAACCCAGTTCCCATACAAATTCCCTTCCTGGGGAGCCAATCAGTTGCTTTCCATCTACTTACATGACTGCAGATGTTGCAGTCCGATCTCCTTCCAGTCTGTTCGGTTAGAAACTGATGCCTTCTTTTCATAATCCGGACTGGTTAAATGTCAGTCCAGATAGGAACTCACAGAGCATGCATGCATAATTCCAGGACTCACAGCTAATTATTTTACAATTCTGTTATCTTTCATTTTACAGCTGGGGGGGGTGGCTGCAGTACTGCAGTCCAGTAGCACGAGCCACACCTGCTTAGTAGCAGTCATAATAATATAACCCTTAGGTACTTTAAATAAAATTTGTAAAGATGTGGTACCTCTTATTTAACCAGATTACTAAGTCTGTGATTTTATCCAAGACAATATACTACATGGCTGGAAATATATAAACCGTTGACCATTTGGCAATCTAAAAATATATATAAATATATGTATAAATATATAAATATATATATATATATATATATATATATATATATATATATATATATATATATATATAATGTGTGTGTGTGTGTGTATATATATATATATATATATATATATATATATATATATATATATACTTTGCATGCAAAAAGTCCATTGTAAAAATCATATTTTATTTCCATAACCTGTTGTTAACAAAGATTGCTTTTGTCCTTCTACACTTCTTCAAGTCTGTGTACAAGAACCCTAAAAACTATCTACAAAAATATTATTGCATAATTAGTTAGTATTGTTATTACACATCATTTTGAATAAAGTAGAAAAAAGAATAAGAAAAAAATGTATGATGATGGAAACAAAATATGCACTCAAATTAAAACTGATTTAACAGGTATTTAAAACCAACTGGAAGAATAAAAAAAAATAAAATTAGCCATGTAAACAATGTAGCAATTTTCTAAGTTCCAGTACACTTTTAAGTGAGCAGTAGTGGTTTAGTCCAGGCTTCCTAAAAGAGTTAATTGCCACATGAGTTCACATTTCTCCTGCATATTCGGGATGCATCCTTCTAGATTACCCATGTCTATGCAAACCAGTATCTGGAACTTAAAACCTGTGTGTCTTTTATGAAGAGCAAGGTGTTTGGCTAGTGCATTATTTTTACATCCAGAGCAGATTTCTGCCAGATGACATGAAATCCTATGCTTAAGTTTATTTACAGTCTTGCCCGCATAAAATGCATCACATTCATTGCTCTGTGCCCTGTAAATTATTTTGTAGTGTTACAGTCACCCCATGAGCTGGTCTTAATTATTTTCTTTAAATAATGGCAATAAAAACTATCACCTTACTGTATAAATATACAAAATGTACAACTAGCTTCACATCTTTTAGTGTTTCTCTCATATAGTCTAGGTTTAAATTCAACAAAACTTCTAATATTCCTGGCCTTCCTGTAAACAAAGGATAGGGCTTCACCTAAGATGTTAATCAGAAAAGGATTTCCTGTGACAATGGCCCAGTTTTCTTTAATAACATTTTTGATACTGTGATAATCCTTTGTTAAAACTTGTATAGGTGAAGCCCCACATAGGTTCATAGGTGTTTACTAGGCTAATTACCACAAGGGCCTTTTTAAGCCTAGTCATGCATCCCAAATCTCTGACAAGTTCTGATACCCTTGATAAGTGTAAGCATGGGCCTTGGACATCAGCCATTTACAGGTTACCGCTGCCCATTATCGACATAGGTGCCAAACCAGGGATGAGTTTCCAGTTTCCCATCCAATTGTGCAAGTTCCACTTGAACTGGGTTAGGGAGGAACTCTGCTTCACATGGATGGGGAGCTTGTTCCATAGATGGGGTAGTGTCTGGGATACATACCTATCTCTCCAGTAGGTCCTATTTATATCACAGGCAAGGTTTAAGTCTTTAGAATGGATAATTCTGGTGCTGTTTGTTTTGTGGATATGCAGGAGGTCCATCAAAGTGGGGTCTGACAATGCCCTGTATGCCAGGCATAGATCCCCCCCCCCAAAAGCCTGTAGGAAACAGAATACAGAGATAAGGTCTTGAGGTGGTCTGCATAGGACATATTACTTATTTCTTGCATTCTTTTAGTAAGGAACTTCTGTGGACGTTCAAATTGTTGGATATACCTGGTTAGGTATCTACCAAAGGGGGCATTGCACTCAATGATAAGTCTGATGAATGCCGAATACAGTGGAACAATGACTTCCTTGGACTTAAATGCCATACTTTTGCTTATAAGTTGCACAACATAGAATGATTTCCTCACCACTGTAGATGTGATGATGAAAGGCTAGATTACTATCTATGTGCATCTCTAAGTCCCTGACTACTGGGTCAACTCTAAGGGGGGGGGGGGTTGTCGAAATTATAGTTACCATGGATGGATGACTTCCCAAAGGATACTATTATGCATTTCTTGGCATTTAATTTTAGTCCATGGCTCTGACACCAGTTGCTTGTCTGTGTCAGCCCCTCCTGGAGAACATTTGTGTCAGTGTGAAATTCAGTGACAGCTCCTAATTTGCAATCATCTGCAAATTTAGTCAGCCAGAGACCACTGACATTGGTCTTGACTACTGACATTGGTGTTGACTTCTGAGAAGTAAATGCCAAAAAGGAGCGGTCCAGTGACTGATCCCTGAGGGACTACACTTGTGACTGGCCTCTTTGTAGAGGTGGATCCCCAAATTCTAACTTCCTGGGTCCTGTCTGTGAGTCAGTTGGCTATCATCCGGGTGACATGGGTTTGTACCTAACCTCTTGAGTATGTCAACAATACCCGAATGGGGTATTGTGTCAAATGCCTTGGCCAGGTCAAGGTAGGCAGTGCGAACGACTTTGCCCTCATCCATTGCTTTGTTGACCTTCTCAGAGAAGTCCACCAGGTTGAGTAGGCATGAACTGCCCTTGACAAAACCAAAACTAGGTTGGCTCCAGTGTCTGGAGGTTTAATATATCTCTGTTGATCATCTCCATGATAATTCTTTCCATGGCTTTACATATAAGACTAGTGAGACTTATGGGTCTGTAGATGGGCCCACTTTTGTGCAGAGGGATGATTTTTGCCTTTCTCCATTCATGAGGCACGGATTCTGTTTGGACGCTATAGTTAAATAGTGATTCCAGTGGCCCTGATAGGTCATGTTTCGTGGTATTAAGAAAGCATCCTGGGATATTGTCTGTGCCCATTGATGCAGTGCTCTTGGCCTTAGAGAGTGCATTAAGGACCTGTTCCCTAGTGATAGTAGGGGGAGTTATATTTGATGATGTTTCCTGAGGGAAAGTTGAGGGGGAGAGAGAGATAAAGTTGGAGCTGAATTTATCAGCCAGGAGGTTTGCTGTATCTTCTGGTTCATTATAGGTGGCTTCATTTACAATGAGCTCTGCACACAACTGTGTATTGCCTTTGAGGTTGCAGACATAGCTAAAGAATGCTTTGTGGTTTTCCTTGGCCTGGGAGGCCAAACTTACCTCACATTTGGCTTTGGAAGACTTTATTTATCCTCTGAGTTGTTTGTTTAGTTTGATGAGTGTGGTTTTATCCTGTTGGGTGATGCACCTCCTAATTTTTGCTATGATTTTCTTCCTCCTGTTATACAGCCAATTGAGTTTGTGATTCCACCAGGGTGGCTTGTTTTTTGAGTTAGTTCTGTACTTCATCCTGGTGGGTACATCTGCCTCTATGCAGTATTAACATGCTTGTACAGGGTTTCTGTGAACAGTTCTGCATAGGCAGAAGTGTTCTCAGGGTTTATGGGGGCTTGAAATTTTGCCAGGTTCTCACTTAATAGCAGGAGGTTAGCCTTAGAATTGTTCCTGAATATTCCAGGGTTAGCTGGGAGTCCAGGTTTTATTTTTTACTTTAAAGAAGACCATTTAGTGGTCTGACCTTATCATGGAAGGCATTACAGTAGGGGATGTGCAGCAGTTTCCCATATTAGTGAGGACCAGATCCAGTATGGTTGCACTCCTGGTTGGTGTATTAACTATCTGGTCTAGGGAAGTTTGTGTTTACAAAATCCAGGAATCTCTGTGCATGTACTTTTGGTGTCATATAGGATTCCCAGTTAATAGTGGGGTAATTAAAGTCAGGCATGACTATAGTATTGGGTTGAATGATTAGTGTTTCTAATAAGTTTAAATACATGGTATGGGTTTCCTGGGTCATAGAGGGGGACCTATAGCTTGCAAAGATGTGGTATTGGATTTTACCTATGGTAAATTGAACATGGATCAACTCAAGTGCATTGTCCTGTTTGACCAGCCTTGAAGTATATTTATTTTTGATGTAAATAGAGATGCCTCCACCTTTAGATCCTGCCTGTGAAGTAGCTGGCCTAAATGTGTGGAAGGCATTATAACCTTGCACTGTTGGTGTGCTCTTTGCGGCTTTAAACCATATCTTGGTGACCACACAGACATTAGCATTCTCTAGGATAAAGAGAGCTTCTAGGGAGTGGAGTTGTTTGTTTACACTCCTAGCATTGAGCAGTAATACCTTTAGATTTTCTTGGTTTTGATTTGCTATGTCGGAAGTACTTTCACTTTGGCATTGCCTAAGAAAGGCACTATGGGGAAGACAATGTTTTAGCTAATATTCGAAATTCTATAGGAGAGAGGTGCAGATCATCCCTGGCAAACCAGCGTGGTCTGTTGGCCATCTCCTTCCATGCTTAAAAATATTGCACCCCTTAGAATGACACCAGAAACTAAGGCAATTATTAAAATCAGTCATCTTTTCTTCATATTGTGGCATCATCATTGGAGAAGGTAAAATGCTGCTCATTGCTAGGCTCATAGTAGCCTGAGACACATATTCCAAGAGCTCCATCATGTGTCTCTTCATATAGTCTAGGGAGGTACTTCTCAGTTCATTTACTCCCACATGGACTATGACTGAGTCATGGTCCAGTGACCTGAGTGCATGTGTAATGTGACAGATCCTAGCCCCTAAGAAGCAACTCACAGTAACTTTCTCCTTAATCAGCCTGGTGAGTGGGACATCAGTGTGTCTCACGAAGGAGTCTCCGATAACTAGAATGTTGGATTGTGTGGTGACTTGCCTTATGAGCTTAGAGGTGGAGGCTTCGTGAGATGTAGTTCTGTGTTGATGTGGGTGTTGATTTGAAAGAGTGCACCCAGTGCCCCCCCACCTCCACCCCCCCCCACACACACACACTCAAACATAAAAGTGCTTTTTTTACAGGTTTCAGTAAATTAAGTTTTGACTGGTTCGTTTTGTTCAGCTAAAGCTTTAGCCAGTTAATGCTTGGGGCATAGGTAGGAAGAGTGTGGTGGGACCCAGCCAATAATGTCAGAAGTTGCATGGGGGATTTTAAAATACTTTTTGTATTGTTATAATGACTTAGTGGTGTTTACATTTTTGGTATATTCCTCTCAGTTTGCACAGTTGCCATCATGAAGCTGTAAAGACCAGCTGAGGTAACTCCTCTCATCCTTGAGGAATGACTGTAATCCAGGATCTTTCCTAAGTGCTGAAATCCTCACTATATCATAGAAAGTCTGCCCAGTAACCCTGTAAATGAGCTCCAAGACTCGTATCCTGGGATGTAGATGGAAGACTGATTGTCCTGCAGACTGAGAGCTTCATCTTTTGGCTTTGATGTCACTGCATACCACAGTTCAGTACAAGAGCTGCAGTACTCCTATCATTGCATCTCCCCATTGGTCTTCCTCCAGATCATCACTACTATCACACATGGAAAACATTCCAAGGTACTTAAATTGCTGTTCTTGGGATAGCTGCACCCTGTTACATATTTAGTTTTCACTCTTTTCATGGAGATAACTGTGGCTTCTCATTTAGATGTGCTTATATTTTTCCATGCTGCTTCATACTTGGTAGTGAACTGGCTTCAATGCATGCTGGAATTCAGAATTAACTGAAACTAAGAGGACAACATTATCTGCAATCAACAAAGATGTGACTTTCACCTGTTCAGACTAGATGGTTTCTGCACCTTGGCTGTACAAGAAAATAATGAAAAGGAGGGTGGATGATTGTATGTATTAAAGAAAAACCTGCCAAACATTAGTGGGTGCATGTAACAACATAAAAGCTGAAAATAGATATTTTTAAAAAAACTGTCATATATAGTAGGTGGGAATAATAACTTTTTTTCATAATGACACAGTGGAATGTGAATGGCCTCACAGGTGTACACAAAAAGAAAGAGTATTACGAAATGCAGAAAGACACATTAGGAAAGATATGAGCATGGGAATTTGATAAAGAAAGAAAGGAGAGATTTCAGGAGGGATTTTCAGCAGAGTATCAGGGACAAATTAAAAGGGGAGTAGTTATAGTAATAACTAGAGGAACTTCAATAGTGATAAAAGAGGAAAAAATAATAACGGTAGATTTGTGATAGTACAAAGTTACTGGCAAGGGAGGAAGATTATGTTGGCATGTATTTATATTCCACCTAAAACTGCTATTGTGGAAATTAAGAACATTTTGGGAGAAATAATCAGCTTTCAGCGGGGAATATTACTTTTAGGTGGGGAATGGAATTTGATTTGCAACAGTGAAACTGTATCTAGGAGACCTAGAAGGAAACGTGTAACAAAGAGGGTAGATTTCTGAAGGGATTTATGAAACTATTTGGTATGGAAGACATGAATTCAGTACTAGGAACTCAGAGGGAGTTTACATATTATTTCTAAAGATACAATAACTGGGCTAGACTAGACAGAAATCATATTTCATAGGAACATGAGCATTCCAATGGCCTGGATCAACTTATCCACACCCCCACCAGGGGCAACAATATCCTAGACCTAGTCATTACCAGCATGAGTGACCGGTGTTCCAAACCTGAAGTCAACTCCTCATTGGTTAGATCCGACCATAAGCTAATCACCCTAGATATTCATATCCTGCCCCCACCCCCCATTAAGGAAACCATGGTAAAAAATGTCTCCAAAGCCAACTTCATGCTTCTTAAGACAGAAGTGGTGAACTTCATGACATCCATGCAGATGGACAATACGGTTACGACTGCTGAATCCTACACAAATGCACTCTATAAACACTTACACGAGTGCATGGATCGTGCTATCCCAAACAGAACCAAGACACTATCCTCCAAAAAAAGAAAGTCAATTTGGTGCCATAAACTCTACAACAGAAGGAAGAAATTGTTGCAAAAGAGAGTAAAATCCCATGAGTGGAGGAGCTCCCTGGTCAGCCTCAGCAAGAAGCTGAGATCCCTTACAAGATCCTCCAAAGCTAGCTATGAAAACAAGATTGCCACTGATTCTAAGGACAATCACAAAGCATTCTATAGCTATGTCAAGAATCTCAATGGCAACACCCAGATATGCTCTGAGTTACAGCACAATGTTACAAAAATTACAGAACCAACTGATATTGTCAACATCCTGGCAGATAGTTTCAGTGCTACCTTTACCCACCCTCTCACCCCGTAAAGAGCCCATATCTATACAGGAAGAATGCAGAGTCCCTGTAATCACAACTTCACAGTTAAAAGCAGCACTCTCTAAAGCCAAAAACACAGCATCCATGGGACCGGACAACATCCCAGGCTGCATTGTACATGAACTTCAGAACGAACTGGCTCCCCACCTAAGCACCATGTTCAATCATAGCCTCACTTCAGGCTTTGTGCCCACTAAATGGTGCACAGCAACAGTTATCCCACTCCACAAATGGGGAGCCACCACTGATCCTGGTAGCTACTGCCCTATTAGCCTGATGAGCCTCGTCTGCAAGGCCATGGAATGTATTATCATCATGGAATTCATAAACAAAGACATTGGTAACCTCCAAACTCTGGACCCCACCCAGTTCAGGTTTGTGAAAGGCAGATCTTGCCTCCTGAACATGGTCGACTTCTTTGAGGCAGTCACCAAAGCCATAGACGAGGGTAAGGTGGTTCACACAGCCTAGTTTGACCTTGCCAAGGCTTTTGTCACCATCCCCCATTCTGGAATTATAGCTAAACTCACTAAACTAGGTATAAATCCCTATGTCACAAGATGGGTTGCTAACTGGCTCACTGACAAGAACCCACACTGTAAAAGATGCAGACTCCAAATCTGACTTCAAACCAGTGACACGTGAAGTACCGCAGGGTTCAGTCAGGGACCTCTCCTGTTTGGTATCTACTTCTCTGAAGGACAGGCTAACACAGAAGGCCTCTGGCTAATGAAGTTCGCAGATGACTGCAAACTGGGAGCTATAGTCAAGTCCCCAAATGATGTGGGCATCCTACAGAAGGGCCTCACTGAGACAGATGCCTGGTGTCAGAGCCATGGCCTCAAGCTCAATTCCAAAAAGTGCATTGTTATCCCCTTTAGTAAAAACTCTGTACCCATGAACTACCACATAGGCAGCAGTCTTCTTAACACTGAATGTGTGATAAGATTCCTTGGGACCCAGGTGGACAGTAGTCTCTCCTTTGATAATCACATTGCCACAGTAGTCAGGAAATCCTTCTACATAGCACACCTGATCACAAAAGGGTTCCCATCGAGGAAAAAAAAGGTCATTGTTCCCCTCTACTCGACACTCATTAGACCCATTATAGAGTACAACATCCCTTTTGGAATGTACCTCACAAGACATCTGCAGCAGCTGGAAAGACCACAGAAGTACCTCACAAAGAGAATTACTGGCCTCAAACAGATGCCCTACACTGATCGTCACAAAAAACTCCAGCTTTACTCTGTAGCATATCGCCTACTCTGAGGTGATCTCTGCCTAACATATAAAGCTATGTCAAACCCAGAGCTGTTGGACATGCTACACCTAAAGAAATACCAATCCCTCTGAGCTACACGCTCTAGGGACCTAAACCTTGTCACCACAATAAACATGACTTGCTGGAGGGATAGATTCCTGTCCCAGAGACTTCCCATACTCTGGAACAAGCTACCCATCTATGTCAAGCAACTATGTCATTAACACTCTTCAAGAAAAATCTTGATGAGTGGATGGGAAATAGGAAGTACATACACCCTGGGGATCACTACTGTGGCTCTGATCGGCAGGGGCACAAGAAATTACCTTTCTTGGGTTGGCATAAGCCAAGGAACTTTGTTGGCTAGGCTTACTTAGGACCTTGGGCCGATAGCCTAGTACCTGCCTATGAACCTGTGAACCTATGAACATGTGCATTTAGTTGAAAGTTTGACACATATCCAATAACTATTTCAGATCATACACCAATAACAGCTAAGATAAAAATGCAGGGAATGAATGACACGCTGGCACTTCCCACCCACCTGATAAAAAGAGAAGAATTTAAGGAATGGGTACTGGAAAATTATTTGTGAGTTATTATGGAAGATAGAACTTTCTTCAGAAGTTGTAACTAGTCAGTGGAATAAAATGAAAGTGGAGTTTAAGACTAAGGTAGAAATAAAAGAACAAGAGATATAGTTAAGATGTAACAGGAGAGAGGCTGACAAAGGTTAATGTATTGCAGAATAAGGGAAATCTCACAGAACAAGAAGATGCTAAAGAGAAAATAAAGGAGCATCTGGATAATATGTATGCATTTAGAACGATTGCTGTTGAGCAACTGATTTTTGATAATACCTCCAGAACTCAAAAACTTTTAGCATAATGACTTAAGCAACAGAAAGTGGAAATGTTGTTGCCAAACTTAGGGAGCCTATAACAAGAAAAATAACCACAGATCCTGTAGGTTTTAGAGATATTTCGAAAATTATATAAAAATTTGTATAAAGCAGAAAAATGTGGAAATCAAGATAGACCACAAATGGAAATAGTTATGGAAGACTTGCCAAGATTAGAGGTAGATGAAGCTCAACAATTAACAGTTAAGATATGAGGAGATGAGATGCAAAATGTAATGTACAGTCAATCTGCAGGAAAGACTCTCTGAATAGATGGCATTCCTGTGAAGTCTGGAAGCTAGGAGGAAGAAAGTGATAAATATCTGGAAGGTTTTTTAACAGTACTTTAAAAGGAGACACAGCTCCAGTACCTTGGAAAGAATGTTGTGGTGAGTGTAATATCTAAAGATGGTAAAGACCCAGCAGACCTGGTTTCATATAGGCTCATTTCAATTTTAAAGCATTACTATAAAATGTTTATATCTATAATAACTAAAACAGTGTTAAAGGTGTTACTAAAATTGATAGATATGAATCATTTAAATATAGACCAGCGACGTATAACTTCCACTACCCCCACTGAATCCATAAGCTTATACAGCTTCAAACAATTAATAACCACACCCACTAGAATAAATAAAACTTCAGGGACACACACAGCATTAGACTGGATTCTTATAAACAAAACAGACAAACTGACAAAATTAGGCTACCTGCCAGCATAAGTGACAGCATACCAGCACGTGTCATTAGAATGCACCATAACCTAGATAAAGATATTATCTATAATCAGATATGAAATACAACCAATTTCAGCAAAAATATTTTCAATGAAATACTAAAACAGTACAACTGGAAAGTACTTAGAACAATGCCACTAGATACCACTGTAGAGCACTTTAATAACATATTCTTAGAGGCCTTAAATAATACAGCACCAGTATGTAATAAAAGAGTAAACTCCAACCCTGTACCATGGCTAACAAAAGAAACAAAAAAACTCATGCTAAAAAGGGATAAGTCCTGGAGAAATTAATATAAAAATAAAACTCAAAATGCCTTTCATCAATTTAGACATCTTAGGAACCTTACAAGACTTCATGTCAAACAGAACAAGCAAACATACTGTACCAAACTATAAGACAAACATTAAAAGAACCCAAACATTTTTTGGTCATCACTAAATAAAATACTCCACCCTGGCAAGACCACCACTCCTCTCCAAAAACAGACAGTACAACAGACTCTGTTGCCACATAGTTTAATTCCATTTACTTATACAATCAATATTATCTCTCTAAGACACTAATACATCTGCCCCCCCTTCCCCTATCCAACCAAACCACCTGCAGCTCTTCAGTTTTAGTCCAGTACCCACCTCGCTCATAATGATTTTGCTCCTGAAGATGCTCCTTAAACTAAAAACTACTTTTCTAGCTGTAGACCAACTACACTGCACAAAAGTGGTACATCTGCAGAGTGTAATAACTACAGACCAATAGTGATTCTCTCCCCCTCTCCAAAATGTTAGAGAAATGCATCCATAAGAAGCTGATGCAATACCTAAGCTCAAATAACCTGCATTAAGAAACACAGTATGGTTTTAGGCCCCAGCACAACACCACTACTGCTCTACTGTATCTTACCAGTATAATAAACCAACATAGAAACAACGGTCTCTCACACCAGCAACTGCTCATTCATCTCTCCTTAATAGGACTTTCACAATACTCCTTGTCATGGTTTCTTATTTACCTATCTGGAAGGCAACAAGCTGTCAAATGGCAACAGACCTACTCATGCTTTCAGCCAGTTATTGCAGGTGTCCCTCAGGGCTCTAACCTAGGTCCTGTCATATTTAATATATTCATTAATAATCTCCACACCTCCACTCACCATGCTAGTTTAGTTCAGTATGCAGATGACTCAACACTAATATGTGCAGTGTCAACAATAAATAAGATCCAAGACATTACACAAAAAGTTTTCTCCTCTATAGGAACCAGGCTCAAAGAATCAAACCTCCTACTCAACCCCAAGAAAACTAAGTTAATGCTTTTTACCTCAAAAAGTTGCCAAAATCAAAAGCAATCTTTTACCATAAAGTTGGCAAATAACATTGTTATTGGTACTGTAACTCACAGTAAACTTCTAGGTGTTGTAATAGATGACAGTCTCAAATATGACCAGCATATACTGCACACCATTAAATCAACACACCAGAAACTAGACTCCCTTTATAGGATCAATAGATTCCTTACAGATACTGCAAGAAAAACTCTAGCCACCACCTTCTTATTATGAACTGATTTCTACACTGCTCCTATCCTAACAAACTTAAACAATACTCATAGAAAAAAAAATTGCATCCTGCTACAATAAAAGAGCTAAATTTGCCACCAGTCTCCCTCATAGGACCCACCATTGTCATAGCTTAAAGCAATTAAATTGGCTTGAACTGCACAGCCACCTAACATAGTCACAACTAACTACAGCACACAAACTCATTCATCATCCTGAAAAATGCCCTGCACTACAAAACTTATTACTGCCGTACTGTCCAGAAAGGGACCTTCGTTCTAGTAACAAATTCTTACTACTCACAAATAAGTCAAATAATGTTGCAGGAGATTTGCTCTACTCCCAAAACATTGCTGAACTCTGAAATAGTATCCTCACACAAATAAATTCTTGATAAACAATAGTTTTAACTCATTAACCCTGACTACCGTCTCCTAGTGCCTCTGTGCTTACATCCCAGCGGGCTATGAGACGTGTGGAGTTCTATGATGTTACCCCTGAATGCCTTGTACAGGTGTGCCTAACTTCCCAGTCCTATTTCAGCCCCATTTCGTAAAAACTAAGTTGAAAAAGTAACTGGACTTTGCCAGTAGACTTCTCAACTTAGTTTTCACACTACAATAACTGTATGTTTGCATGTAATAATTTTGAGTAAATCGGCTTTTTTAAAGGGGCACTATCTCATTCCTAAACTCATTATCTTACCTCGGACTGAAGCTGAAACATTGCCACCTACTTATCTAATCACCTCCCTCTTTGTGACATCATGCATGACGTTCTAATTTCCCACCTACAACATGACTTTCCTTATATGTCCCCGTGGAATAAGATAGCAGTATTTGTGTTCCCCTATTTCACACACTACTGCTTAGTAATTTGTGTTGGGATTGCTTAAATCAACATACAACATCATAAACATATATTTCCCTTATGTCTACTCTAAACCATTAGTTACTAAGCCTAATCTTCAAAACAGTAATGGTCCTAAAGTACAGTGCAAGTAGATGTTTTTTGTCTCAGTATAGCAGCAGTGTCATATTTAGATCATTAAAATGTGTAAGCATTGCGGTACGTCACTGATTGGAGCCAGTCTGTAATTGCTAGCACGTCATTATACTTTGCTTTATAATCAGCCAGTACGAGCCAATACAAAACTTGTCCTTTTATCAGCATTTGTAGTGCAGGCACATTACTTAACTATTTAGGTGCTGACAGCTGAACTTATTGCTCTATTTTTTAACTCTGATCCAGTGTGACCGACAAGACAGATTCCTGTGCTTGTTAAATTTTTTTTTATTTTTCAGTGAGTATAGATGCCCACATTGAAGGCAGGATGATGGAAAAGTGTAGTGCTTGAAGTGGTAGTTACCTTGAGCCATTCCATTTACACATTGTTACAGAAATCATCTCAATCCACATTTCAGATATACGTTGCACCAAACTGTAAAACCTGTTTGAAAGAATGGCATTAAATATATCGATCCCAAGGATATTGCCAATATTCTGGCAGATCGATTTAGTGCCAACTTCACCCCCTAAAGGGCCCATCTCAGTACCAAAAGATTGCCATATTCCGGTAATCACTGTCACACAGGTAGAAACCACACTCTCCAAAGCTAAGAATACAGCATCCATGGGACCAGATGACATCCCGGGCTGTGTATTACATGAACTACAAAATGAACTGGCACCTCAGCTAAGTGTCATGTTTAATCATAGCCTCACCTCAGGCTTCATGCCCACTGAGTGGCGCATAGCTACAGTTATCCCACTCCACAAGAGGGGATCCACCTTGGATCCCTGGAACTACCATCCCATCAGTCTGACAAGCCAGATCTGCAAGGGCATGGAACGCATTATCATGGAACTTATAAACAAAGACATTGGCAACCTTCAGACACTGGACCCCACCCAGTTTGGGTTCGTGAAGGGCCAATCTTGTCTCCAGAACTGTGGACGAGGTTAATGCGGTCCACACAGCCTATCTGGACCTCGCCAAGGCCTACAGCACTATCCCTCACTCTGGAATCATAGATAAACTTACTAAGCTGAGCATAAATCCCTGTGTCACTCAATGGGTTGCCAACTGGCTTCCTGACAGAACCCAGACTGTAAAAGTAGCCGACTCCAAATCCAGCTCCAGACAAGTGAGAAGCAGAGTACCTCAGGGTTCAGTCCTGGGACCGCTCTTGTTTGGCATCTATTTTTCTGAAGTACAGGCCAACAATAAGGGACTCTGGCTAACAAAGTTCGCAGATGACTGCAAACTGGGAGCCATTATTGAATCCCCAAATGATGTGGATATTCTACAAAAGGGCCTTACAGAAACAGATGCTTAATGCCAAGAAAGTTATAGTTATCCCCTTTGGGAAAAAACATGTACCCATGAATTACCACATAGGTGGCAGTACACTAAACACCAAAAGTGTGACGAGAGACTTAAGGACACAGGTGGACAGTGGTCTCACCTTCGATAACCACATCGCCACAACAGTCAGAAAATCCTTCTCTGTGGCACACCTCATCACTAAGGGCTTTTCATCCAGAAAAAAGGAGGTCATTGTCCCACTGTATTCATCCCTCATTAGACCCATTATACAGTAAAATGCCCCATTCGGTATGTACCTCACAAGACATCTGTAACAGTTGGAAAGGCCGCAGAAATACCTCACTAAAAGAATCACAGGCCTAAAGCAGATGCCCTATGCTGATCGTCTAAAAAAACTCCAGCTATACTCTGTGGCATATCGTCTACTCAGAGGCAGTCTCTGCTTAACATACAAGGCCATGTCAAACCCTGAGTTGTTGGACATGCTCCACTTAAAGAAATCCCAGTCCCTTAGAGCCACATGCTCCAGGAATCTAAACCTTGTCATCACAATGAACAAAACATGCTGGAGGGATAGGTTCCTGACCCAGAAACTCCCCAGACTCTGGAATAGACTGCCCATACATGTCAAGCAGAGCACCTCCTTGGCCCTCTTCAAAAGGAACCTTGACGATTGGATGAGAGATGGGAAATTCACCCCAGGGATCACATCAGTCGCCCTGCTAGACAGGGGTCCAGGGAAGAAATATCCAGGGAATTGTTATGGCTAGGCTTGTATAGGCCCTAGGGCCGATAGCCTAGTACCAACCTATAAACCTATGAAAGCAATACAGTTTTAACCACATTGCATTTATATTACGTATGATATGATCTTAAAAAAAAAGAAACAAAAATGACTCTCTGTAATTAGTACTTTCCTAAGAGCTATGCTTTCCTAAATAGATATATTCTGCCATACTGTGCATGCAACTGTCACAGAGGAACATGAAATGCTAAACTTTATATTTTTTCTGTCCTTTTTAATGCATGCATGTGGTGAATGCTGTGCTACGAGTTCAGAATGCAACTGTAATTTGCACCCCAGATAAAAGCTATTCTGCTCATGTTTTCACTTCCACACACCTTATTTGTTGAATTAAATAATTCAGTCACTTGGCCAGGGTGATTGACTATTATGCGATAATTGACATGTTTTATATGTAACTAATGTGGGTGATGGAAGGGCAACAGACAAAGAGTAAAGTTACCAACCTTAACTGGCAAACAGATCAGATTAGTTACTGTAAGGCAGTCAGAAAGTACATTTTTAAATAAGTATTGTGGGTAATGAAAGGGCAGCAGCAAAACCATAAGCGTTACCGATCTTACAGAACCGGCAAACAGATCATATTAGTTACTGTACAGCATTCAGGAAGTGCATTTTTATCACACACATTTACTAGTTGTAGACATCTGGCAGGTTGACTCCGTTAATTTCAGCAGAGTTACAGTTGACTAGCTTTTTTATTTTGATCTTTGTGAATATTTGTCAGTTTCTGTTCCATTCATGTGTAGTGGTTTCCATTCTTCGGATTTTTGAAAACTTGTTTGCTTTCTAGCATGCCTCTCAACTGTCCATATCTCAACTGTCCATATTTTTTTCAGAATGTCCATTTGACTCATGTTTTTGGTTTGTCCATAACAACATTTGTGTTTTTCTGACAATTCTCTGTGTATTGCAGTAACTAACTCATGGCATACAGTTAAGTTTTAGATATATGCTAATATAAGACCTGTTATTCTAGCAACTTTCTAGGTTTTATAAGAACTGTAATTGAAACCCATCACATATTTTTGGATCATTGTCCAACAGCTTTATCCAGATTTTTAATTCTAAGAGTTTGAGAGAAGTCTAGTGTTGTCATGAAATGGATTATTCTTTTATTAGTTTTATTACTAAGATAGCTGATAAATAGTACTGTTGATCAAGAGGATGACAACAGAGAGATACTGTGATGCCCGTGCCCTGGCCCAGCAATCAAGGAGCCTCAATCCTCACCACTAACACCAGTGAGGGGTATCTCATGTAGGAGGAAAGGATAACAAATACACACAGTAAAGTGCAATTTCCCTTAAGAGCACACAGAGATCACGGTCAGTCCGGGGCTGGTTGCTCCCTTGCTCTCCAAGTCCCCAATAAGACTCCCCACTGGCACAGCTATAGGGTCCAGATCTCAGCCTAGTGGGCAAGCTAAAACCTCCAGCACTCACTCTGTCCAACCAGTGCTTCATGTCCCTGCCCAATTAGCTGACACATACACACTTTGAGAAGAGTTTATACAACCACAAAGACACTCCTGGGGAAGGCTGGCACAGGTTCTCCAGCTGTGCTCCCATTTCCCAGACGATACGGTAACACCAGCTGCCACCACCCACTAATATTTACCAGCTACTCAAAGGCCCTTAAAAGGGTGTCCAATTATTACTGTGCAATATTATTATCCAATTGGTAAGTGCTACTAAACAATCAAGGCTTATTAGAGTGACTTGGTACAGGATCACTATATACATGCAATGTACTCTAGAGCTTAAATTATTTCTACACAAAACAGCCACAGTTGAAATGTTTGAAAATATTTAATAAATAATAAAAACACAAGACAATACTTGTTACTACACAGTGGTAGTCAACAGTTCAGAGATCACAGAGAAATAAATAAAATAATTCAGTAGTACAGTTCTGACATCACAGAAAAACAGTCTAATCTTTCTAGTGTCTCGCTATTTCTAAGAGAAAAAAAGATAAACTTACAAATAGAGCAAAGGCAGAGTGCTGATAAGTTGGATGGTCAAGACAAAAATGCTTAATGCTCTCTGATTCTCTCTTTTTAAAATCACATTCCTGGTTCACATTACATCATTCTTCACACTTCCCTGGGTTCCCAGGCTAACAGAAACTACATTTACATTCTTCACCTCTGGGCAGAAAACAGAGCAATAAAGGACATTTATGCATACAAATCCTGGTCATTAACTCTGGCCTTAACACAATAGCAAAAATTCCTTCATCTAGACCGGCCGGAGCCATATTTACATCAAAGGGTCACAACATGCTTTACTTGGTCAGCAGAGTGCACTGTTGCATTTTTTTGCAGTTCCACATATGTGGCTTACATTAATATTTACAAATGACAGAATTATCTATAAAATTCTATCTGGCTAGGCTGGCAGCCTTCACAGATACATTTATCAGGGCTTTTCTATTGGTTTGTTTCATGTTGTGTAATACTTAATTGTGGATGTTTTTATTTATTTATTTATTGGCATTTGCTTACCAGGAACTTCCAACTGGGTCAAAGCCCATTTTCAGCTGAGGACCGGGGATAAAAGCTCCAAAGTGTTGCAAAACATTATAAAAATAATAACAATAATACAAAAAATAAATACAGTTTACATAATTATACAAAAATTCCCCGTGTGACCTGTTAAGAATGGATACAAATTTTATGACAATCATTTAACAGTTTGAGAAATTTTAGCCAGTTTATAAAGAAATTCAAGGTAAGTTCATATAATTCAAACAAGTATTGCAATACACAGTATGAGAAAAGCAGGCTTATGGTATATTTGGACAGAAAGCTTGGGGAGAGAAGTTGATAGAGAAAAGGAAGTGAGTGAAGAAGGGAGAGTAAGGAGGTATATGGTATGACTTGGTATTTCTCCACATTCAGGGGATGTAGTCTTTCATAATGGTTTTGAAGGATGGAAGTGAAGGTATTGACCTGATGCCTAGAGATAAGGAGTTCCAGGCAACATGGTGCAAGTACAGACATGCCCAGCAGATGTGATAAGTTTGTGGACAGACAGGAGTTTTTGGTCAGTGGTTCATAATGACCATTTAAGAACATAGTTGTGTAGAATGTTAGCTATTGCAGAACAAGCCAATGAATTCTGGATAATTTTATAAGTGGTAAGAAGCCATGTATATGTGAGTTGATGGGGTAGTTCTAACCAACTTAGGCTTTTGAGTGCTATATTTATTGGTGGTTTCTGAAAGAGTTATTTGCTGCAAATTTATCTATGTTGTGATAGCATTTCTCAAGTATTGATTTTTGTAATACCTGAAGGTTAGAAATGATGAGAGCACTATAAAGATCTTTGGAGAGGCGATAAGTAGTGGTAAGTCTAGCTTTATTTGCATTGCTGAGAAAGATTTTGGCTCTATAAAGCATACATAGTTTTTGATGAGTTTTTTCATGCAGTTTTGTATATACAGGTCAAATTTAACGTTATCATCCACGATCATCCTTAATAATTTACTGTGAGAATTGATTTCAATGGTTGTATTATTAAGAGAGGACTTTATGATGGAGGCAAAATGTGCTAGATTGACCAAATATCAACAGTGGAATATATGTCATATAGTGAAATGCACAGACTTGTTTTTAATTGTCTATAGTTGCAAATATAAAATCTCATGTCTCCACAGTAGTTTGGAAAGCCTTCTGTCTTTCTTATCTAATTATGAAAGCCATCTCTACTGTAGTCAAAAAAACTTCTTGTATCCTTCTACTTGAATCTATCAGACCCATTATTGAAAAATTTGCACTGTTTGACATCACTCTTGTCTCACATATAACTCAATTTGAGAGACCTAAGAGATTTGTTAATAAAAAGATCAGTGGCATCAAAAAACCTTAAATAACAGGGCAGTCTGGCAGCCCTCTGTCTGTACTCAGCCAATTACAGACTCCTCCATTGAAAGAGCCATCCCTATATGACCTCCTATACCTTCGCAGGACAAATGGTACCTAAAATATTCAGTTAAAGGAATCAAATCTTCATCAACATGTAAATAAGACATTAGTGTGATAGATTCATATTACAATGTATCCCTCACATCAGGGTCAAACTTCCACTGCATGTCTAGCAGAGCAGCGCCCATCAGGATAATTCTAAAGGAAGCATGATATTTGTGTACTGAACTCTGACAACCAGGAAAGTACAACTGGGAAGGTGTCCATTTTTATTGGGTGCCCAGGGAGAAAAGTTCCACAGTATTTCAAAAACATTTTGAAAACTATTTTAATATCCTCAAAAATAAAAGAAGCTGCAGAAAATTATGCTACCTCTCAACTTTCATAAAGCTTTTTGTGTTTCTTGTCTTTACCATTCTGATGGCCATACAGTGTTACTTTTCATGTAGATTTCAAAGTAGAAACTTAGATTTCCTTATATGATGATCTTCTGGACTGCACAGTGATGAATAAGCTTCAGATTTAGGGTAACCGCAAATTTTAACACTTCCCTGTGTGACCTGTTACTTTTTTCAGTTCTAGTACAATTTTGAGTGACCCTACCCACACATAGATGCTGACTGAAGGACTGTACTGTAATATTTTAACTGCAGCATGCATTCTTTCACTGTCTTTTTATTTATTTTTTTTTACTTTGTAATCATTTTGTACCCTGTGTATCTGACAAAAAAGAGATTGCTTGGGTGAATGTTTAATTTGGTGCATGTACATACCAGTAAATGTTACTGAAGGGTAATCTTATGTAAAATTTAATTCTGGCACTTGTACGTAAATCATTTTATTGAACAGGTTGCTTGGGGGAATGCTTTATTTAGTGGTTGCACAAACTAGCAGATGTTACTAAAGGGTTATGAGTAGCAATCCGATCATAATTCATGGGTGAGGTACATGCTAAAAGGGGCATTGTATTCAATAATGGACCTTATAAGGGAAGAATACAGTGATTTTATTATATGACTTTATGTCTTTCTATATACGTAAGACACTGTAGTCGCTAGGTGTAGCAATTTCATTCAGCAGTGCTATGTTTTGTCTTTTCATAGACTACTGCATCCCGTTTTCTCACATCTATTTATGAACTGTTGGCAGTGGGTGATGCCATGTGATATAAACTTCATCATTTTCTAGAATGCTTTGTGTTTTCAGAACTTTCTGGAGATACTTCAGTATAATGTTTGCACAATCCCCAATGCAGCAGTCTTGCCACATTATTATTCCTTTATGTATACAGTCCTTCTATCATTAGTATATTATACCCAGCAATATGTATAACTGTTGTAAAGAAACTATCATGGAAAGTAGTTGATCTCTAGGCAAACTCTTCAACATAATACACCGATGCATGTGGTCATCATCTCACAGATACAATGTACAGTGTTTGATTCTGACCAGTATTGGCTACACTTGTAATTGTCAGCAGACAGCAGACTGATGGTGTAATATTTACTTCCTGAGCTTACAGACTGAGTTTAATAACTATTTAATTTCCGTCTTGCTTACATGGGGTGATACCTTTATAACACTGCATTTCAAATAGTAGTAGAAAGTAGTAGAAAGACATAATTTGGGAATGATCTCTAACAGGAACAGTGCTGATAATTATATCCAAATGTTCTGAATGTATATTCTGATTTAGTCTTTCTTTCTACTGAAAGATGTCTGGGTGGTATGAGTGGCTTAGTATTTTATTGCTGATTGTTGCCATTGCTCAACCAGATAGTTTGAACATTATTTCTGCCTTTTCTACTTCTGTGTCTTATTGTAACCACAGGGATGGTTAGGTGAGATAACTTGAATAAATGCTTTTTGGACTAATTCTTACACGGATGAGCCAGATAAGTTGGACATTTCTACTTGTAATGATTCTACTACTGGATGAGACATTACAGCAAGTAGTGGTATTTGCCAGGATAGTACTTATAGCAGTGTATTTTGCAATTATTGTTATTCCCGGTTTCTAGCTGTATAATACATTACAATGAAAAAGTCAGGGAATTGTAAAGACATACTTAGCTGCACAGCAAATTATAATGCCATTGTACCTGCAAGGATTTGATTGCTTCACATTTATAAGTTACATGGTAGCGCACTGTCTTTATTACAATAAAGAATGTAGCCCTCATTCTGTATGCAGTATGCAGTAACAGAAGTATTGATTTAACTGGCGAAAATAAAATTATTGAATTTTAATACGGGTTTAATGACGACTAACTGCAGATATGTTCTGGGCATTAGTTTCACTTGACCTTGTGAAAGTGAAATGTGAGAGACTGGCAGATTGTGTAGGAGGAAGGGCTCAGTAATGTTTATTTATTTTTTTATTTAGTTTACATTTATTAACCGGGGAGGTCTGACTGAGCTGAAAAGGCCCTTTTTCAGCAGAGGCCAGAGGAGAAAAGCTCCACATAGAGAAATTACAGATACATTTAGATATTTAGACATGATCAGTATACACACAAATTACAATAGACATGTTTTTAAAGTGGTTTGCAGCACATCAACAGTTACAGTAGAGACAACAAACAAGAAAATATTAATTTAAAAATAAAGGTAATTAATAGATTTGTGGTGTACAGCTGAAATTTGAAACATAGGTAGAATACATACCTAGTACACAGGTACAGTACATACATTCTGGATTAGCCAGTGTTTGTGAGTAAGAGTGAAAACTATTATCAAGAACTCTAGGTTTACTATGTGTACCTTATCTAAGTGTTATACAATTTGACTGACTGACTCAGGTCTTCTTCTTACTGATGATACTGAGTCTGTGTTACATAGCTGCACAATGTAATATAATGAATGCCTACTCAACAGGTTATGTGCAGCAATTATCACCTGTATCTCAGCATGCATACCTTTGCAGTAATGAAAGGAAGGTCATTATCACATTAGCAATACATGGAGTTACAATATAGCAGTCAGTCATTATCACTTTTCTGTGAAAAGTGTCAGCTTCTGTCACTGTTATTCACATAAATACAAGTCATTATCACTTTGAATGCACGTCAGGTTGTGTTTTTCTCTGCTTGGAGTCATTGCAAGCAACCCCCCTCATTCTTCAACTACCTACCCTCCTAAACCCCTGATTTTTTCTTCGTGTGTGTGTGTGTGTCTATATATATATATATATATATATATATATATATATATATATATATATATATTTATGCATATATTTGTGTACCCCCCCATGGGGGGCTCTGCCCCCACCCCCATAACTTAAATATACCAACTCCAAGATCACACTACAGTGCAGAAGAGGGCAATTTTCCCATTCCGCACTGTACAGAGATAGCGGTTCCCCATGGTCGGCTTTTCAAAAGTCGATCATATGGTCTTGGCCATATGAATTTCAACTTTGTGAAAAGTCGATCATGTGATATACTTCACTTTGTGATCAGTCTGACAGTGTTCTCTCTTGGGAGATAGGGAGATGAATCTGCATATTTTGTCTGTAGTTCATTTAGATGTGATTTCTTTGGTTCATGTTTATCTTTTCTTACAGGTGCATGGAGTAGTAGCGAGGCATATGACCCAAGGGGCTCACTGGCCAGCTTTTGTGCTATTCAAACCAGTGGCTTTATGTTTCATTATGGTGCATGTACATGGCAGTATTTGCCATAGTGAAGTCAAGGTTATCACTTCATGAATACAATCACCATGTAGCTAACATATATTCTGGGCATGTTTCTATGCTTTGTCAGTCATGGGTGGAAATTAGGTGGCAGGAGGAGAGTGC
Organism: Protopterus annectens; assembly: GCF_019279795.1. Classification (NCBI taxonomy): domain Eukaryota; kingdom Metazoa; phylum Chordata; order Ceratodontiformes; family Protopteridae; genus Protopterus; species Protopterus annectens. The sequence goes on from NC_056745.1 coordinate 1,139,067,930, forward strand.
TACCACGTACAGTCTAATATATCAGTAACCATCCTGCAATACTTTTTTTATTCTGCTTTTATCCAGCATGTGTAGAGTTTAGATGACAGGAAGGGCTTAGTAATACAGAACTTGATCCCTTAGGTCCATTGCATGGATACAGGTAAAGAGAAAAGGCATAGGTAAGGCAGACTGCTGACACTGAAGGAGGTCATGAGATTGTAGTGGTATCTGAGTGGGTAGCCAGCACAGCTGTCAGAAAGATCAGATGGCCTTGCCTGCCACTGATGTCCCTTGTCTGCCCTGGGTTCATTAGTAGAGTGGCGGTCCTTACCTTGCTTTTTCTGTTTCCATGTATCCATTCAGCAGTATGTTGGCTACACCAAGAATGTGTATATTTACAATCATATGTGTCTACATGGTTAAACAACTGGGTCTGAATGCTGTACACATGTACAGATATCAGTTTTTAGGACTCAGGTTATGGAAATTACAGTTTTTTTCATATTTTGGTACATAACTTTGAAAGGTAGCATCTGAATGTGCTACGTAATACCTCATTTTGAAGACAGTATTGATAGTTCCAACATGGTAAAAGAACTGTGCCTGTATGTTGTACACATGTGCAGATATCAAAGTTTGTTTCAGACTTAGGTTATGGAAATTATAATTTTTTCATATTTTGGTAAATAACTTTGCCGGGGAGCATCTGGATGTGCTAAGTAATACCTCATTTTGAAGACGGTATTCATTGTTCCAACATGGCAAAAGAACTGTGCCTCTATGTTATACACATGTACAGATATCAAAGTTTGTTTCAGACTTAGGTTATGGAAAGTATGATTTTTTTCATATTTGGTACATAAATTTGCAAGGGAGCATCTGAATGTGCTAAGTAATACCTAATTTTGAAGACAGTATTCATTGTTCCAACATGGTAAAAGAACTGTGCCTCTATGTTGTACACATGTACAGATATCAAAGTTTGTTTCGGACTTAGGTTATGGAAATTATGATTTTTTTTCATATTTTGGTACATGCCTTTGCAAGGAAGCATCTGAATGTAAGTAATACCTCATTTGAAGATAGTATTTATAGTTCCAAGATCGTAAAAGAGCTGTGCCTGTATGTTGTACACATGTACAGATATTAAAGTTTCTTTCAAATTTAGGTTATGGAAATTATGATTGTTTTTCATATTTTGGTAAATATCTTTGCAAGGGAGCATGTAAGTGTGCCAAGTAATACCTCATTTTGAAGACAGTGTTACTCCTTACAACATGGTAAAAGAACTGTGTCTGTGCAGTGTACACATGTACAGATATCGCAGTTTGTTTACTCTTGTAGGATTATGAAATGATACATCATTTTGAAGCTGACATTGAGATGCACAACTTATACACTGATATGTACCCTCTGTCTGTTAACAGGTAATGAGATATTATGCTTTATTTATCAGTTATGAGAAATATAATATTAATCATATTTCTGTGAATATCTCCGTAAAGGAGCATCACACAGTAATGGTTAAGGTATCATTTTAAAGCTGACATTCATACAAACAAATTAAATCCAAATTGTATGGGTCTACATGGTACAGTGACCAAGATATTGTGCTTTGCTTTTCCAAAAAGGTAAAAAATATCAGCTTTCCTTGCCAAATATTTAATAATGACTTTGATATGCACTATCAACATTTACATTGTGTCTGTTGAACAACTTTTGCATTTACATTTTTAGTCAAGCTCTTATAGTTAAAGAGTTATGAACATTTGTTTTCTGTATGGTATTAAAAATGGATTTTCTGAAAATGAGCTCAGGCTGCATTGTTCCTATGGTGGAATTAAGCAGGCAGCTTTTTTTGAGCTGCTCCAGAGTGAATGAGTTAAACCACTGCTTAAACGACATCTTAACCCATCCTGTTTCCTGCACATGCTCATCACCAGGTTGAAAATTTGTGCTCACCATATGATACTCTCCAAATACAATCCTTAAATAAAATACTCTCAGTCTCTCACTGAAATGACAAAACGATTTTTATACATAACTGCTACGTGTACAAACCACTAAGTTGCATGTGGGCTTTCCCTTTAGTAACTTCTACTTTTGTAAAATCTTCAAATGTATTAAGTGTAACTACTGAATATGTATAAAAGTAAATAGAAATGTAAAGACAAAAACACCGTAACAGGCTCCAAAACTTCCTTTAATGAATATGTTAAAATAACTGTTAAAATGCTACAGTACAACAAATCCACATAAAGTTAAGTGCTTTCCCTTAGGTCTAGCCCAAGCTTAATGAGAACATAAAATAAAATCAATTAGCCTTTTTTATACGAATTCAAAAATTACTAGCCAATAATATCAGCTCATACACAATTGATTAAATTACCCTAGCATTATTTAAAGCAATAGTAAAATATACTGCATTTAATCCATATGTTTAAAACAGTAACCAACAAAATGAATGCAGTTAGTCTTCCTTTTCTAAAGTTTGGCTGCCTTTAATTTAAGGACACTATTAATGCTTATATGGTCATTAAGACCCGTTTTTTTTTTAGTTGAGTCTAATCTAACCTGCCAGTAAAGCTCTTTATTCTCTAAGCGGGCTTCCCACAGTCCACCCCTTATGTCTGGTTTCACTTGTTCAAGTACAGAGAACTTGAAAACTCAATTTGTACAGTGTTTCTTGTGTCTAGAGCATTTTTATCTTTTTTTCTGGGAGATCTCATGTAGATGTTCATATATTCTTCTTTTTAACTGTCTCTGTCTTACCTACATAAAAGCTAAGACATGTTTGGCAAATACTAATGTACACATCCCCTCTGCTGTTACAATTATAATGTTCTTTAAATTTCCTTTTAAACTTTCTGGATGGAATACTAATACTTTCCTGCTCTAAAATGTTACTACATTGTTGGCAAAAACCACATCTATATGTTCCCCCTTTCTTTTGGGGTTTGCCTACACTTATGTCACTACCATGGTTTTCCAGCATTTCTTTTAAATTCATGTCCCTCTTTTTAATGAACATCAGTATTGATGGAATAATTTTACTGGTTTCGCCATTTATAACCAATAATTTCAAGTATTTCCTGATAATGTTCTCAATTTTACTGGAATGGAACATGTGTGTGTATATAAATGCCATCTCATAATTAGACCCATTATTGTCTAAATTATGATTGCTTTGTGTTAAAGTTTTCAAAATTGGGTCATAATGTCCCCTTTCTCCCTTGGTTCACTTCATTCATTAATTGGCTAACCAAATTTTCAAGGTACCCTCTTTCTATGAAGAATCCCTTCATTTCCTCAAAGACAATCTGGTCTTCACTGCACATCCTTGATGCCCTGATTAATTCCCCTTAATAATACCCTTCTTTTGATTGTAGTGGTGCTCACTCTCATAGTCTAAGTAGGAATTTGAGTTTGTGGGTTTTTGGAAGATCTTAGAATGGAATTTCATCTCTTCTCTAACCTTATATATGGTCACATCTAAATAATTAATGAATTATTGTGAACTGTGCCAAGTAAATTTCAAAAGGGGAGTTGTAGTCCCAATATATTCCAGAAATTGGGTTAAGAGGATTTTCGTCCCCTTCCAGGAAAGACAAATGTCATCTAAAAACCTGGTGTACAAGGAAATATATTTATTCCAAGGGGTTTCAAAAATAAACTTCCTCTCCCAGTAATATAAAACCAGGTTTGCATACAAGGGGGCACATGGAGCCCCCATAGCAACCCCTTTCTCCTGTTTATAATATTCCCCTGCAAAACACATGAAGTTGTTTTTCAATATTAATTCCATAAATCCGGTTAACAAGTTCCTCTGTTCATTGCTTAAATAACTTATTTCAATCAAAATGTCCTGAAAACATTCCATGCCCTCAAAATAAGGGATGCTAGGGAATAATTCTATCACATCAATAGTCACCAAACATACATCATCTTCATATTTGTCACAAGTCACCTTACTTTAAAAATCCCAAGAATCCCTTGAAATATGCTTTAAAGATGTTATATATCTTTTCAACATTATATCTACATATTTAGCCAAGGGTTCCATTTTGGAGCCCCTCCTGCCACTATTGGTCTAAAAGGTGGCTTCTCTACATTTTTGTGTGTTTTCAGAATTCCAAACACTACAGGAATCTTAGGCATAGATACTGTTAAATAATCTAGCAAGTTCTTGTCTATAGTGCCTTGAAAAAAATGATCGTTAATAAAATAATCCACCTTTGCATAAGCAATAAAAAATTCATTTCAAGAGACTATACTATATTTGCATTCATCATTTCAAATTTACTGCACCTTAGTCTTATAATCAGTGGCATCCGTTATTACCACCCCACCCTGTTTATCAGGTTTCATTACTTTACAACCTCTATTTTTCAACATTTCAAACAATCTTCTGTCACACTCTAAAAAATTTGTTACAGATGTTGGTCTGTTATTCAACTTCCTTATCTCATTTTCTATCAGCTCTTCAAAAACTTTTAAAGTGGGATTTAAAGGGGGGTTGTAGGTACTTCTCCTAGCCTTATTGTTGGTTTGGCCTGTTGCGTTTTTAAATAAACATTTCAAATTTAACTTCTTCATGAATAATTTCAGTTCTGTGAGGGAATTTACTATACTCAAAGGTCTAGTAGGAACATATTGAAATCCTTTTGTAAATAGTTGAAAAAGTGTTATCTATCGTTAAGTCTGTATAATTAAATATATGAAAATTGTCTTTAGTGTTTATCACACTCATACAAATCCCCAATGTAACACCATTGTTTTCTATCTGTCCTCCCACTAGTTTCATTGATTGTTCTTGTGAAAGGATTTCTGAAAATGTCCTCTTCTCAGGTTCCCCCCTCCCCTCCCCCTGTTTTATGTACTTCTGTACTGCCAATGATTGTTGGTCCTCTGTTTCTCTGCTATTCTTTCGCTTCTCCTGGGAGCGAGGGGGGGGGTGTATTGTCCAAAAGGTCTCCACCAAAAGGGATAGGAATGTGTTCATTAATAGTTTCAAACACTTCATTGTTGTCACAATGCTCATCATGATTTAAAACGTCCTTACTGCTAGGTGGTGGGGGGAATGCCCTCCCTTCCTTGTGCTCATTTAAATCCCTGTTCATTTTCTTTATTTGCCTTTCAAACACCCTATTACATTGTTTGTCAACTTCACAAATGTTAGCATATTTTGTTTTTTTGACCTCAAACATAAAATCAGAAGTCACTTTCACATGTAAATTGTTGACTTATGTTAACATTTTGTCCCTCTGTTCACAATAATTTCTCACCATAAGCTTTAAAAGTTCTATGCCAAAGTTGTTAAATAACTCAATCAGTTCTTTATGAAAAACAGTGTTGACATCAGCATTGTTCGGATATTTTACAATTCTCAGCCCTTTAGGCACCCTCTGTACATTTATACACTCATTTAAATAATCTGTTTCCATTTACAACCCCTTGAGTTGCATTAGTTTGCTTTTAAAAGTCAATAGTATGTCCATATAAGTTTTGGCGCTGGGTTGCTGTGTTTCAAAAAAATTAAAACGCTTACCAGCCCAAGCCTAGAAGTCAAAGTCACTGTTATTGTTGCTCAAATAATTAAGTCCACTAGTAAAACATTCATTTTGGGTATTAAAGGTGAAAGAAGTTGCTGTCCCTCTGCTCTCTTGGCTGTTCAGCCTGGATCCGCCATTGCTCACGCTCGTGGACATCGCATTCGCGCCCTGTGATTGGTGGTTATTCTTTGCCTGGAACTTCTGTTGACTCCCAGGCAGACTACTGTTCACAAAGTTACTCTGGATCGGCTGATTTGCCGCGATCCATTCCACAAGGTCCTGCAAATTCTGAAACTTGGTCCGAGTGACCGGTTTGTCCAAATTCACTAAGGAATTGTCAATAATTCCTCCAGATAGTAATAGAGGTTCCGGAGACTCTGCCATGATGTTAACTAACCAGGAAGCACAAAAAAGCACCAGAGCGAAACTGTAAAGACAAAAACACCGTAGCAGGCTCCAAAACTTCCTTTAATGATGCAGGATGTTAAAATAACTGTTAAAATGCCACAGTACAACAAATCCACATAAAGTTAAGTGATTTCACTTAGGTCTAGCCCAAGCTTCATCAGAACATAAAATAAAATCAATTAGCCTTTTTATACAAATTAAAAATCAGCCTATGGTATCATCTCATACACAGTTTATTAAATTACCCTAACATTATTTAGAGCAATAGTAAAATATACTGCATTTAATCTATTTGTTTAAAACAGTAACCAACAAAATTAATGCAGATAGTCTTCCTTTTCTAAAGTTTGGCTGCTTTTGATTTAAGGACACTATATACTACTAAATAGAAATGTAACCACTATGTGTTTAACTGGAATTATGTATAACACAGTGTAAACAAATGGAGTTTTTCTCCCCGGGCCTCCGCTGAACGTGGAAATTACCCAGTCTGACTTTCCCAGTAAACATAGACAAATAAGTAAATAAATAAATTGTGGGGGGAAGGCAAGCATTTGACAACATTAGCAGAACAATGATGACTCCCAGGGAAGCAGAGCATAAGAAAATACTGTTGTTGGTGGATCTTGAAACAGAGAAAGTATTTGACCGAGTAAGCTGAGATCTTATGACTAGGACAATAGAAGCATTTGCATTCCCTGATACAATAAAGTTAATTAGGAGGATGTATGAGGGATTGGAGGCAAAAATTAAAGTGGGAGGGTTCATTTCTGACAAGTTGCGTCTGAAGAAACAAACCAGGCATGGGTATCTTCTTTCCCCTTTATGATTTGCTTTACATTTATAGTCCTTGACAAATATAATAAGGAACTGTGAAATTCAAGGATATAATTGGTATGGTAGTCAAGAAAAGATGTCTTTATTTGCAGACAGTATTATTTTGTACTTGATAAAACCAGAAGAGGACATCTCAGTGTTGTGGAACATCTTGAGACAAGTTTCAAGTGTTTTCGGTATATAAAATTAGTGAAGATAAAACAAAATCTGTAGCTGTAAACTAAGCACATATACACAAATTGTTCCAGCAGTACTCATATTGATGGGGACACAATAAAATGAAGTATTTAGAAGTATGGATTAAAAAGGATTCTGTTATGGCAGCTAAGGATATGAAGAGACTAAACAAAATATAAAATAAAACTGAGGAACTGGAAGCCCTTATTTATGGATATGGATCGCAAGATATAAGCAGTTAAAGCTTTTAGTCCCTTTAGTTTTACATACAGGTCAATCATATTTTTATCAACCAGAGGAGAAGCTGAGGACAGTAATAAAGAGATGAAGGATTTTATCTGAGAGTGGAACAGGACAAGGATTAAGTAGGATAAATTGAACCTTCTACTTGAACAAGATGGATTAGGATTACTTGATTTAAAAAGCTACACAGGTAACGTTCATACACATAACACAAGCACAAATCTATAATTCAAAGTAGAAAGAAATAAGCAGAGAGTGGGATTTTAGATATAGATCCTTAGATCCTTAAGGTGAATAACAACAACCAAACAGAATATTATATTCATAAAGTAGCAGAAAGTATTCCAAGAACTAAGCCAAAATGAGAATGGAGAAAGGAGAATTTGCTAATAGGGATGACTGCAGTTAGGAGTACAGACAATAGGCAAGAAGGAGCTGGAATTTACTGGAGAAAACTGGCAAAGGGACCAAGGTATTGGGAGAAAATATCTTGAATGGGAAAAGTAATATCGTAGGAAGAAGCCAAGAAGACATTTGGACTGCAGCCAAGACTGCCTTTCCTATCAGGATTGATATCTGAGTAATAGGCAAAGAGAATGACTAGGAGAATTCTAAGTGAAAGACCTGCACTGATGGAATTTTTAATTGAATCTGGAGCAGAAGCTGCTGTTAAAAAGGGTAATTAGTATGGCATGTGAAGTACTGCACAATCACTATAGTAATCAATCAGACGAGGTTAGAAAGGATTGGGAAGATAGAGCGTGGATAAGCAATTCACAAGAAACCAATAGAAGAACATATGTATGGCTCACAAATATGCAACAAAGTCTAGAAAATTTAGGATTTTTGCTTAGAAGTATTTGCACGGGTATTTTTATACGTCAATCAGACTAACAAATTTTTCCTCAGTAGGTGACAAATGTTGGAGGTGTTATGAGGAGAAAAAGGGTAACTGGAAACATAAGTTTTGGAGTGTAATGAGTGGGCATACTTTAAAAATTCCCTGCAGAATACTTTATCAGAAATATTGGGTGAGATAATGGGTATAACCATGGATTTGCTATTATTACTATACTGTAGTTACTATAAGGCTCTTAAAAGGGTATCCAGTTATACTGAGTGAAATTAATATTAATACAAATGGTAATGTTGACCAAACAGCAAGGCTTTCAGGAGTGGCCAGAGTTATCTCCAAATAAATATATGCAAATACTCTCAAAACTTAAATATTTTTAAAAGGACCAGCCACAATAAAAAGTTTAAATATATTTAATAATAAATAATAAAATAACATGAATATACTAAATATCTATTTACAATAAATACCAGATGTTTAACCACAGGAAATATTCAAATATCACAGATGAATAGATTCACACAGATACAGAAAAACAGCACTTAACCAGTCTCATTATATTTTCCTGACTAATCGAAACAGTCACTGTTCCATAGTTAACTTATTAGAGCAAGGTAAGATGAAGTAGGTGAGGGATCCTTCTATGTCAGGTTCCAAGAAATATACTGCTCAGTCTGACTGAGATACTTCTCAATATATCTACATATTATTTCTGGGATAGCTTACAGAATGACATCACATCTGGTCATCTGACTCTGTTTCCCACACTATCACCAACATTAGAAGCTGCCAGGATTTTAGACCTTTGTGTTACCATACACACAGAGCTTTGCTCAGATCTGCTACAGCTCCTGGAAGTTATAAAACAATTTCAAACCTCTACTCTTCTAGAGTAGTAATTAGTTCCCAGCTAGAAAAAATAAAGAAGGCTTCCTAATACTTGGTTTCCCAGACATTTTAATCCTGGCTGCAACCAGAACTGTAAGATACAATCTTTCTGGCCTAATTTCATTTCAAATATTTTTCAAAGTTAGCTGGGACTGAGATTAATGTCTTCTCTTCAAGTATCCTCTGTTAAAACATACACATTTAATTCAATTACAGTACAGTCAGGACCCACTGTTGGTACATTTTTAACACAAGCAACTTTACAAATACATTTTAAACACATGCAGCTGTACAAATCAGTGCACTATACAAATGACATATAATTCTTTACAAAATTCCAGCTAGCTGTGCTGGCATAAGTTGCACATCCACTGCCCTACTTCTCCTGGAATGGTTGGCAAAACCTCAGGTCATCACAGTATGTATATATCCACCCACAGTGGTAACTTTGTAGTCAGATGGCTGTGCCATAGTGCACATTTCAGTTTTAAACATAAATGAAGGAACTTTGGAGCATGACCTCTGATCTTTCTGTGTTTACCGGTTTCTTTATCAGTCCTCAACTGCCTTTAGCTTCTTATGCCAAGAAATTTAAAATGAGATAAGGAAATTGACATTTTAGATATGAAGGCTTTAACTTCCATTAAATGGAATTATTCCATTTCATATATCCATGTTCTGGAAACAGAAGTCCCAACAGCTGCAGGTTTTAGCAATAGAACCAAGATGCATCAGATGAATGGATAGGATGCTGCTATCTTTCAGCAAGAGAGACAGGGAGATGGGGACTGCAAAGCAAAACATAGCCACCGATAATTCTTTCCTGGTTCAAACTAAGGAGCTTTATCATGTATGGGATCCAGCTGAGCACAATGTATTAATAGTTTATTCAGTTTAGCAACACCAAATTCAGGTGTTCAGATACCTAAGCCGCATTCACTGATTTCAGTAGACATTTAATATCAGAGTAAAACCAGAGCTTGGAGACACGCAAGGATGTTTGCAAAAATGAATTCATCATGCAGCTGCAGTGCATGCAAAGGTGAATTCATCATGTAATGTGCCAGTTATTTCCAAGAACAGTAAAACATGTCACCCAAATAAAGCAGAAGATTGCAGTCAGTCTTAGTAAATAAGTTTCAGAAAATATGACAGACAGTGATAAGTAAGTACAAAAGAGAATAAGGCTTCTGTGTTCTGCAGTTTCTTATTAGTACCATAGCTCTCAGTTGTATAGATTTTTGCAGAATGTCCAGATTTTTGGCTGATATTTTTGGTCTGTTTTTCATAAAATTGTGGTTCTCTAGCAAATCATTGAGGGTTGAAATCAGAAAATAAAGATGGACATTTGAGTTTCAGATTTCATACCCTTCAGAAAATTCAGGCTAATGCAATACCTGTTAATCAACTTTCTAAGTTTGTATGAGCAATACTTAAATGTGCCCCTAATTTTAGGCCTTTGCCACCCCCATTATTTATGGCTTTGTCCAGATTTATTGCTATTAAGAGTTTGAGAGGTACTTGACAAAGATGCCCACACAAAAAGCAATTAGCTTATCAAAACTGTATTGGTGAAAAAAAGAAACACAGCCGTATACATGGGTACATAATTAAATGTAAAGCCTCTGTTTGTTGGGATTTAAAATGCTATAAAATAACTGTCAAAATATTGTAACTCCAACATGTCACATTAAGAAATAGTGTACAATTTTAAATATCTTGTTTATCTGCCATGGTGATGGCTATGCTCCCTTATCATCTGTGTCTAAATATGCTTCCTCTGAGATCACAAGAAGCTCATCTTTTCCACTTTACTCTGAGCAGGTTGACCTTGGTGACACTGCTTACTTTATGATTAATATTTCCTTAGTCAGTGCAGTATAGCTCCAACATTTCAGCAGATTCAATTAAAGGAGTATGGCACGTTAAAGGCTGATGAAATGAGGCATGACAGCATGTAGTGTTCCTTTATTAACCTTGCTATAACTGTGAACTAGTTGTTGCTACTTGCTGTCAGAGTGTAGTCATAATGGGTGATAGACTGGCAACTCATCAAGGGCGCCCGCAGGCAGGTGCAAGGGGGTGCACTTGCACCCCCCTGGAACCGGCTGATTTTAGTTTAATTTAAAAAAAAAAAGTTTTTTTTTTTTTAAAGGGCGTTCCTCTTTAAGAACGCCCTTTGCACCCATCCAGTTGCACAGACGCAACAAGTGTTTGCGAGTTGCGACCTGTTTTCGTCTCTTGTGCGTTCAGCTGCAAAGACCGGTTTTAGGAGTCAGAAGGACACAACAGTCATGCGTCGCGTCGCATGAATTTTAAACAGAAGCCTGCGCGGGAAGGGAATCACGTTATTGCTGCCAGCCTGCCAGAGAGTCGCACAGTAAGGTTCCCTGAGGGTTAGGACTGGAGTTACAATTTAAAAATACTTTAATGTGACACAGGAAAGGGATGGGTGCTACTGCTCTGTATTCCGTGTACTTGTAAGTAAAGATTTTAACATTGTGTTAATTAATCTGTATTTCAGCAGACTTATTGATTATTATTATGTGGACATGATGACATGTAGCCTGAGTGATGAAGGAGGGGATATTCATGTAATATTATTAGCTAAGAATGTTCATCTAAGGCTTGTAAAATATTCTTTGGACCGTGAATAGTTTGGTAGAAGTAAAGTAACAATGAATAACTATCTGTTAAAGTTTGCAGTTTTGCTCTTTATCTGTTAAAGTTTGCAGTTTTGCTCTTTATCTATTCATTGCTAAAGTTTGCAGTTTTGCTCTTTATCTATTCATTGTTAAAGTTTGCAGTTTTGCTCTTTATCAGTTTTAGAAGTAAGGAAGTAGCTGAGCTCAGGCCAGTAAATGTATTTAAATGAAATACAGTGGTGGGGTTGACATTTATGTCCAGAAGCAAATGGAGCAATTATGCTGTAGGATTCATAAAGTTTAACAGAAGGGAATCAGGAGGATGGGCCATTGATGGAAGCATGGAAAATGAATGTGGGAAAAGAATCCTGCTTTGTATGTTACAGATGTTTGCCCTGCATATTTGCTTAGAGTGAGGTTGTTCTTGCGAATTGCTGTTTATCTATAAATGTTGAATTTAATAAAACTGCTGAGGGTTGACCATGTAATCTGAGTCCACGTACCCAAAGAGTATGGCATTAATTCAGGTAATATTTATTGAGCGTGTGTTGTTAGGAATGATGGAGTCATGAAACAGGTTTGGTGTAGTTGGAGATGTTAGTGCAGACTGTTATTTTGGAGAGAAAAACAGATTTATTTAAGAGAAGGTGTATGCTATTTAACTGGAATTCAAATGTGCAGAAGGATTTTGTAAGAGGTGATTGACAATTTTAGGAATTCACTGGAAACTGTGATGGTGGAATAATCTGCACATTATATAGCATTACTTTAACATACCTCTCAACTTTACAGATTTTCGCAGAATGTTCAGATTTTTGACTCATGTTTTTGGTATGTTTTTCATAAAAATTGTTTTTTTTTTTTCTGGCAAATTTGTAACAAATCATTAAAAATTGAAGTTAGAAAATAATGACAGGCATTTGAGTTTCAGATTTCATACCCTTCAGAAAATTCATGCTAATGCAAAACTTGTTATTCAATCTACTTTATAAGTTTGAAGAGCAATGTTTAAAAAAATGTCCCTATTTTTGTGCCTTTGTCCCACTTTCATTTATGGCTTTGACTAGATTTCTTGCTCTAAGAGATTGAGAGGTATGATTGGTGATATTATCAGATGTAATATTCATAGATATATTAAATAGTTATGAATTAAGTACAGAACCTTGTGGGACTCCGACAATAATTGAACATTATTCTGATGTGGTACTTTTCTGTTTTACAACTTGGGTTCTGTCATTTAAATACCTGTGAACCATCTATTTGCACTGTCTGAGAGACCAAGCTTTTGTAAGACAATAAGAAATTGTTGTATGATACAGCATCAAACACTTTCGATAGATTCAGAAATATAGTGTCAACAGTTTCCAGAGCTGAGTAGACAGCAGATATATTTGATAATGTCAAAAGAGCTATGCTAATTCCCTGGTCTGACCTAAATTCAAGTTGATTGTGCACTGTCTGTATGTGAGTATTTGAGTAGATAGTCAGGTAGCTGTTTACGTTTGCTTTCTTCTATATTTTAAAGAGAAGAAAGTAATGCAACACAAGAACAATTACTGAAGATTGTGAGATGGCATTGCTTAGATAAGAGAACCACAGTGGATTATTTCCAGCCATTTCCTTTACAGACAGTGGTAGAACATACTATGACATCACCATGGTATAGGTGTGCAACTTTATATAGTGACTTCATTGTATGCTCCACCACTGGCTGTAAAGGGAAATATGCAATACTGTCATCAGGCATTGGCCTTCAAGATACATTTTCTACACCATTTTAACTTATTTCTGACTGGATCCATAAAGATCATACTGCAGCATTTAGTATTTAATTTTTTCTTTTCTACTTAAAGTGAAGAAACATATATATGGACAGTGCTGGTTATCAAAATACTAAATTAACCAGCATTTGTCCAGTCTTGGTAGGATCATGTAATATCACATGTCTACCATCTATTCAGACCAGTCACATGCTACTCTGCAACAGCCTCTCTTACACGTAGGAGTCTTGTTCCCAGACATTGTAGCAGAGGAGGATCATGTAATACCACATGTCTATCATCTACTCAGACCAATAACATGCTACTCAGCAACAGCCTCTCTCACATGTAGGAGTCTTGTTCCCAGACATTTTAGCAGCCCATCAGTGGTGATTAATGTCATCTATCAGCCTCTTACACAGATTCTAAACACACGTAGCTGAACTAAATGTTCACATTTGCCAAGCATTCTTCCCCATCGTGCACATATGTGGAGAGGAAGAGATCCAGTGCATTACGGACTTTTGACAAGACCTTGGCCTCTTCTGTGACAGTCCTACATACTTTCTGATCTAATTTCAAAACCTCTACTAATATTTTATTGCAGAAGGATGGCATTCAACTGTATAACTCTGTCACAAATTTTTAGCAAATTTTCTATATGTTTTGCTTGCTTCCCCTTCATATCATGCTTAACATTTGAATCATAACTTGATTTAGACAACTGTGCCTTTGCTGATTATCTTATGGAGATCATGAAGGATCAAACCTGGATAATCCTGATCAGCAGCTGCAGGTTCATTGTTAGAAGATCACTGCATCACATATCCAGAAGGATGCACAGTACAAATAAGCATTTCTACTTATACCTAGTGATCTCTTTTATTTCAAGTGTACTCACTGCTTTGCCATAACAGTGCCCACAGCCACATAAAATATGTTCCTCTATCTATTCTTTTGTTATGCCCTACCCTGTGCACTCCCACTAGTGACAGCCAATGGATAAAGTGTAAAAGGGGCATCAGCTGAACTGCTCCTCACTCCTTGCCACAGGATGAGTGGAATGACTGCACCCTGGTATCCACCAGGGATATCAACTCACATGTATGTACCCTTGAGTGTGCCCACTCCCTATTTCCATTAAATGGACATGACTATCCTCTCTGACTATGCTGTCAAGCACAAACCTTGAACTTAAGTCACCTGGGCCATAGTCAAGCTTTTTTCATTCTATGCAAGCAGCATCAGCGTCTGTCATCTGCTTTTGAAGTAATTATCAACCAGATTCAGCCATTCCCTAACCAAGATTTTGGATCATGTTGCACTGGCAAGGCATTAATAGCTATGGTGAAAGGAGACAAATACTTTTAGATAGTAGTGCCAAGGTTATGTCAGCCATGCTGTCGTGTGTGTGGAAGCATCATGAGTAACGATTTAAAATCTATATATATCCTACTCTCTTTCTTTATAGGAAGGTGCCCACCAGTCTGCAGGTTTTTCACCCTCATGATCACAGAGCGAGGTCCCTCAGGATATAATTCATGATGATTTGGTGGGTGAGTGCAATTCCCACAAATAATCTGTTGTGAAGTATATCTAGAACTTCGATATTGGGCTTCAGAAGTTCATTGTGGCAGCCCAAGGCTACTTGTCACTGACACAAGAGCAGCAAAGACACATTTAAGGCAAGACAGCCAGAGCTAGAGAGTATTCTATTGTGCAGCAGTTGATGGCATTTATTCTTGTTAGACACATTAATGTGCAGGCAGCCAGGGAGAGTCGTTTCACCATTTTTAAAATGTGTGATGTTAACTATATAGCAGAGCTGCCAAACAGGAGGCAGAAGGTTGTGGGGATAAATATACCAAACCTCTATTGACTTCTCTAATGGCTACTGGCAGGTATCTTTGACACCTGAAATTAGGGAAAGCTCAGTATGTCACTGATTTGGATTAAACAAGTTTACAGAAAAATGCCCTATGTAATGAAGAATCTCCCAACTAACTCCTAAAGGCTAATACAGCTCATACAAATAAGAGCATGAGATTATGCCTTTATTTACATGGATAACATTGCCATCTATAGCTGCTCATGGACAGAATATGTTTAGCATGCTGGTGAAGCGCTGGATATACTGCAAGAGACAGGGCTGACTCCCAAGGATAGTGATTGTCAGATAAGTATGGCAGAGGTACCTTATCTCGTATCAGAGTGGGTGTTGGAATGATTGGGCCAGAACCTCCAAGGCTGAAATTACTGAAGTATGGCTTACCCCAGCTAGGAAGAAACAACTGAGGACATTCCTAGAGACACTGGGATACTGTTCACAGCTATAAGACTGCTCCCCTGATAAACTTTAACAGAAAAAAGGTTGGCCTCATATCCAGTGTTTTAGTAGGCATTTCTAAAGTTTAATGAGGTTTTGAGAGGACCCCTGTACTAGCCAGCCCTGATTATAGTCAAGAATTCATTGTCAGGGAAGATGCTTCCAGTTATGAAGTGGGAACTGTACTTAGTCAGATTTTGTCAGAGGAAGAAAAACAACCTATTAAGCTACATACTTCAGCCCAGGGAAGAATCCTGTATAACCACAGAGAATGAATGCTTGTGCATTGCCTGGACTATACAATGCCTGTAATCCTACCAGCATGGCTGTACTGGTTTTAAATGGAAATAAATTTAGATCCACCTTTTCGTTGTGTTAAATACCTAAAGCAAGAGTGGTTTGGTTTATGTTATAGTTAAGAGAAATGCATTTGGTCAAAATATTAATAAGCATATTAAGTTTTGTCTAGCGGTGGTGGCCACAAAGCATTGTGGATTAGAAAAGGGTGCATCAGCATGTTTACAGTTCGGTCTTGCTTAGCTGTTGCCAGTAAGAATTAATTAAAACTACTACTGCAACATTTAGACCAATTGCTGAATTTCACCATGCCATTAATTAGTAGAGAAATGGTACAAAAAGGTTAAGTGGGCAAATTAAGGTCAACATACATTAAAAAGTCTTCCTCCCCCAAAAATTACAAACAAGTAAAAATAAAAATGCTAGTTTATACTCTAGACTGAATTGTTTCTGAAGCATTTCTAAGACAGTAGCAACTAATACATGCCAGGATTAGCGATAGGAGAAGCTGATGTGAGACTTAGGAGTGTGAAATTCCAGTTTGGTTGAGTTTTTCCTGCAGTTTTTTACTGCCTTGTTGTTTGTATGATCTTTCTACACATTGGTTTGGATCTTAATTGAGATATTTTGTAGGCTTCTTGATGTTTATGAGGTCAAGCTTGGTTTAAAATGTATTTTTAACTGTAGCCAAGCTTTCTACTTATGCTGTGCCAATGAGGTCAATTAGAAGTGTAAACCATACAAATCCACAGCTAGTGGAGTTTAGCTTAAACCATACAAATCCACAGCTAGTGGAGTTTAGCTTTATTGGCTTAAAGTACCTTTTAAGCCTTTGAAAAAGGAAAATGTCATGGGCATTCAGAAGCTGTGTTGCTGAAACACATCAGTTCCTTATGGGGTCATTTGCTTGTATTTTAAGGGCCTGCATTACAAGAATTTTATCAGGTAGTGAAAACTTTAGCTTGGCTCTGTCTCTTGCTGTGTTTAGTGAATAATTTGTGTGCGTGACCTTTTTACCCTTTCGTTTAGTGCCTAGACTTACCACTGTGCAGCAAGCTAGTTTGAAAACTAAAGCATAAAGAAGCAAGTATGTATACATGTATGGGAACATATTAAAGAAAATACGGTCTTCACATTTGCAGAGAACTGTTAATGCAGGTGTTATCAAAAGTATACCATCCAGGACTGCCATTTATTTATGAAACTTGCTGCCAGAGTCACACTGTAAGCACTGCCATGTATTTTGTTATGAAACTGCTGCTGGGCTTGCTCCATTCACTGTTTAAGCTGCTGGGCTAAATTGCTCTGTTCACTGTTTAAGCTGCTGGGCTAAATTGCTCCGTTCACTGTTTAAGCTGCTGGGCTAAGTTGCTCCATTCACTGTTTAAGCTGCTGGGCTAAGTTGCTTCGTTCACTGCTTAAGCTGCTGGGCTAAGTTGCAGAAAACCTCTGGTGGAGCTTCTGAAGTTGTACTTGTAACCTTAATCAGTAGCAGAAGACAAAATAGCCAAGTGTGTATGTGTGTTTGTATAAGAAGGAGGTAGCATACCCTCAGCTGTCCAGGTTTTTGCAAAATGTCCAGATTTTGTCCCCATATTCCTCCTAAAAAGGATTGAAGTTGCTAAATAATGACAGACATTTGAGTTTTAGATGTCATATATTTTAGAAAAATGCATACTAACATCCTGTTATTCTAGCAATGTTCTAAGTTCATGAGAGCAATATTTATAATCTGCCCCTTTTATGTTGGGCTTTGTCCAGATTTCTTGCACTAAAAGGTTGAGGTGTGTGAGAGAGAGTTAAGTGCCCTCGTTAAGAGTTAGCAGGTGGAATTTATTTTCAAGTGCATTTTCAAGGAATTGTGAGCTTCAAGGGAAGAGAAGTTTACTGCTGCTCATGCAAAGTCTGCTTAAAACGTGCAACTATTTTGTTTAGCAAATGGTATCATTATTGTGGTATAGAATTTTAACGCGATATTAGTAGCACAGCAGGAAGCATACTTGCATCTTGATGCAGAGGGCTATAGGTTCTACTCCCACAGCATGGGATTTGTATTTTAAGGGGGATGGAGTGCTGCAGTACTGACTGTCCTCCTTTAGATGGGACGCCTAATAACTATGAACTTGTTTTTCAGCTTAGAACCCATTCCCTATTGCAATATACCAGCTTACCATTTTTTTAATGTAACGTAGGCAATTTATTCTTCAAGGGCAGCAGGCATTGAATTTGTAGATGAAACACTGAAGTATAAAGTTATTTTCTAGCAATAACAACTTCATTAGTTTCAGATCTCTTTAATGTGGAATTATTCAGATGACTTTTACTTCTGCAGAGATTGTGCACATTGACTGATATTGGTGGATTGTAATGACAGAAGTTTGAGTGGCCTTTTATGGTTGAAATGCTCTGAACTGGGCAGTTTGCCATTATTGGTTCATATGTTTTGTTTCATTGCTTGCTGGAAAATGTTCAAAACTATAAATTTAAAACAGTCTAACAAGTGGTGCTGTGTTATAGAAGGGATATAATTAAATTATTATAATTAATGCAATCTGTATATATTATAATCCTATGCATAAATATGTACACTTCTTATGCATGGCTACTCTTGTTTGTCACAGTAACAGGAAGGATACTGTAATGGCTGTGTCAAGAAAAAGGTCTAAAGCTATTAGTTGAGCATATAGTGAAGTTGCTCACATCACTGATAATGCAGACTCAGTTTCATATAACTGAGGGTCAACCATTTCCCTTGCCCACTCAGTAAAACTAATCTTGAAAAAGAGTTAATAATGTGCATATATTAGGGCTACTGGAATTATCTATAAAAAGATGAAGTGATTTGCAACTATGTCAATGTTGGGGTTATGAAGAAATGCTTGATTAAGCATTAATTAAAAGATATACATAATTTAGTGACTGCCCACAGTTTGTTAAATACAGCTATAATGCATCTTGCATTCAGAGCACAGTATGCCAGCTTTTATTTAAACAGCAACTTGTGTTACTGAGAGCTAATCTTGGAAGCCAAAGAACACTAGTGTTATTAACTAATCTATTTAAATCTGTTTAATCTGAACAAGCTCATGGGACTCAGTTTAGTGTCCTACATGAGAAATACTGAGCTAATGAACACTAGTCTCCAGTAGTTGGCTCAAAGTCACTTATAAATAAATAAGGGGAAGTATTTTGAGATAAAACAAATACATTGTCTTTATGGTAGGTAAAAAGGAAAAAGGAAAACTCTGTTAGCACCCAAGTAAATAAAATGATTATTAGCAATGAATGAGAAATTATTCCAGTATAGAGAACTGAACAGTCAAGCCTTTTAATCAGAATTCAAAAGGGCTGCCAGCTGATAGTTCGCTTGAGTTAGTTGCAATGTTCATGGTAACATGGGGTATGTAAAAAAAGTATCACAGATTCCTAATTAAATCTATATATATGCAATCATTGTAGAAGTGAAGTATAAAACAGTATCCACACTGAGAATTTTGAACAGTGTTTATTGCAACTGGGGAGAAATGGCCAAGTAATTGGACCCTGTAATGGCTGCGTGGGGGTGGGGCTGCGTGGGTGGGGGTGGGGCTTCGTGGGGGTGGGGCTGTGTGGGCGGGGCTCTGGGTTTGCACCCCCCTGCAAAAAATCCTGCGGGCTCCCTTGCAACTCATGTAATATTCCTGATTTTTTTTCCGAGATAATTCCTGTGTGAAGCAAAAGAGACACAATAAAATTTAAGATTTAGTAAGATGAAGTTGTCAATAACTAATGAGAAGTATCGTAATTAGTGTTACTACATGAAACATACAGTCTGACAGTGACAAAAAGAACTTGACTGCTGTAATCCTCCCTTATTCATACACATTTTAAAAATTACACATCCTACATAACATACAGGTTGTTTCTACCACTTCCCTTAAGAACTCTTGTGTTATGCATTAATGAATGCCACTATTGTTTTTAACCCTACTGCCTCTTCCAGGAGATGGACCAAAGCTTGTGCAACCTTTCTTTAAAGAAATGCTTTGTGTATTTTCCTAGATTTGCTTACCTGGTTATTTTCAAATTGTGTAACTTTGATTCTTGTTGGACTTAGTGAATCATTCTTGCATATTTCAAAGTTCTGTCATACTCTACCCTCCTTTCCTTCATATGTGCCTTCCAATACAGAATATGCACAATTTTTCTGCCCTTCTGTGATGTCTGTTCTGTCACTGCCCTTAGCTGTGAGCTCTAGAAAAAAACAAAATACTTTAAAGGGATCTCACAAACTATCAATTAATAACACATTGTTTTGTTGGGTTAATAACCACTTCTTCTCCATACGTGTATTCCACTCATCTCCTTGCAGGAATATTTTTTTTTTGGGCGGGGTGCAAAAGTGTACACATTAGTGCAAGACTTGTACAAATTTGTTACATAGTTTAGTAAAACATAAAGTTCCTTTGCACCTTACTGCACTCTGTGATAATCACAAAAGTACAACTGCAATTCATGAAAGTCACATTTTGCCAAATACTATATAGAAATAAGGCTTTAAAGACCTTACAGTGTCCTGTAAAAAGATGTGGTACAGCAGTATAGTAATGATAGCGACAGCCAGGTGACTCATCAGGCAAATTGATTCATTACTCACAAGGCTTGACAAGGAAAGAGTTAAAGTGTGTTGCCTTTCAAGTGCCACAATCTCTGACATTACAGGGGTCCTAAGAACCATAACTCTTGGCAAACAGGACTATGATATGTTAGGGGTGCAGGTGGGAATGAACGACTTAAGACTTAGAATCTTGAGGGATATGCAGAGAGCCATCTGAGGAATCTCAGAACTTTCCTTGCATGTTACAAATGTAGATAAGACACTAGTTTTGAATTGAATCCTTCCTTCATTTCAAAGGATACCCAGATACAAAGAAAAGTAATAATTGGTTAAATAGCTGGTGTCATTCCAGGCAGATCCAGTATGAGTCAGCATGGGATGAAATGTTTAACAGTCTAGCTTGTTTTGCTAAGGATTGCGTACACCTCTCTTTTCAAGGCTTTTGCATACTGGCTGTAGCTTTAACTGTCCCTAGTGCCTTCTGTAGGCAGAGTCCAACTAATGGACATTCTAATGTAACTAACATATTAGTCGCGAAACTGGATCACATTTAGTTGGCTCGCATTAATGCCAGAATTCAAAACAATTAATTGCCTGATCTTCATTTGAAAAACACCCATGTCTGTGTAGTTACCAAAACTTGATTTAACTGTAAAGAGAAGACTCCCTCATTACCAGGGATTTGCAATTTTCATGCCTATAGGCCTAATGGCAGATGTGGTGGAATCTTCATATGTCAAGCATTTTATTACCTCCAGGCATATCCCTGGGGACTCACAAACTGAACTCACTAAAGTATGGAAGACTCCAGGTAAGATAAATTATCAACTAACAGCTTGTTACAGAACTCCTTCTTGTCTCCTGATGACCATGTAAGATTCCTCAGTTTTCTAAATGATCTCTCTATTAGAAAAACCTACCTTATTTTGGGTGACTTTATCTACCCTTCAGTAAACAGGGACAGCAATATCTCTAATGTAGGATATGCCCAAAACATTCCCTAGACGTAATAAACAAAAATCCTTTCTAACGGCTGGTTAATAAGTCTACTAGAGGGTACTGCATTCTTAACCTATTTCTTATAGATATGGCCACCTCTTGCACTACTCCTTTGGTATTTCCTTCCATGGTGAAGTCTAAGAATAAACTTGTAATCTTCTCCTTTAAATTCCCAAAAGCTTATATAGCAACCCCACTGAATCAGAGGACTTCAAACATGTCAACCTCAACCTTTTATGTGATAAAATATCAAACTTCATTTATAACTGCACTTCCCTGACCTTAATACAGCAGTACCCTTCACTAAGGAATTCTACGTTTATTTGTCTAAATGAATGTAGAATTCCTTGATACAGCAGTAAGTTTCACTAAGGAATTCTACATTCATTTAGGCAACTCCATAGAAACAGCAATCCCTACCATAACCAACTAGCATGTGAAATTCAAAACCAAACCACCCTGGTGATGGACCACCATAAGTAAACATAGAACAAAAGAAAGAAACTCCTTAAATTATTTAATAGATCAAAAATTAATCTTCTTACAATTAATATCAAAAGGATTACAAAAAAACTGAAGAATGCTACCAGGTCTACTAAAGGACCCCACACATTTAGGCTGGCCTCTAAAGGGAAATATAATTATAAATCCTTGTTTAACTGTATTAGAAATCTAAAAAGCAACACCATACATTGTTCAGAATTTATTCATAACAAAGCCTCCTGTTCTGACTCAACTGACATTGCTAATGTCTTTCATACAAATTCCTAGTTAACTTCACCCCTGAGATTTTTATTCTAAGCTCCAACCTGAGTCCTTTACTCCACCAATTACCTTTAAAGATAATTTAATGAAACTACTAATCAAGAACAAATATACTTCCTCCCATGGGACCTGATGGTATACTGGTTTCTTAATTAATAATGTTAAATATGCCATTACTTCTCAAACTGTTTAACTTAGTATCCAGTGATGTTCTTCATGTTTCACTGTTGCAGTCATCACATTTGGGTTATACTGCCAGGGGTAGCCCTCAGTCGGCCTGAATACCAGGGGTTTAGTATTTCTGCATCGGTTGCTGTCACTCCAGGATTGATGACAGGTCGTCAGTGGTATAAAACCAGGCAGCCGACACCATTACATCAGTCTTTCTTGCTGAGGAGCCCAAAGCAGAAGCAATTCGCACGAGTGACGGTTGGCTGCTACCTGAGCTTTCATTTCCGAATTGAAGTTGAAGTCTTCTAAAGCTAAGTACCCTGTTGGGGATACTTTTTTCTTGCTCTAACCAATGTCAGAAAAAGTTAACAATTGTCTCGCCTGTGGAAAGCAAATACTACACTGAGATTTCCATTCTTACTGTGTCACCTGTTTAGGCCCAGACCACAACGTCCCCCACTGTCGCTTTTGTGCTTTGTTCAACACCAGAACTATACGTCATTGGGACCTTTTTGTAGTTAGATATTTTCACTCTCAGTCCTCGAATTCCGATATGGCTTTGGTAAGCCATCTGACTACCGATATTCTGAAAAAACAAAAGGATAAAAACAGAGACAGACCGCACAGGTCCAAAACTGCTGACGATGCTTCCGCTAAGCTAGTTGTCAGTTCTCCGGTCCTCAGTAAGGCACTATCACAGCTCCTGATGCCCGCTTCTCTGGATTCGCAGGCCACTACCGAGACCCTTTTGGAGTCCGGTATGCCGCAAGACTCTTCATCAACTAAGGATCCTGCGTATGTCTCTACGTTGGATGGGTCCAGAGCCACTGAGCAGGCTTCGGCTTCTGAGAAAGTACATCACACTACCGATACTCGACACAAACCAATTACTTCTTTCGTGTCTTCAGTTCTTTCTAAAACTAAAAAGTTTCTAAGGCCCAGGGTATGAACCACACCCAAAAAAACGACGATCCAAGCTCAGGCACCTGCTTCCTTGCCTCAATCTCAAATACTTAAAAGTGGCGGAAGTCCTTATAATGCTTATTAGGGGAAGCCAGGCTACCCCTTCCAAAAGAAAAAGAGACTTGTCCCCAGTAGTTTTATCTGAACAGGAGTCCGATGACTCCAATGCATCTGAATATGAAGATATGCAACTCCTCATAAGTACAAGTCATTATCACTTTGATGAATGCACAAGTCAGGTTGTGGTTTTTCTCTGCTTGGAGTCATTGCAAGTAACCCCCCTCATTCTTCATCAACTACCTACCCTCCTAAACCCCTGATTTTTTTCTTCCTGTATATGTGTGTGTGTGTGTGTGTGTGTGTGTGTGTGTGTGTGTGTGTGTGTGTATATATATATATATATATATATATATATATTTATTTATGTTTATGCATATATTTGTGCACCCCCCATGGGGGGCTCTGCCCCCACCCCCATAACTTAAATATACCAACTCCGAGATCACACTACAGTGCAGAAGAGGGCAAATTTCCCATTCCGCACTGTACAGAGATAGTGGTTCCCCATGGTCAGCTTTTCAAAAGTCGATCATATGGTCTTGGCCATATGAATTTCAACTTTGTGAAAAGTCGATCATGTGATATACTTCACTTTGTGATCAGTCTGACAGTGTTCTCTCTTGGGAGATAGGGAGATGAATCTGCATATTTTGTCTGTAGTTCATTTAGATGTGATTTCTTTGGTTCATGTTTATCTTTTCTTACAGGTGCATGGAGTAGTAGTGAGGCATATGACCCAAGGGGCTCACTGGCCAGCTTTTGTGCTATTCAAACCAGTGGCTGTATGTTTCATTATGGTGCATGTACATGGCAGTATTTTCCATAGTGAAGTCAAGGTTATCACTTGATGAATACAACCATCATGTAGCTAACATATATTCTGGGCATGTTTCCATGCTTTGTCAGTCATGGGTGGAAATTAGGTGGCAGGAGGAGAGCGCTAGCACATACAGTCTAATATGTCAGTAACCATCCTGCAATACTTTTTTTATTCTGCTTTTATCAGGCATGTGTAGAGTTTAGATGACAGGAAGGGCTTAGTAATACAGAACTTGATCCCTTAGGTCCATTGCTTAATGGACATATGTAAAGAGAAAAGGCATAGGTAAGGCAGACTGCTGACACTGAAGGAGGTCATGAGATTGTAGTGGTATCAACTGTCTGAGTGGATAGCCAGCACAGCTGTCAGAAAGATCAGATGGCCTTGCCTGCCACTGATGTCCCTTGCCTGTCCTGGGTTCATTAGTAGAGTGGTGGTCCTTACCTTGCTTTTTCTGTTTCAATGTACCCATTCAGCAGTATGTTGGCTACACCAAGAATGTGTATATTTGCAATCATATGTGTCTACATGGTAAAACAACTGGGTCTGAATGCTGTACACATGTACAGATATCAGTTTTTAGGACTCAGGTTATGGAAATTACAGTTTTTTTTCATATTTTGGTACATAACTTTGAAAGGGAGCATCTGAATGTGCTACGTAATACCTCATTTTGAAGACAGTACTGATCGTTCCAACATGGTAAAAGAACTGTGCCTGTATGTTGTACACATGTGCAGATATCAAAGTTTGTTTCGGACTTAGGTTATGGAAATTATGATTTTTTCATATTTTGGTAAATAACTTTGCAGGGGAGCATCTGGATGTGCTAAGCAATACCTCATTTTGAAGACAGTATTCATTGTTCCAACATGGTAAAAGAACTGTGCCTCTATGTTATACACATGTACAGATATCAAAGTTTGTTTCAGACTTAGGTTATGGAAAGTATGATTTTTTTCATATTTGGTACATACATTTTCAAGGGAGCATCCAAATGTGCTAAGTAATACCTCATTTTGAAGACAGTATTCATTGTTCTAACATGGTAAAAGAACTGTGCCTCTATGTTGTACACATGTACAGATATCAAAGTTTGTTTCGGACTTAGGTTATGGAAATTATGATTTTTTTTTCATATTTTGGTAAATATCTTTGCAAGGGAGTATGTAAGTGTGCCAAGTAATACCTCATTTTGAAGACAATGTTACTCCTTACAACATGGTAAAAGAACTGTGTCTGTGTAGTGTACACATGTACAGATATCGCAGTTTGTTTACTCTTGTAGGATTATGAAAATTATACATTTCTAATACTTCTCATTATTATGCCCATATCTTTGCAAGGAAGCATGGTGATGACACAAATGATGCATCATTTTGAAGCTGACATTGAGATGCACAACTTATACACTGATATGTACCCCCTGTCTGTTAACAGGTAATGAGATATTATGCTTTGTTTATTTATCAGTTATGAGAAATATAATATTAATCATATTTCTGTGAATATCTCCGTAAAGGAAAATCACACAGTAATGGTTAAGGTATCGTTTTAAAGCTGACATTCATACAAACAAATTAAATACAAATTGTATGGGTCTACAAGGTACAGTGACCAAGATATTGTGCTTTGCTTTTCCAAAAAGGTAAAAAATATCAGCATTCCTTGCCAAATATTTAATAATGACTTTGATATGCACTATCAACATTTACACTGTGTCTGCTGAACAACTTTTGCATTTACATTTTTAGTCAAGCTCTTATAGTTAAAGAGTTATGAACATTTGTTTTCTGTATGGTATTAAAAATGGATTTTCTGAAAATGAGCTCAGGCTGCATTGTTCCTGTGTTGGAATTAAGCAGGCAGCTTATTTTGAGCTGCTCTGGAGTGAATGAGTTAAACCACTGCTTAAACGACATCTTAACCCATCCTGTTTCCCGCACATGCTCATCACCAGGTTGAAAATGTGTGCTCACCATATGATACTCTCCAAATACAATCCTTAAATAAAATACTCTCAATCTCTCACTGAAATGACAAAACAATGTTTATACATAACTGCTATGTGTACAAACCACTAAGATGCATGTGGGCTTCTCTTTAGTAACTTCTACTTTTGTAAAATCTTAGAATGTATTAAGTGTAACTACTCTATATGTATAAAAGTAAATAGAAATGTAAAGAGAAAAACACCATAGCAGGCTCCAAAACTTCATTTAATGAATATGTTAAAATAACTCTTAAAATGCCACAATACAACAAATCCACATAAAGTTAAGTGCTTTCCCTTAGGTCTAGCCCAAGCTTAATCAGAACATAAAATAAAATCAATTAGCCTTTTTTATACAAATTCAAAAATTATTAGCCAATAATATCAGCTCATACACAATTGATTAAATTACCCTAGCATTATTTAAAGCAATAGTAAAATATACTGCATTTAATCCATATGTTTAAAACAGTAACCAACAAACTGAATGCAGTTAGTCTTCCTTTTCTAAAGTTTGGCTGCCCTTAATTTAAGGACACTATTAGTGCTTACATGGTCATTAAGACCCATTTTTTTTTAGTTGAGTCTAATCTAACCTGCCAGTAAAGCTCTTTATTCTCTAAGCGGGCTTCCCACAGTCCACCCCTTATGTCTGGTTTCACTTGTTCAAGTACAGAGAACTTGAAAACACAATTTGTACAGTGTTTCTTGTGTCTAGAGCATTTTTATCTGGGAGATCTCACGTAGATGTTCATATATTCTTCTTTTCAATTGTCTCTCTGTCTTACCTACATAAAAGCTAAGACATGTTTGGCAAATACTAATGTACACATCCCCTCTGCTGTTACAATTATAATGTTCTTTAAATTTCCTTTTAAACTTTCTGGATGGAATACTAATACTTTCCTGCTCTAAAATGTTACTACATTGTTGGCAAAAACCACATATATATGTTCCCCCTTTCTTTTGGGGTTTGCCTACACTTATGTCACTACCATGGTTTTCCAGCATTTCTTTTAAATTCATGTCCCTCTTTTTGATTAACATCAGTACTGATGGAATAATTTTACTGTTTTAGCCATTTATAACCATTAAATTCAAGTATTTCCTGATAATGTTCTCAGTTTTACTGGAATGGAACGTGTGTGTGTATATAAATGCCATCTCATAATTAGACCCGTTATTGTCTAAATTATGATTGCTTTGTGTTAAAGTTTTCAAAATTGGGTCATAATGTCCCCTTTCTCCCTTGGTTCACTTCATTCATTAATTGGCTAACCAAATTTTCAAGGTACCCTCTTTCTATGAAGAATCCCTTCATTTCCTCAAAGACAACCCACTGCACATCCTTGACACCCTGATTAATTCCCCTTAATAATACCCTTCTTTTGATTGTAGGGGTGCTCACTCTCATAGTGTAAGTAGGAATTTGAGTGCGTGGGTTTTTGGAAGATCTTAGAATGGAATTTCATCTCTTCTCTATGGTCACATCTAAATAATTAATGAATTATTGTGAACTGTGCCAAGTAAATTTCAAAAGGGGAGTTGTAGGCCCAATATATTCCAGAAATTGGGGTAACAGGATTTTCATCCCCTTCCAGGAAAGACAAATGTCATCTAAAAACCTGGTGTACAAGGAAATATATTTATTCCAAGGGGTTTCAAAAATAAACTTTCTCTCCCAGTAATATAAAACCAGGTTTTCATACAAGGGGGCACATGGAGCCCCATAGCAACCCCTTTCTCCTGTTTATAATATTCCCCTGCAAAACACATGAAGTTGTTTTTCAATATTAATTTCATAAATCCGGTTAACAAGTTCCTCTGTTCATTGCTTAAATAACTTATTTCAATCAAGATGTCCTGAAAACATTCCATGCCCTCAAAATAAGGGATGCTAGGGAATAATTCTATCACATCAATAGTCACCAAACATACATCATCTTCATATTTGTCACAAGTCACTTACTTAAAAAATCCCAAGAATCCCTTGAAATATGCTTTAAAGATGTTATATATCTTTTCAACATTATATCTACATATTCAGCCAAGGGTTCCATTTTGGAGCCCCTCCTGCCACTATTGATCTAAAAGGTGGTGGCTTCTCTACATTTTTGTGTGTTTTCAGAATTCCAAACACTACAGGAATCTTAGGCATAGATACTGTTAAATAATCTAGCAAGTTCTTGTCTATAGTGCCTTGAAAAAAATGATCGTTAATAAAATAATCCACCTTCGCATAAGCAATAAAAATTTCATTTCTAGAGACTATACTATTTTTGCATTCATCATTTCAAATTTACTGCATCCTAGTCTCATAATCAGTGGCATCCATTATTACCACCCCACCCCTTATCAGGTTTCATTACTTTACAACCTCTATTTTTCAACATTTCAACCACTCTTCTGTCACACTCTAAAAAATTTGTTACAGATGTTGGTCTGTTATTCAACTTCCTTATCTCATTTTCTATCAGCTCTTCAAAAACTTTTAAAGTGGGATTTAAAGGGGGGGGGGGTTGTAAGTACTTCTCCTAGCCTTATTGTTGGTTTGGCCTGTTGCGTGTTTAAATAGACATTTCAAATTTAACTTCTTCACGAATAATTTCAGTTCTGTGAGGGAATTTACTATACTCAAAGGTCTAGTAGGAACATATTGAAATCCTTTTGTAAATAGTTGAAAAAAGTGGTATCTATAGTTAAGTCTGTATAATTAAATATATGAAAATTGTCTTTAGTGTTTATCACACTCATACAAATCCCCAATGTAACACCATTGTTTTCTATCTGTCCTCCCACTAGTTTCATTGATTGCTCTTGTGAAAGGATTTCTGAAAATGTCCTCTTCTCAGGTTCCCCCCTCCCCCTGTTTTATGTATTTCTGTGCTGCCAATGATTGTTGGTCCTCTGTTTCTCTGCTATTCTTTCGCTTCTCTGGAGAGCGGGGGGGGGTGCATTGTCCAAAGGGTCTCCACCAAAAGGGATAGGAGTGTGTTCATTAATAGTTTCAAACACTTCATTGTTGTCACAACGCTCATCATGATTTAAAACGTCCTTACTGCTAGGTGGTGGGGGGAATGCCCTCCCTTCCTTGTACTCATTTAAATCCCTGTTCATTTTCTTTATTTGCCTTTCAAATACCCTATTACATTGTTTGTCAACTTCACAAATGTTAGCATATTTTGTTTTTTTGACCTCAAACATTAAATCAGAAGTCACTTTCACATGTAAATTGTTGACTTATGTTAACATTTTGTCCCTCTGTTCACAATAATTTCTCACCATAAGCTTTAAAAGTTCTATGCCAAAGTTGTTAAATAACTCAATCAGTTCTTTATGAAAAACAGTGTTGACATCAGTATTGTTCGGATATTTTACAATTCTCAGCCCTTTAGGCACCCTCTGTACATTTATACACTCATTTAAATAATCTGTTTCTATTTACAACCCTTGAGTTGCATTACTTTGTTTTTAAAAGTTAATAGTATGTCCATATAAGTTTTGGCGCTGGGTTGCTGCGTTTCAAAAAAATTAAAACGCTTACCAGTCCAAGCCTAGAAGTCAAAGTCACTGTTATTGTTGCTCAAATAATTAAGTCCACTAGTAAAACATTCCTTTTGGGTATTAAAGGTGAAAGAAGTTGCTGTCCCTCTGCTCTCTTGGCTGTTCAGCCCAGATCCGCCATTGCTCACGCTAGTGGACGTCGCATTCGTGCCCTGTGATTGGTGGTTATTCTTTGCCTGGAACTTCGGTGGACTCCCAGGCAAACTACTGTTCACAAAGTTACTCTGGATCGGCTGATTTGCCGTGATTTGCACAAGGTCCTGCAAATTCTGAAACTTGGTCCGAGTGACCGGTTTGTCCAAATTCACTAAGGAATTGTCAATAATTCCTCCAGATAGTAATACAGGTTCCGGAGACTCTGCCATGATGTTAACTAAACAGGAAGCACAAAAAAGCACCAGAGTGAAACTTTAAAGACAAAAACACCGTAGCAGGCTCCAAAACTTCCTTTAATGATGCAGGATGTTAAAATAACTGTTAAAATGCCACAGCACAACAAATCCACATAAAGTTAAGTGATTTCACTTAGGTCTATCCCAAGCTTCATCAGAACATAAAATAAAATCAATTAGCCTTTTTATACAAATTAAAAAATTATCAGCCTATGGTATCATCTCATACACAGTTGATTAAATTACCCTAACATTATTTAAAGCAATAGTAAAATATACTGCATTTAATCTATTTGTTTAAAACAGTAACCAACAAAATTAATGCAGATAGTCTTCCTTTTCTAAAGTTTGGCTGCCTTTGATTTAAGGACACTATATACTACTAAATGGAAATGTAACCACTCTATGTTTAACTGGAATTAAGTATAACACAGTGTAAACAAATGGAGTTTTTCTCCCTGGGCCTCCGCTGAACGTGGAAATTACCCAGTCTGACTTTCCCAGTAAACAAAGACAAATAAGTAAATAAATAAATTGTGGGGGGAAGGCAAGCATTTGACAACATTAACAGAACAATGATGACTCCCAGGGAAGCAGAGCATAAGAAAATACTGTTGTTGGTGGATCTTGAAACAGAGAAAGTATTTGACAGAGTAAGCTGAGATCTTATGACTAGGACAATAGAAGCATTTGCATTCCCTGATACAATAAAGTTAATTAGGAGGATGTATGAGGGATTGGAGGCAAAAATTAAAGTGGGAGGGTTCATTTCTGACAAGTTGTGTCTGAAGAAACAAACCAGGCATGGGTATCTTCTTTCCCCTTTATGATTTGCTTTACATTTATAGTCCTTGACAAATATAATAAGGAACTGTGAAATTCAAGGATATAATTGGTATGGTAGTCAAGAAAATATGTCTTTATTTGCAGACAGTATTATTTTGTACTTGATAAAACCAGAAGAGGACATCTCAGTGTTGTGGAACATCTTGAGACAAGTTTCAAGACTTTTCGGGATATAAAATTAGTGAAGATAAAACAAAATCTGTAGCTGTAAACTAAGCACATATACACAAATTGTTCCAGCAGTACTTATATTGATGGGGACACAATAAAATGAAGTATTTAGAAGTATGGATTAAAAAGGATTCTGTTATGGCAGCTAAGGATATGAAGAGACTAAACAAAAGATAAAATAATACTGAGGAACTGGAAGCCCTTATTTATGGATATGGATAGCAAGATATAAGCAGTGAAAGCTTTTAGTCCCTTTAGTTTTACATACAGGTCAATCATATTTTTATCAACCAGAGAAGAAGCTGAGGACAGTAATAAAGAGTTGAAGGATTTTATCTGGGAGTGGAGAAGGACAAGCGTTAAGTAGGATAAGTTGAACCTTCTACTTGAACAAGATGGATTAGGATTACCTGATTTAAAAAGCTACACAGGTAACGCTCATACACATAACACAAGCACAAATCTATAATTCAAAGTTGAAAGAAATAAGCAGAGAGTGGGATTTTAGATATAGATCCTTAGATCCTTAAGGAGAATAACAACAACCAAACAGAATATTATATTCATAAAGTAGCAGAAAGTATTCCAAGAACTAAGCCAAAATGAGAATGGAGAAAGGAGAATTTGCTAATAGGGATGACCGCAGTTAGGAGTACAGACAATAGGCAAGAAGGAGCTGGAATTTACTGGAGAAAACTGGCAAAGGAACCAAGGTATTGGGAGAAAATATCTTGAATGGGAAAAGTAATATCGTAGGAAGAAGCCAAGAAGACATTTGGACTGTAGCCAAGACTGCCTTCTCTATCAGGATTGATATCTGAGTAATAGGCAAAGAGAATGACTAGGGGAATTCTAAGTGAAAGACCTGCACTGATGGAATTTTTAATTGAATCTGGAGCAGAAGCTGCTGTTAAAAAGGGATAATTAGTATGGCATGTGAAGTACTGCACAATCACTATAGTAATCAATCAGACGAGGTTAGAAAGGATTGGGAAGATAGAGAGTGGATAAGCAATTCACAAGAAACCAATAGAAGAACATATGTATGGCTCCCAAATATGCAACAAAGTCTAGAAAATTTACGATTTTTGCTTAGAAGTATTTGCACGGGTATTTTTATACGTCAATCAGACTAACAAATTTTTCCTCAGTAGGTGACAAATGTTGGAGGTGTTATGAGGAGAAAAAGGGCAACTGGAAACATAAGTTTTGGAGTGTAATGAGTGGGCACACTTTAAAAATTCCCTGCAGAATACTTTATCAGAAATATTGGGTGAGATAATGGGTATAACCATGGATTTGTTATTATTACTATACTGTAGTTACCATAAGGCTCTTAAAAGGGTATCCAGTTATACTGAGTGAAATTAATATTAATACAAATGGTAATGTTGACCAAACAGCAAGGCTTTCAGGAGTGGCCAGAGTTATCTCCAAATACTCTCAAAACTTAAATATTTTTAAAAGGACCAGCCACAATAAAAAGTTTAAATATATTTAATAATAAATAATAAAATAACATGAAAATACTAAATATATATTTACAATAAATACCAGAGGTTTAACCACAGGAAATATTCAAATATCACAGATGAATAGATTCACACATACAGAAAAACAGTCTCACTATATTTTCCTGACTAATCGAAACAGTTACTGTTCCATAGTTCACTTATTAGAGCAAGGTAAGATGAAGTAGGCGAGGGATCCTTCTATGCCAGGTTCCAAAAAATAGACTGCTCAGTCTGACCGAGAGACTTCTCAATATATCTACATATTATTTGTGGGATAGCTTACAGAATAACATCACATCTGGTCATCTGACTCTGTTTCCCAAACTATCACCAACATTAGAAGCTGCCAGGATTTTAGACCTATGTGTTACCATACACACAGTGCTTTGCTCAGATCTGCTACAGCTCCTGGAAGTTATAAAACAATTTCAAACCTCTACCCTTCTAGAGTAGTAATTAGTTCCCAGCTAGAAAAAATAAAGAAGGCTTCCTAATACTTGGTTTCCCAGACATTTTAATCCTGGCTGCAACCAGAACTGTAAGATACAATCTTTCTGGCTAATTTAATTTCAAATATTTTTCAAAGTTAGCTGGGACTGAGGTTAATGTCTTCTCTTCAAGCATCCTCTGTTAAAACATACACATTTAATTCAATTACACTACAGTCAGGACCCACTGCTGGTACATTTTTAACACAAGCAACTTTACAAATACATTTTAAACACATGCAGCTGTACAAATCAGTGCACTATACAAATGACATATAATTCTTTACAAACTTCCAGCTAGCTGTGCTGGCATAAGTTGCACATCCTGGGCTGTGGTGTAGTTCCTGTGTTGTCCATTACCTTACTTGGATAGAAGGAAGTTTCTTTGCTCACCAGTGGGAGTGGGGAGCCTTGAGCAGCCTACCTGTCCTTGGGGGAAGTGACCTCAGCACAAGAAGCTGTAGTAATTGGTTGTTTGGGACCATTCCTAGCTCTTTTGTAGTTCACTGCTTAAAATCCGACTCTGGGCATTTTTTTTTCTGGCTATACTGCTCAGACAAGCTCCACGTGGGTTTACAGAGTGGTCCTAGCAGCAAGGAACTCGAAAAAGCGACTACCTTCTGGATTTAAGTATCTTTGCTTTTTTTCACTGGAAATAGCTTCTGTTGCTTACTTTGAACTAGCCTGAACTGTTTTTTTACTGATTACTGCATTTATTTTAAAATCTGCACTTAAAGTTACATTTAGTCGAATTTAATTGAAAGTTTGCTTGTTTGTTTGTTTAATTTAACTGTGGAGGCTGTCCACTAAAGTGTGCTAGCCTGTGTAACTAATTTATCACTGTCTCTGCATTTTCTGTGTGTTTCTACAAAAAAAAAACAAAAAAACAAAAAAATAATCCTTGTTTTCCCGCCTTCCACGACTAGTTTAGACCAGTATACAGGCATTGCTGTATTCTGGGCTGTGGTGTAGTTCCTGTGTTGTCTATTACGTTTCTTTGCTCACCAGTGGGAGTGGGGAGCCTTGAGCAGCCTACCTGTCCTTGGGGGAAGTGACCTCAGCACAAGAAGCTGTAGTAATTGGTTGTTTGGGACCATTCCTAGCTCTTTTGTAGTTCACTGCTTAAAATACACCTCTGGGCATTTTTTTCTGGCTATACTGCTCAGACAAGCTCCACGTGGGTTTACAGAGTGGTCCTAGCAGCAAGGAACTCAAAAAGCGACTACCTTCTGGATTTAAGTATCTTTGCTTTTTTTCACTGGAAATAGCTTCTGTTGCTTACTTTGAACTAGCCTGAACTGTTTTTTTTACTGATTACTGCATTTATTTTAAAATCTGCACTTAAAGTTACATTTAGTCGAATTTAATCGAAAGTTTGCTTGTTTGTTTGTTTAATTTAACTGTGGAGGCTGCCCACTAAAGTGTGCTAGCCTGTGTAACTAATTTATCACTGTCTCTGCATTTTCTGTGTGTTTCTACAAAAAAAACAAAAAATAATCCTTGTTTTCCCACCTTCCTCGACCAGTTTAGACCAGTATACAGGCATTGCTGTATTCTGGGCTGTGGTGTAGTTCCTGTGTTGTCCATTACCTTACTTGGATAGAAGGAAGTTTCTTTGCTCACCAGTGGGAGTGGGGAGCCTTGAGCAGCCTACCTGTCCTTGGGGGAAGTGACCTCAGCACAAGAAGATGTAGTAATTGGTTGTTTGGGACCATTCCTAGCTCTTTTGTAGTTCACTGCTTAAAATCCGCGTTTTGCGGCTTTCTTGTGTCGTACCGGTTAAACAAGGTTAAACTTTTTCTGGCTCCGCCAAGTCTGCTCTTCAATTTTTCCCTTAGAACTGTTCTACTTGCAATCTAAACAGCCTATAGAGTATCTGAAAAGCTCAGCACTTGCTCCTAAAGCATTTTTTACACAGGTAAAGCACTCTTAAACAAAAGAAAGTACTTCATTCACCTAAATTCTGTTGAGTACCCATTTCCCTATAGGTCCTTTCTGACTCAGTTACACAGCAATCTTTTTCACTATTTCTAGCATGTCGAAGGGTCAGTTGCTGGCGTCCTCTCCTGTTCAGCTGGTGAATCTGGGAATCTTGAGGCAATGTTACAATTGCCTCATGTACACAGACAACCCTCTCCTCCTCCCAACAAATACAAATATATGCGAGAGATGCAACTATATAGCCACACTGGAGGCTGAGCTCTCTCATTTCAGTACTGGCAAGACCAGTCAGGAGGAGACGGTAACCACGCACACCACAAACCCAGTCTCACATAGAACTATCACAACTGCAAACCAAACACATAAACACACAAAAACATACTCGGAGGCGCTGATTAAAAATCTACCAAAACAACAGAGGCCTCCAAAGCAGACACCCAAGCAACCACCACCTCAAGACATAGCACATGCAACACATAGTTCACAAAGTCAGTGTGCTAAACAGTCACAGCCCTTAAGGCCAAACAACATGCCAGACACACTTGTAATAGGTGACTCCATAGTCAGACACACTGATGTCCCGCTCACCAGACTGAACAAGGAAAAGGTCACAGTAAGCTGCCTGTCGGGAGCTAGAATCCGCCACGTAACACAAACACTTAGGTCACTCCACAGCAAGTACAAATATGACTCAGCCATTGTACATGCCGGTGTGAACGACCTGAGATGTACCTCCCTGGACTACATGAAAAGAGACATAGAAGAGCTCTCTGATTATGTAGCCCAGGCTGGTATGACCCTGACCCTGAGCAGCATCTTACCCTCACCAAGAATGATGCCACAGTACAAAGACAAAATGATCAGTTTTAACAATTGGCTTAATTACTGGTGTCATTCTAAGGGGATCCAATGTCTGTCTGCTTGGGATGACATGCTTGACAAGCCACTCTGCTTCGCAAGGGATGGCTTGCACCTGATACCCCTGGGCTTCCGGATATTGGCCAAGGCTCTTGCCACCCCTTAGTGCCTTTTTTAGGCAAGGCTCAAATGACAAACCTACCTCCCTAGAAAACACAAGTGGAAAAAAACTAAGGGTAATGCTGCTCAATGCCAGAAATCTAAACCTCAAGATGCACACCCTCGAAGCCCTCCTCAGTATGGAGAACATCGATGTCTGTGCAGTGACTGAAACCTGGTTCAAGGCTCCTGAGAGCACCCCAGCACTATCAGGTTTTACCTCATATCATGCTTTCTGGCCCCAAAACTTGGACCGAACCACAAAAGGAGGGGAGTATCCATTTTCATCAAAGATATCCACACCTCCAGGTTAGTGGCAACGCACGAAGCATCGGAGACTAGCCAGGTGCAACTAACCATAGGCAAAACTGCCTTACAGTTTGTAGCATGCTACAGACCACCCTCTCAAACTCAGGAACCCCACACAGCCTTCCTGAAGACACTGGAGAGTATGAATGTCTCTCCAAATACCATCATTTTGGGAGACTTCAACTACCCAAACATAGACTGGGAACATTACTCAAGCCCCAACACCCTAGCCCAAAGGTTCCTAGAATTCATAAACTCAAATGCAATGGAACAACTAGTCATCATTCCCACAAGAGGAGACAATATACTAGACCTGATCATCACAAACATGGGGACAAAATGCTCCACACCGAAGTATATCCCTCTTTGGTAAGATCAGACCATAAATTAATCTCACTGGAAATCCACATCCCGCCCCACCCCTGCACAAAGACCACAGTGAAGAACTTCTCAAAAGCCAACTTCACACTTCTTAAGACTGAAGTGGTATCCTTCAAGGCCCCTGGGCCAGTGGAAACCACAACCCACACTGCTGAATCCTTTGCAAATGCCTTCTATGGGCACCTTCAAGAATGCATGGATCATGCAATCCCAAATAAAACCAAGACCCATTCCCCCAAAGGCAGGCGCCCAGTCTGGTGGACCCCAGCCATAAACAAACTTTACAACAGGAGGAGGAAGCTACTACAAGATGGAGCAAAATCCCTAAAAGGGAAGGCATCTCTGATCAGTACTAGCAAAAAACTACGATCACTCATAAAATCATCCAAGGCCAACTTTGAGAGAAAAATCGCAAAAGACACAAAAGACAATCACAAGGCCTTCTTTAGCTATGTTAGAAACCTGGGTGGAAACTCCCAGATATGCTCAGAGTTAGTCCAAAATGACACAAAATACACTGAACCCACTGACATTGCCAACATTCTGGCAGACAAGTAAAGTGCAAATTTCTCCTCCCCCCCCCAAAAGGAGAAATAACTATCCCAGCAGAGTGTAGCCTCCCTAACATCTCAGATGCCCAGGTGAGAGCCGCCCTCTCTAAAGCAAAAAACACAGCATCAATGGGACCGGATGGTGTCCCAGGCTGTGTGCTACATGAACTCCAAGAGGAACTAAACCCACACATAAGGCTGCTGTTTAATCTTAGCCTTACTACAGGATACGTACCCAAAGAGTGGCGTACGGCAACAGTGGTCCCACTTCACAAAGGCGGTGCTTCTACGGACCCTGGAAATTACTGCCCCATAAGCTTGACGAGCCTGGTCTGCAAAGCTATGGAGAGGATCATTATGTAACTCATAAACAAAGACTTTGGGGACCTACAGACATTGGATCCTACCCAATTTGGCTTTGTCAAGGGCAGATCCTGCCTTTTGAACTTGGTCGACTTTTTTGAAACAGTCACTAAGGCCTTTGATGAGGGTAAGGCAGTTCACACAGCCTACCTTGACCTTGCAAAAGCCTTTGACACAATACCCCACTCGGGCGTCATAGACAAACTCACCAGCTTAAATGTAAACCCATATGTCAGAAGATAGTTTGCAAACTGGCTCAAGGACAGAACCCACAGGGTCAGAGTTGCTGGAGCTATGTCAGACTTTAAGCCAGTCACAAGCGGTGTACCACAGGGCTCAGTCCTGGGACCCCTCTTGTTCGGCATTTATTTTTCCGAGGTACAGGCAAAAATAGGAGGATTGTGGCTGACAAAGTTCGCAGATGACTGCAAACTGGGCGCCATAATTGATACTCCAGTGGACACAAACATCCTTCAGAGAGGCCTCATAGAAACGGATAATTGGTGCCAGAGCCATGGCCTTAAGCTGAATGCCAAAAAATGTATAGTCATACCCTTTGGGAAAAACAAGGTACCGACAAATTACCACATAGGTGGTAATCCATTATGTACGGAAGAGGTAATCAGGGACCTAGGGACCTAGGTTGACAGTAACCTCTTATTTGACACTCACATTGCCAAAGTGGTTAGGAAGACCTTCTATATTGCCCACCTTATCATGAAGGGTTTCACATCTAGATCAAGAGAGGTCAATGTGCCCTTGTACTCTTCTCTTATCAGGCCAATGATTGAGTACAATGCCCCATTTGGGATGTATCTCACCCGACACCTGCAGCAGTTGGAAAGACCCCAAAAGTTCCTCACCAAGAGGATAAAGGGTCTTAAACATATGTCATATGCTGCCCGACTGAAAAAACTCCAGCTCTATTCAGTCGCATACCGCCTACTCAGAGGTGATCTGTGCCTGACGTACAAGGCCATGTCCAATCCGGAATTAATGGACATGTTCCACCTCAGAAAATCCAAATCCATCAGAGCCACGAGAACAAGAGACTTAAACCTCAACACAGAAATAAATAGGACGTGCTGGAGGGACAGATTCATAAGCCAGAGGCTCCCTACACTCTGGAACAGAATCCCAGTCCATGTTAGGCAGAGCCCCTCACTGACTCTATTCAAGAGAAGTCCCGACGAGTGGATGGGAGATTGTAGGTTTACCCCGGGGGTCATCTCTGTGTCACTACTAGACAGAGGCACAGTAAACTAAACTCTAAAAGGGCATAGTATTCTCATCCTAAGGGGTGGTGAAAGCCACACACACTCTGGCTAGGCTTATAAATGCCCTAGGGCAGATAGCCTAGTACGAACCTATGAACCTATGAACATCCACTGCCCTACTTCTCCTGGAATGGTTGGCAAAACCTCAGGTCATCACAATATGTATATATCCACCCACAGTGGTAACTTTGTAGTCAGATGGATGTGCCATAGTGCACATTTCAGTTTTAAACATAAATGAAGGAACTTTGGAGCATGACCTCTGATCTTTCTGTGTTTACAGGTTTCTTTATCAGTCCTCAACTGCCTTTAGCTTCTTATGCCAAGAAATTTAAAATGAGATAAGGAAATTGACATTTTAGATATGAAGGCTTTAACTTCCATTAAATGGAATTATTCCATTTCATATATCCATGTTCTGGAAACAGAAGTCCCAACAGCTGCAGGTTTTAGCAATAGAACCAAGATGCATCAGATGAATGGATAGGATGCTGCTGTCTCACAGCAAGAGAGACAGGGAGATGGTGACTGCAAAGCAAAATATAGCCACCGATAATTCTTTCCTGGTTCAAACTAAGCAGCTTTATCATGTATGGGATCCAGCTGAGCACAATGTATTAATAATTTAGTAAATAAGTTCCAGAAAATATGACAGACAGTGATAAGTACAAAGGAGAATAAGGCTTTTGTGTTCTGCAGTTTCTTATTAGTACCATAGCTCTCAGTTGTACAAATTTTCGCAGAATGTCCAGATTTTTGGCTCGTATTTTTGGTCTGTTTTTCATAAAATTGTGGTTCTCTAGCAAATCGTTGAGGGTTGAAATCAGAAAATAAAGATGGACATTTGAGTTTCAGACTTCATACCCTTCAGAAAATTCAGGCTAATGCAATACCTGTTAATCAACTTTCTAAGTTTGTATGAGCAATACTTAAATGTGCCCCCAATTTTAGGCCTTTGTCACCCCCATTATTTATGGATTTGTCCAGATTTATTGCTATTAAGAGTTTGAGAGGTACTTGCAAAGATGCCCACCAAAAAGCAATTAGCTTATCAAAACTGTATTGGTGAAAAAAAGAAACACAACCATATACATGGGTACATAATTAAATGTAAAGCCTCTGTTGGGATTTGAAATGCTATAAAATAAATGTCAGAATATTGTAACTCCAACATGTCACATTAAGAAATAGTGTACAATTTTAAATATCTTGTTTATCTGCCATGGTGATGGCTATGCTTCCTTATCATCTGTGTCTAAATATGCTTCCTTTGAAGTCACAAGAAGCTCATCTTTTCCACTTTACTCTGAGCAGGTTGACCTTGGTGACACTGCTTACTTTATGATTAATATTTCCTTAGTCAGTGAAGTGTAGCTCCAACATTTCAGCAGATTCAATTAAAGGA
This sequence comes from Protopterus annectens, assembly GCF_019279795.1. Classification (NCBI taxonomy): domain Eukaryota; kingdom Metazoa; phylum Chordata; order Ceratodontiformes; family Protopteridae; genus Protopterus; species Protopterus annectens. The sequence continues at coordinate 1,139,108,488 of NC_056745.1, forward strand.
GTATGGCACGTTAAAGGCTGATGAAATGAGGCATGACAGCATGTAGTGTTCCTTTATTAACCTTGCTATAACTGTGAACTAGTTGTTGCTACTTGCTGTCAGAGTGTAGTCATAATGGGTGATAGACTGGCATCTCATGTAATATTCCTGATTTTTCTCTGAGATAATTCCTGTGTGAAGCAAAAGAGACACAATAAAATTTAAGATTCAGTAAGATGAAGTGTCAATAACTAATGAGAAGTATCGTAATTAGTGTTACTACATGAAACATACAGTCTGACAGTGACAGAAAGAACTTGACTGCTGTAATCCTCCCATATTCATACACATTTTAAAAATTACACATCCTACGTAACATACAGGTTGTTTCTACCACTTCCCTTAAGAACTCTTGTGTTATGCATTAATGAATGCCATTATTGTTTTTAACCCTACTGCCTCTTCCAGGAGATGGACCAAAGCTTGTGCAACCTTTCTTTAAAGAAATGCTTTGTGTATTTTCCTAGATTTGCTTACCTGGTTATTTTCAAATTGTGTAACTTTGATTCTTGTTGGACTTAGTGAATCATTCTTGCATATTTCAAAGTTCTGTCATACTCTACCCTCCTTTCCTTCATATGTGCCTTCCAATATAGAATATGCACAATTTTTCTGCCCTTCTGTGATGTCTGTTCTGTCAGTGCCCTTAGTTGTGAGCTCTAGAAAAAAACAAAATACTTTAATGGGATCTCACAAAATATCAATTAATAACACATTGTTTTGTTGGGTTGATAACCACTTCTTCTCCATACTTGTATTCCACTCATCTCCTTGCAGGAATATTTTTTTTTTGGGGGGGGGGGGGGGTGCAAAAGTGTACACATTAGTGCAAGACTTGTACAAATTTGTTACATAGTTTAGTAAAACATAAAGTTCCTTTGCACCTTACTGCACTCTGTGATAATCACAAAAGTACAACTGCAATTCATGAAAGTCACATTTTGCCAAATACTATATAGAAATAAGGCTTTAAAGACCTTACAGTGTCCTGTAAAAAGATGTGGCACAGCAGTATAGTAATGATAGCGACAGCCAGGTGACTCTATTGTCAGGCAAATTGATTCATTACTCACAAGGCTTGACAAGGAAAGGGTTAAAGTGTGTTGCCTTTCAAGTGCCACAATCTCTGACATTACAGGGGTCCTAAGAACCATAACTCTTGGCAAACAGGACTATGATATGTTAGGGGAGCAGGTGGGAATTAACGACTTAAGACTTAGAATCTTGAGGGATATGCAGAGAGCCATCTGAGGAATCTCAGAACTTTCCTTGCATGTTACAAATGTAGATAAGACACTAGTTTTGAATTGAATCCTTCCTTCATTTCAAAGGATACCCAGATACAAAGAAAACTAATAATTGGTTAAATAGCTGGTGTCATTCCAGGCAGATCCAGTATGAGTCAGCATGGGATGAAATGTTTAACAGTCTAGCTTGTTTTGCTAAGGATTGCGTACACCTCTCTTTTCAAGGCTTTTGCATACTGGCTGTAGCTTTAACTGTCCCTAGTGCCTTCTGTAGGCAGAGTCCAACTAATGGACATTCTAATGTAACTAACATATTAGTTCCGAAACTGGATCACATTTAGTTGGCTCGCATTAATGCCAGAATTCAAAACAATTAATTGCCTGATCTTCATTTGAAAAACACCCATGACTGTGTAGTTACTGAAACTTGATTTAACTGTAAAGAGAAGACTCCCTCATTACCAGGGATTTGCAATTTTCATGCCTATAGGCCTAATGGCAGATGTGGTGGAGTCTTCATATGTCAAGCATTTTATTACCTCCAGACATATCCCTGGGGACTCACAAACTGAACTCACTAAAGGAAGACTCCAGGTAAGATAAATTATCAACTAACAACTTGTTACAGAACTCCTTCTTGTCTCCTGATGACCATGTAAGATTCCTCAATTTTCTAAATGATCTCTCTATTAGAAAAACCTACCTTATTTTGGGTGACTTTATTTTACCCTTCAGTAAACAGGGACAGCAATATCTCTAATGTAGGATATGCCCAAAACATTCTCTAGACGTAATAAACAAAAATCCTTTCTAACGGCTGGTTAATAAGTCTACTAGAGGGTACTGCATTCTTAACCTATTTCTTATAGATATGGCCACCTCTTGCACTACTCCTTTGGTATTTCCTTCCATGGTGAAGTCTGAGAATAAACTTGTAATCTTCCCCTTTAAATTCCCAAAAGCTTATATAGCAACCCCACTGAATCAGAGGACTTCAAACATGTCACCCTCAACCTTTTATGTGATAAAATATCAAACTTCATTTATAACTGAACTTCCCCTGACCTTAATACAGCAGTACCCTTCACTAAGGAATTCTACATTTATTTGTCTAAATGAATGTAGAATTCCTTAATACAGCAGTAAGTTTCACTAAGGAATTCTACATTCATTTAGGCAACTCCATAGAAACAGCAATCCCTACCATAACCAACTAGCATGTGAAATTCAAAACCAAACCACCCTGGTGATGGACCACCATAAGTAAACCATAGAACAAAAGAAAGAAACTCCTTAAATTATTTAATAGATCAAAAATTAATCTTCTTACAATTAATATCAAAAGGATTACAAAAAAACTGAAGAATGCTACCAGGTCTACTAAAGGACCCCACAAATTTAGGCTGGCCTCTAAAGGGAAATATAATTATAAATCCTTGTTTAACTGTATTAGAAATCTAAAAAGCAACACCATACATTGTTCAGAATTTATTCATAACAAAGCCTCCTGTTTTGACCCAACTGACATTGCTAATGTCCTTCATACAAATTCCTAGTTAACTTCACCCCTGAGATTTTTATTCTAAGCTCCAACCTATCTGAATCCTTTACTCCACCAATTACCTTTAAAGATAATTTAATGAAAGTATTAATCAAGAACAAATATACTTCCTCCCATAGGACCTGATGGTATACTGGTTTCTTAATTAATAATGTTAAATATGCCATTACTTCTCATACTGTTTAACTTAGTATGCAGTGATGTTCTTCGTGTTTCACTGTTGCAGTCATCACATTTGGGTTATACTGCCAGGGGTAGCCCTCAGTCGGCCTGAAAACCAGAGGTGTAGTATTTCTTCATCGGTTGCTGTCGCTCCAGGATTGATGACAGGTCGTCGGTGGTATAAAGCCCAAAGCAGAAGCAATTCGCACGAGTGACGGTTGGCTGCTACCTGAGCTTTCGTTTCCGGATTGAAGTTGAAGTCTTCTAAAGCTAAGTACCCTGTTGGGGATTCTTTTTTCTTGCTCTAACCAATGTCAGAAAAAGTTAACAATTGTCTCGCCTGTGGAAAGCAAATACTACACTGAGACTTCCATTCTTACTGTGTCACCTGTTTAGGCCCAGACCACGACGTCCCCCACTGTCGCTTTTGTGCTTTGTTCAACACCAGAGCTATACATCATTGGGCCCTTATTGTAGTTAGATATTTTCACTCTCGGTCCTCAAATTCTGATATGGCTTTGGTAAGCCATCTGACTACCGATATTCTGAAAAAACAAAAAGATAAAAACAGAGACAGACCGCACAGGTCCAAAACTGCCGACGATGCTTCCCCTAAGCTAGTTGTCAGTTTTCCGGTCCTCAGAGAGGCACTTTCACAGCTCCTGATGCCCGCTTCTCTGGATTCGCAGGCCACTACCGAGACCCTTTCGGAGTCCGGTATGCCGCAAGACTCGTCATCAACTAAGGATCCTGCGGATGTCTCTACCTTGGATGGGTCCGGAGCCGCTGAGCAGGCATCGGCTTCTGAGGAAGTACGTCACACTACCGATACTCGACACAGACCAATGACTTCTTTCGTGTCTTTAGTTCTTTCTAAAATTAAAAAGTTTCTAAGGCCCAGGGTATGAACCACACCCAAAAAAACGACAACCCAAGCTCAGGCACCTGCTTCCTTGCCTCAATCTCAAATGCTTAAAATGGTGGAAGACCTTAGAATGCTTATTAGGGGAAGCCAAGCTACCCCTTCCAAAAGAAAGAGAGACTTGTCCCCAGTAGTTTTATCTGAACAGGAGTCCAATGACTCCGATGCATCTGAATATGAAGATATGCAACTCCTCTCTGCTTATGAGGATTCTGATGCAGAGGAATCCTTTCCTTCTGCCTCTCTACCCAAGGATTTTTCATTTGGGGAAACCCTTCATACTTTAAGGGAGCATTTCCAATGGGAAATTCAAGACTATCCTCAGTCAAAAAAAAACTCAGGGAATTCCTAGATTACCACAGCACAGACCTTGGGCCATTCCTCCTGTCCTGGATGTTGTGGATGATGTTTTTATGGAATCCAGTTTGACTCTTGACACCCTTCCTCCTGCTCCTAGGAAACCTGACAGGTATTACAGAGTCACTGACTCTTACAAATTTCTTTTCAAAAATCCTGCTGCTGGTCTAGAGGTTATCTCTCAAGGACCTAAAGGAATTAAAACAACTTCAGCCAAGAATCCCATCCCCTCAAATAGGAATTCCTGAGCTTTAGACAGATGGGGGGAAAAGTATACACCTCTGCTACTCTTGCTATTAGAGCATTAAATTGTCAATTCTGCATGCTAAAATATCAGCAGCATACCATGGAACTCCTGAAACAAAAAATATCTTCCTTTCCTGCTTGTGCAGAAAATAAAGAATTACAAGAGCTAATGCATTCTTCAAGTCAAGTAACAAAGCACACCTTGCAATGTGGCTTTGACACCCTAGAAGCATCTTGCAGGGCAGCTGTCACTGGTTTGGTCCTAAGAAGGCATGCTTGGCTTAAGGAACAGACCTTGCCACACCATGTCAAATCCAATGGATGCACCATTGAACAAAGACAACTTATTTGGCACCAAGGCAGAAGAGGTCTTAAAAAAGATGGAAGAAAAAGCAAAATTTATGCAGACAGTTAAAGGCTTCTTACAGGTCCAGCCTCTGAGGTTCAGTAGGCTTTGCCCCTCCAAGCACTGGTCCTTTCGTGCTCCCTCCAGGACCGCTCAGCCCAGACCCAGGGGAAGCAGACCCCCCCAGATGGAGTTCCTCCTCTTCAAAAACAGGGAGTGCAAAGCCACCCCCTTATGGTAAGAGCTCACAAAGACTTTACACCTCCACCCCTTACCTCTGCCCACCTGCTTGTGCCCTTAGGGGGAAAAATCTTCTTCCACGCAAGCAACTGGGCCACTAATACCAAAGACCGATGGGTCCTCAACATAGTGTCCCAGGGATACAAATTTTATTTCCACACTCCAACCTCAGATCGTCCTCCAAATCAGTAGGCAGAGGCCAAAAGCAAGTCCTTTCCCTGCTCTCCATGAGGGCAATACAGCATGTTCCTGCAGAACAGATAGGCCAAGGTTTCTACTCCAGACTCTTCCCTGTTACCCAGAAAAGAGGGCACATGGCACCCCATCCTCAATCAATTTAGAATGTTCAAGCCACATACTGTATGTCTTTGGAATGTGGGAGGAAACCGAAGCACCCGGAAAAAACCCACGTGACAGTGGGGAGGACATGCAGACTCCTCACAGAAGGTACCCCAGCTGAGAAGGGAACTGGAGAACCTCTTGCTGTGAGGAGACAACACAAATTGTTGCCTTACCTCTCAACCTGGAAACATCAAAAATCTGGACAAAGGGCCTTGAAAAATAGGTACAAATCCGTACGCTGATTAGCATAAAATTTGCACACATAATTATGTAACCACACCCATCCAATGGAATTGTGGGATACCAACTTTCAAACACAAATGGAAGAACAGACAACCAAAATATGGCCCCAGCCCAAACCCTGTAGTAAATGGTAACCATTTTTTTTAATGTGTAGCAATGATGTTCACTGGGAAGGGAGAAGATGATGAACCTTAGGATTTTGTTTTTGGTGACTTGCAGTATGTGGGTTTTGTGGTGAAAGTAGGGCATTTAATGGTAGGCAATATTCTAATCTTAGCAAAATAATATCATAGTTTGCTACAACCTCCAAAAGTCATTCTCCATGGCCTACTGATTAGTGGCGTAGCTTGAATTTGTGTCGCCGGGGGCTGTCTTTGAGTTTGCCACCTCACAAAATCATGGTCAAATTGGGCCCCCCATACACAGCCCTCCTGCAGCCATTATAATATCCCACTATTTGGCTGTTTCGCCCCATTTACCGTAAACACTTTACTTCTACAATGATTATGTGGATTTCATGTAAAACTTTTATTTTACATTTTATAGTACAAACACTAATAGACATCTGCTAAACAAAGCAATACAGTCTCACAATGAAGATATACTTAGCATTAAAACTTCTCTGTCCTTGAAACTCATGTTCATTGAAACAGCATTGAAACCCACATTCAAAGAAAATGCATCTGGCCAGTGGTGGATAAAAATTACCTTTGGGCTGTTTTTAAATTATAAGCCCCATGCACGCGAAACATACATGTATACTTTGATATGTCTTCCTGATTGTATTAAATTATATTCCTTCTATAATACAGCACACTTGTTAGAGCGCATTTTAAATTTGTTTTGAATATTTTTCCATTAAGCAGTGAAACAAAATGCATGACCCAATGATGACAAAGCTACCCAATTCCAGAACATTTCTATCATAGAAGTCTACTCAAACTTCTACAATCTACCAGTATCATTAAATATGCATAATATCTGCAGAAGTAAAAGTCATCTAAACTATTCCACATTAAAGAGATCAGTAACTAATGAAGAGATTGCTGCTAGCAAACAACTTAATATTTCATTGTTTCATCTACAAATAAAGTGCCTGTTGCCCTTGAGGAATAAATTGCCTGTGTTACATTAAAAAAATGATAAGCTAGTAATATTGCAATAGGGAATGGATGTCAAATGGATAACGGGTTCATAGTTACTAGGTATCTCTGCCAAAGAGGACATTCACAGGACTGCAGCATCCACCCCCTTTAAAAGTATAACACAGTACAGTATCAGCAATCCATCTACATATTGTGGGAGTAGACCCCACAGCCTTCTGCATCAAAAACAAGTATTCTACCTGTTGTGCTACTGACAACACAAATGTGACTAACAACACAAACAGACTTGGCATAAGCAGCACTAAACTTCTCTCCCCATGAAGAACTATGCAGCACAAGAAATCTGGAAGAAGCCAACATTTATTGGGGGGGCAAAAGCCCAAAACCAGGAACATATTTTAAACATTGCTTGTATAATCCTAGAAATGTTGCTAGAATAAAATGTTTTGTGTTGCCATGCATTTCCTGAAAGATAGGAAAACTGAAACTTAAATGGCTATCATTATTTAGTGAATTCATTTCTCACTGATTTGCCAGAAAAGCACAAAGTTTAAGAGGACAGACCAAACGTATGAGCCAAACATTCCAGAACTATGGTTAACTCCATGAATCACAAGTGGGGGTGGTATGTGTAGAGAATTTAGGCTGTTGCTCCTTGTACCTAAGGTACAAGGTTTGAGTCTGCTTAATTCTAAGCAGACACACACACACACACACACACACACACACACACACACACACACGTTATTCTCCAGTAAATGTAAGATGCCTGCCACAGAGTTATTCTCCAGTAATTGTAAGATGCCACACACACAAATTACTCTCCAGTAAATGTAAGATGCCTGGCACCTGCCACAGAGTTATTCTCCAGGAAATGTAAGATGCCTGCTACAGAATTATTCTCCAATAAATGTAAGATGCCACACACACGTTAGTCTCCAGTAAATGTAAGATGCCACACACAGAGTTATTTTCCAGTAAATGTAAGATGCCTGCCACTGCCACATTAAGTCAAAGCATGTTAATCATTCCAGTAAATGTAATTAAGTCAAAGCATGTTAATCATTCTGTTTCTGTGATGAGTAATGCCTGCCATTCATACCGCTCAACCTCTTACTGCAAGAAATCTGGACATAGCCTTAAATAATGGGGGGACAAAGGCCCAAAAATAGGGACGGATCTTAAATATTCCTCTTATAAACTTTGAAAGTTGCTAGAATAGCAGGATTTGAGTTGTTATTCATTTTCTTATGAATATGATGTTGAAACCCAAATGTATGTCATTATTTAATGACTTCAGTCATCAGTGGTTTGCCAGAAAATCACAAAATTTTACAAGGAACAGAACAGACCAAAAATTTGAGGCAAAAATCTAGACATTCTGAAAACATCTGGACAGTTGAGAGAGGTATGCTGCCATTAAGTCAAATTTCTGCATCACACACCTGTTAAAGCAGTAATGCCTGCTGTTTCTGTATCATACACAAATGCCTGCTGCTATTTCTCTAAATGTAAAAGTGTGCAGCCATCGCAAATGTAATGCACATACAAGTTTAGAAGGAGGAAGCCTGCAGCTGTTTCCTCACATGACATGTAAAATCCGTTCTCTTGCACAGCTTAGGAGAAGGAAGCCGGCAGCTGCCGTAAATGTAAAAGTGCCCCCAACACACAGAGTAAATGTAAGATGCCTGCCATTAAGTCAAAAAACATGTTAATCACAGTTATTCTTCAGTAGTATTAAGTCAAAGCACGTTAATCACACCGTTTCTGTGATGAGTAATGCTGCCATAAGTCAATTTTATGCATCACACACCTGTTTAAGCAGTAATCTTTATACCCCAAATAGACTCCAGAGAATTTTTCCTCAGGTAGACAGCAAATGTAAGTGTGACAGGGAAGAAAGAGGTAATTGAGAACATATTTTCTGGGAGTGCGGTAAGTTGGCTGCCAAAAAAGCAATTACTGGAAAATGGGAATCAAAATGTAAACCTACTAGAAGTAGTGAATATAGTAACAAATTAAACAGCTGGAATTGAGATCCTTAGAAAAGGGTCGGTGCAAACTGCATAGGAAAAATAGGAATTGCGGATACAATACATACAGGTGAGGAATGAGGTTTAAAAGAAGGCAGGTCTTAAATGAGCTAATGTTTGACTGAAAATGATTAAGTAGATTATAAGTGATATTTAAGGTTTGCAACTGAGAGTGTGTTTTGTGATGTAAAATGCTTGCGAGTAGGATTGTGTCGGTGTGGTTTGTTTTCAATTATATAAATGTATGATTGGCTATGTCGTAAGTGATGGTTTAATAAAGCTGCACCATCAAACCTGGCAGGCCATCACTACAGACTCATGGGTGCTGCAGATACTTACCAGGGGATACATAATTCCCTTCCTTTTTACTCCCCCAAACCAAGAAAATGGATTCCCCTGGTTACACCCTACCAAGTGGAATCCACTAAAGCAGAAGTCAAAAAAACGTTAGGAAAACAAGCCATCCAACAGGTTCCACCAGATCAGATAGGATCCAGAGTGTACTCCAGGTTCTTTTTAGTTCCAAAAAAGACAGGGGACCTAAGGCCAATTCTGGACCTCAGTTAGATGAATCAGTTCATGAAGTAAACAAAATTCTGGATGGTCACAGTTCAGTCCAGTCTACAACTACTCAGGAAGAATGAGTGGATGTGCTCAATAGATCTCCAGGATGCTTATCACCATCATGTAAAGATAAACAGTCAAGGAGATTTCTCCATTTCAGTCTATGAGCCAGTCATTATCAGTTCAGAGCTTTGCCTTTGGTTTCACCACAACCCCCCAGGTGTTCATGAAATGCGTGGCAGTAGTCATAGCCTAGCTCATGTAGCACAGATTCCAGGTTTTTCTGTATGTGGATGATTGACTCCTCAACCCTAGGACCAAGAATATACTGGGAGGGACACTTTACTCCAGTTACTTTACAGATTGGGTGCAACAGTAAACATTCCAAAAAGTCTATTGAATCCCAGGATTCTTTCTGTTTGAAGAGTAGCAAATCAAGTATTATCACATCCCTGTCTGCCAGCAACATTGGTTCTAAAAGTATTAGGTCTTGTGGCTTCAACAATCACTGAGGTTCCTCTGTTTCATTTTCACATGAGAGTCCTTCAGTGGACTGTCTCATCTCAATGGTCTTGGCTACATCATCCATCAGACTAATGTCAGTATGCAGGACTCATATCAGGGGTGGGTATCTTCCTCAGCATTATTTGAAGGCTGCCCATTCTGTCTCTCCCCTGCAGTAGATGTGGTCAACACGGATGCTTCCTTTTAGGGTGAAGGGCATTAGGAAGAGAAGACTCTTCAAGGTACCTGGACTCATTTATAGGCTATCCTTCACATTAACCTTCTGGAGATGAGAGCAGTCCTATTATTGCTGCAGACATTTCAAGACTCTCTACCAGATGGTGTGACCTCCATTCATTCATTCATTCAGACAATGTCAGTAGTTTGGTACATCAACAAGCAAGAGGGAACCAGATCCTATCTACTATGTCAGGAAGCTATGAGGGTTTAGCAATGGGTGAGGTCTTCTCATCACCTTCTTATGGCAACACATATCCTGGGAACTTCCAGTGTGCTAGCAGACAAGCTAAGCAGAAATATTCTGCCTCATCAATGGTCCAACAGTCAGTCAATGGTGAATGAAATTTTCCATTGCTGAGGGTCAGCCTTGCTGTGACCTGTTTGCATCTCACCTCAACAAGTGCAGCAGCTGCTTTGCCCTCACCCTCCTCAGGGTCATTCACTGAGGGACTCCTGAAACACAGTTGGTCTCCAGATCTTCTATATGCCTTTCCCTCAATCCCCTTGATCACATAGTTCATTCAGAAAGCTAGGAGGTGCAAGGCAGAAGTAAAACTTACTGCCCCATATTGGCCCTGACAGGTTTGGTTCCTGTTTCTTTGGTCTCTTCTATTATAAGTCCTCCCAGGGCACTGGTTCACAGCCCAGATCTTCTACCTCACCCATGCAGTTATTCTGTCCAGGATCTAGAGATCTAGACACCTTGAATCTAACACTTTGGTTACTCCAGTTTTAATGGCCAGAGATGCCAGGTTTTCAGAAAAAGTAGTCCACGTTATAACAGTTTCTCAGAAACGTAGCACTATGAAGGTTTACTGAAACAAATGTACAATGCTTTAATTCTGGGCTGTAGACACTTTTTCTGCCCCTCTCCCTCAAATATTAGACTTCTTATCAAAATGGTTTCATAAAGGTTCCAGCTTCTCCACTATAGCAGCTATTTCAAATTTTCACATTGGCCATAATCAACCACCTATAGGCTCTTTAAAGTTGCTAAAGCCTTTCCCAAGAGAACCCTACTTCCTTAGATCTCCCATAAGAGATCCTGTGCCTCCTTGGGATATCATAGTAATGCTACAAGGTCTTATACAATCCCCATTTGAACCAACCTTAGCAAATCTTAAGTACTTAACATGGAAAACGATCTTCTTGGTGGCAGCCACTTAGTCAAGAGAATTTCAGAATTACAGGCTCGCTCTTTCAAACCACCATTTATGACCTTTCATAAGGAAAGTTTTTTTCTTAAAACTAAAATCTTCCTGTATTCCTAAGGTGGCATCCAAACCTAACATCAGTCAATCCTTAAATCTTCCATTTTACTTCACAAATTTCTCAAAGGAAAATATATGTTGCATTTGCTTGATGTTCATAGACAACTTAAGATTTTATCTCCACAGGACAAAAGGCTTTAGAAAATCAGAGCAATTATCTGTTGCCTTTTCAAAAATCAAACGAGGGTTTGGTATTTCCAAGGTCACCCTTTCTAGATAGCTGTCAAAACTGCCTTTTATTTATTCATGACAAATTGGGATTACCATTACCTAAAAGACCAACAGCTTGTTCAAAAAGATCAGCAGCAACTTCCACAGTTTTTCAACAGAATCTGCCTGTTGATGAGATTTGTGCAGCTGTAACATGGTCAGCTGGTCAAGTGTTCACACCTTTGTGTCTCATTGCAAACTTCCACAGTTTTTGAACAGAATCTGCTTATTGATAAGATTTGTGCAGCTGTAACATGGTCAGCTGGTCGAGTGTTCACACCTTTGTGTCTCATTGCAAACTGTATGTACAGTCCAGATCATTCTCTTACTTTTCCTTTGCTAAGCTCAGGAATATCCTTCCTTGATGCCTCCCAGAAAATCGGTAGCTAGGGAATCTGCCCTATCATTTGAATTGGAATTCATCATTCCTTCCTCCATCCTTCCCCCTTCCAAATTGTTACCTCTTGTACCTCAAAGAATGACTGGTACACTAGGAGTCTTGAAAACATCAATTTTAGCTGTTTGCCTTTACTTCCTATATTAGTTGTATCAGGTATCTCTCTTATAGGTTCATTTGAAGTTTATTCTTAATGTCATACGTTATAGGTTAGTGGGCAAATTTGATATGAGGTATTCTTGGAGAAGCAGAGAAAGATTATGGGTATGGGAGGAGTTAGAGCCCTGGATTAAAATTTTGGAAGTGCTAAGGCCAGATCTGAGGCTGATCCGAGACCCATCAGTTGAACCAAATGAAAATAGAACAACACTGATCTATCGTTATGGTGAGTACGTAACTTTCGTTTTAATTATTGGTTTTGTCCCTGATGAGTGACGCATATAGTAGTGGTGATGCCTCTTCATAAGGGTGGCCTTACAAATTACCCAGGTAATTACAGACCTGTCACCCTTACAAACATCATGTGGAAAGCCGTGGAACATACTATAACTGACCACATAAACTGTGATATCAAGAATCTTGTTAGACTTGTCCTCAGCAGTCTGGTTTTGTGAAGGGGAAGATCATGCTTGTTTACTCTACTAAATTTCTTCAGAAGTGTCATGAAGGCTGTAGATGGTGGCCATGTGGTACAAATGGTATTTCTTGACCTGGCTAAATTCCTTCTACACTATTCCACATACTGGCATCATACAAAAATTAAAATGCTTTAAATATCGACCCATATATGGAGAGATGGATAGCAAACTAACTGAAAGACAAAACCCACACAGTGTGAATTGTAGATGCTTTATCAGAAAGTATGAACTTGACCAGCAGTGTTCCTCTGGGCTGTATGCTGCTACCTCTCCTTTTTATTATTTACTTCTCAGATCTCCAAGCAGAGAGTCAAGACCTCTGGTTAACAATATTTGCAGATGATTGTAAACAAAGAGCTGTTGATAAGTCACCTTATGACAACCAAACCTTTCACAATGAACTCTCCCAAGTATACTTTGTGTGTACTAAAAATGAGCTCAAACTTAATGCTAAAAATTGTAATATCATCACTTTTGATAAACAACCCCTCCTTTTATCACACTGTTTGGACAACAGACCTCTACAAAATGAAAATGTAGTTAGGGACCTAGGTACTTAGGTTGATATTTTCTTTTATCATGCGACAATGGTTGTCAGAAATCTTTTTATTTAGGCCAGCTAATTGCCAAAGGAATATCATTAAGGTCGAAAGGGGTAATCATTCCCATACACTCAGCATTCATCTAACCACTGTTCGTGTTCGAGTACAGCACCCTGTTTGGGATGTATCTCATTAAACCTAACAAAAAATTAAAAAAAGACCCCAAAGGTTCATAGCCAGAAAGATCACAAGCTGAAAGTCCCTGAGATACTGAGAGAGGCTGGAAACTCAATTCCTTTATTCGGTGTTGTGTAGACTTGATGGGTAATTGCTATCTCTGCTTACCACCCTATTAAAAACCTGATTGCCCTGGTCCTTTTGTTTCCCATGAAGTCCAGTGTCTCTACCAGTGCTAGAGCTCAGAACCTAAATCTTCATCCTCATATAATGTTGGAGGGCAAGTTTAAAACCCAGCACTGCCCAAAGCTTTGGAATAAACTTCCCTTGCATGTTAGTCAGTGTAACTTACTATCTTCCTTTAAACATAAACTCGATGACTGGATGGGCATTCGCAAATTTACTCCGAGACTGACCAGTATTGTCCTCCTGAAGAAAGGAGGTACAACCTGAGGGACAGTACTGGCAAAGAGAGAATTATACTTAGTAAACTTGTAATTTCTGTGAATCTATGAATGAGTGTTCTGCTCTGCTGTATCCACAGAATGCATGTGCCATATATACAGAAATTATGTAGCACTATGGTATTGTGTAATGATGGGTCTGGCAGTACACCATTGTGTTATGAAGCACAGCATTGTGTAGTGCTGAGGCACACATTATTTCATGCTTTTTTGGAATACAGTGTGTGGTAGTTTTGGCAGTCATAGTATGTCATGATTTTATGGAGTTAAAGCATCATGTAATATTCTAGCTTTGTCATTGTTTTATGTTGTACAGCAGTATGTACTACTTGTGCTGGAAGGGTACTGTAGTTTTATGCAGCATATTATTGTGCACCACTAGCGTACACAGTCTTCTGTGGTTTATGGAACAAAGCATTGTGTAGTGCTGTGGCTTACAGGTGTCTCATAAGTATAATTTGCAATTAAAGTGTTTTGTCAATATACATGACTGCATAGTGACATCTGGTCAGCTAAATTCCACAATGCAGTTTGAACAGGTGTATCTGTATTTATTTGGCCATGGTTTTAATAAAAAGCTTCATAAACGTTTTAATTAAAGCCATGACCCAAATAAATTTATTATTTCCCAGTCTGATGTCATGTAAGGTGGCTGTCCATAGACTTTAATGGATGTCTGTTTGCACATGCACACTTTGGGTCCATTAAACTCTATGGACACCTCTTTGTACATGAGTAACTTGCTTTGGACACCTGCCATGTTCTCCCGTCAGTTGATGTCACTGAGCATAAAGATCAGTGTTAAACCTCAGTGGCATCAACATGGGGAAATTAATTTTATGCAGGATTTTTTTTTTATGCCTGAAAAAAAAAATGCTAAAATAATAAGGATGTGGATCGGCACTTCATATGCCATCATTTAGTAGAAAATTGAAAGCTTTGGATTCAGAAGTTTGATGAAGCTTTTCTGCCATCAACACAGTAACACTTATGTAGTCTGGAATGTCACACCTCTGGCAGCCTACATGAATTCAGCCTTCTAGAGCATCTTCTGAAAAATGTAAATATCTGTCAACAGTAAGAATTATTCTTTACACTGATAATAGTGCATTCACAGTCTTTCCATAAATTCAATAATATATTATAATACACACTAACTCCAAATTATATTTTTTGCTAAACTTTCACAAATTATCATATCTTGGAAACTACAACACAAGCATGTATTGTTAGAACATGTATCTTGCATTATGTTTATAACCAGGCAAAATATAAGCTTTTGCATGGGCACAAGGAATTCCTCTTGGAGTGCATGTTTGTTGAGATATTTACAGAAATATGAAAACTATACTTAATTGTATAAATAACAATATAAATAACACTGAATGTCTCTCAAGATCTGCAACTTGCAGTGCAAATATCAAAGATTTTTTCTTCAGCATCATCTAATATTTCACCTGATGTTATGCAACAGTTTGCAAGTCAGCTGTTTTTTGAAGAGTTAAGTACATATGGAGATAGTGTTTATTTTCATAATTACTAATAAACAACTAGAAGTATCTCCGGTATAGTGTTATATAAATGGAATTGTCCTGTCTCCCATCATAACATATCACATCCACCCCTCAATAACACACAGGGTTCTCAGTTGTGAAAATATGAACCTAACTATGAAAATGCGAATAATAAGTGACAAACAGTAATTAATTTCTCTACTGTGGGATATCCTAGATTAACAGTCTTAGTGTAAAAAAAATCTTAGTGTCATTTTGTTAATACATCCTTGTACTTTCTAATGCCGTCTGTAATTAGCTAGTAAGTCACATAGTTAAAGAAGCCAGATCCAGAAAAGGTCTAGACACTATAAGGAGCTATGGGTTTGAACTGGAAGTATACAAAAAGATGCTGTAGGCTTCACTAAGTTAAGAGAAGCAGATGCAATATTATCAGAAGGTGTGGACATCTGTAGGGTGAGTGAAATTCCTAACATACAGTTAAAATAATTATTTAAAGAAATGAAAATATGGAAGAAAAATGCATTCCAAAGAGGTAGAAATGAGAAACAGGAGAGTGAGAAGGCACCCTAAAAATAATGGTTACAAGAAGGAGATGATGCTCACAGAAAACATATATTTGAAGTGTGACCCTCTTAATAGGTGTGGGCTATAAGCATGAAGTAAAGCACCGTTCTGGCTTTAATCAGTTTAACAGAATCTCTGCTAGATGTATAAAAGAAAATAAATTGTATTCTAATAAACATGCTTGAATTGTCAACAAAAATGAGCTGCTTGTATGTGTTTTTGAAGGAAATAATGTGCTACACAAACGTTTGAAAACGTATCAAAAGCAGTTGACAAAAATGCATAGACAAACAAAATGCTGACTGTAAATAGACAAAAGTGCAGGATTTTAGTATGTCTAAAGAAAACCTTTGAAATATTAAGATTAAAAAGAACAGAAAAGAGTGCATGTGCGTATTACAAATATATTCAGAGCACCATGTCTGCCATTGCATCAGCAGCTACTAACACATGATTAATAAAATAAAAAATACATATTCAGACCACCATTAAAAGCCACTGGATTAACAGCTGCCAACATGCAATTATTAAAGTAAGACATACTGCTCCCTATTTCAAACTCCAGCACTCAAATAAGTTAATTCTCTAGCATTCCAGCTTGTTTGGTTTCTGAGAACATAGGAATGGTAAAACAAATTCACAGTGCTAAAGCAAAATATGAATCTGCTGAAGAACAGTCACAAAGTCACAGAGACATCTTGAGCACTGAGTAGAGTGATATATTCAGCTGGAAACAGGCAACAAAACATTGTAAAGCATATATGTTGTGTAGTCCAATCTCACCTTCATTTTTACTTATGGGTTCGGAGCCGATCCTCTGCTCCAACTCAGCCGATTTATAAGCTCGAAGACTTCTGGTTGGCTCGTGGCTAAGCAGGTATCCCATAGTGCACCAGTACAAACCCCAGATCTCGTTTATCGCATTGACGAGTTTGGTTGTGCTTCTCTTGGCTCTTGCTAAGTGTTAACTTTTTTCTTGCTTATATTGCTTAAAATCTTATTCAAAGTTATAATTAGTGTAGTACAATTGTTGTTGCATTAGTATTTGTTAGTGCAGGTTTACTAATTCTTAGGTAATTAGCTCCTTTGTACCCCTTGGTGCAAGCGTTGGCCTTGGGCCTGTTAATGTGCTTTGTGGTATCCTGTGTACCAGTTTTATACTTATTGTTAGTGCGGATAACTTGATTATGCTAGCATTTTCTAGTCTACAGTTTTGTAGAGCAGTTTGGGTTTTGGCGGTTATCCACTGGTGTTGATTCTTTAAAGTGGTGGAGTTCGTTGTTTGAAACTCCAGTTTCAGCTTCCACTGTTAATCCTTAGCAGAATAAGGGTTTTCTGTGTGTGTGAGTTTCTGCTGGTCTGTTTAAATTAGAAGACCTAGCTGGAGTTCGTGGTTCGAAACTCCAGTTTCAGCTTCCTCTGTTAATCTTTAGCAGAATAAGGGTTTTCTGTGTGTGTGAATTTTTGCTGGTCTGTTTAAGTTAGAAGACCTAGCTGTCCCTTTCCATTCTGGACTAGGCCATTTTAGTTAGAGGACTTAGTCCTCGTGGTGTTTCTTCCTCCTTCAGGGCTAGGCCCATTTAAGTTAGAGGACCTAGTCCTTCCTTTTACTTCTCATCTCTTCTCCTTTCGTCTGTGTGTTATGTCTAAAGAGGTTAAGGAGCACAAGCCTTTGGGCTTCAAGAAATGCATGAAGTGCTCCCAAAAAATGTCATTGACAGATAGTCATGGTCTACGTGTCTGTTGCTTAGGGGCCATACATTTGCAAGAGACTTGCTTGTTTTGTCATGCTTTCTCCCCTAGAGTGTTACAGGAGAGAAGGAACAAGCTAATTCTAAAGGATCTTTTAAAGCCTTCCTTTGAGGGAGCCTTGTCTAGCTCTTCCTCTTCTTCCAAGTCCACTAAATCTGCTAAGTCTAAGTCTTCGAAAGGGCCTTCTCCGGCACCGGCTGGTGTCTCGGAGCCGCCTCCTAAAGTGGCAAAATCGGCCTCGCCGGCTTCACTGCCTTTAGAGCCAACTGAGAGCAGCATTGTGGTGACAGGGTCGGATCCTAGTTTGTCAGAGCCGACCACTGAATTTATGGAACCAGCTATTCCTCCAAGATCAAGATCCCCGACTATGTCCTCCAGGAGCCTTTCAGAAGAAGATGTGGAGAGGGTGCTCCTGAGACTGCTGAAGTCGTCTGCTCTATCTAAATTGTTATTGGCTCCAACCCAGTCGGTTCCGGAGCCTGTGGAACCCGTTATATCCTCGATTGATATTCCTCCTCCGAGCCAAGCTGGTTTGTCAGAGTCAGAGGGCTTGGTGCCATTGTTGAAACCCTCGGCTCTAGCTCCACTTGTGGTTGTTTCAGAGATGAGTTCTACTCCAACACTTTTGGTGTCATCCGTTGTGTCCAGGGGCCGAAGCTCTCCGGTCAGCGCTGACAGGGAAGGTTGGAATCAGTCTTCTTCAGTTCCAAGTCTCCCTCTCGGCGATTTGGCTAGGGTGAGTTCAGAACCTGCATCTATCTTGGAGCTGATAGCTCTGGCGCCGAGGGCATCCTCAGTCTCTTTGGAGCAGGAGAGGTTGGCATTCGAGATGATGAGGAGTGTGCTGTCCAAGTCACCAGTTGCCACCAAGGGTACCAGCACTCTTTCCCCCAGAGCACCCACTTCAGTCTCAGCCCTTACTCTCTCCAGAGACAGCAGGACAGCGGAGACCCTCAGCCTCAGGAGCCACTGGCTGGTGGCCCCCACTCTTCCTTGACCTCCCCAGAATGCCCTTCTGAGGAGCCCCCCAGGAAGAAGACATGCAAGAGGAAGCATGTTGACTCCCAGGATGAATTTTTGACATCTGACACGGACCTCGAGGAGTCAGAAGGGTCCCACAAATCGTCCTCTGATGATGTCTCCTTCGTGGACATCCTGGAGGTCCTTAAGCAGAGGTGCGGCTGTCCCACTGTCAACCCTTCTGAGGAGAAGCTTTCAGGTCTCAAACTTCTGCCTCTTGTGTGTCTCCACCTTTTGACGAACTGATTGATTTAGTTAGTCGAAAGGTGTAGGATACTCATGCCGTGGAACCAGCCCCTAGGAGACCCAACAAGTTTTTTTCTGCCCCTCCAGATAAAGAATTTTTGTCCAAAGGTGTCTCCATAGATGCCATGGTGGTGGGCGGCAGCCACTAAGAAGGAGCTTGCTGAGACTTCTTCTTTTGCCCTTCCGTCAAATAAGGAGTCTCGACAGATGGACAGGTACAGGAAGTGTGTCTTCAGTTCAACGGCTTTTACTCTTCAATCATTGAACTATCTCACTCACTTCACGAGATTGCAGAGGGATCTTCTCAAGGAGTTAGGAGATTCTATACAGGGTACATGTACTGAGGGAGTCCCTGACAAGATTTCTGCTCAGTTGTCCACCTGAAATTCTATAGTTAACTCCTCCATGCAACTTATTTCTTATGCGGCTGATGAAGCGAGTAGAGCAGCGGGTTCAGGAGTTGCCCTAAGGTGTCACTCCTGTATGCGCTTGTGTAATTTTGCAGAACCATTCAAGTCTACTTTCACCAATGCCCCATCTGATGATTCGTCATTGTTTGGATCTAAGGTGAAGGACACACTCACTCGGTGTGAGCAAGAAGGAAAGACACCTATAGGTGAAAGGGGCGGTAAAATGTGGTTCAGGAAGTCCCAGAGGGTCTTTCCGGACACACAGGGTGAACCCTCCTTCAGAGGCAGAGGAGGAGGAGGAAATGGGAGACATCTCCCTAGAGGCAGGGGCGGTCCGCAGTACAAACAAGGTCATGATTCCTTTCAGGGACGGCCTTATTAGCATTCCTGATATGGGGCCCGACTGCATTTCTCTGGGGCCAGTCGGGGGTCGCATTTCTTTGTATCTAGAAGCCTGGCTAAGTATAACCCAAGACAAGTTGGTACAAAGAGTTGCTACCAGAGGCTATATCCTACCCTTTTCCCTTCCACCGTTTGTTTGCAAGAAGATCCCAGATGTACCACCCAATCTCAGGGATCAGGCAACTGTGGAGGTCAACAAGTTGCTCTTAAAAAGAGTCATCCAATCCATCCCAGCAGACCAGATAGGATCCGGAACTTACTCCAGGTTCTTTTTAGTCCCAAAACGAACAGAAGACTGGAAGCCAATATTGGACCACAGCAGATTAAATGAATCCATGAGGAAGGACAAGTTTCGAATGGTAACACTGCAGTCAATACTCCCTTTGTTAGGGAAAGACTATTGGATGTGCTCAATAGATCTCCAGGATACCTACTACCATATAAAAATGGGCAAGGCATCTAGGAGCCATCTACACTTCTGGCTGGGAGCCAGTCACTATCAGTTTCGTGCTCTGCCCTTTGGTCTCATCACAGCCCCCAGGGTGTTCACCAAATGCATGGCAGTAGTGACAGCTCACCTGAGACATCAGGGATCCCCCAGGGTGTTCACCAAATGCATGGCAGTAGTGAGAGCTCACCTGAGACGTCAGGGATTCCAGGTGTTTCCGTATTTGGACAACTGGCTCCTGACCGACCCACCGGGCATCTTCTTCTCCAAAACAGGGATGCCACTATTCAACTTTGTGCTCAATTAGGGATCTCCATAAATTGGGGAAAATCTGCATTATTGCCCTCTCAATCTGTGAATTTTATAGGCACAGAGGTAAACACAGTGAACATGACAGCTCGTCTTCCCACCAAAAGGGCACAAAATTAAATCTTTCAAATTTAGCGTTTTCTCCCGTTGTGGAAGGTCAAAGCAAAGTTGGTTCTTCAGCTCCTCGGGATTATGGCATCCACCAACCTATTAGTACCATTAGCCAGGTTGCACATGAGAATTCTCCAGTGGCTTTTGTTTTCCCAATGGTCCTTCCAATATCTTCCGCTGAATCACCCTATTCTTGCAAGGAGGGCCTCCTTTGGTGGATAACACCCAACCAGTTGATGACAGGTGCCCCCTTTGTTCCTGCCCAACCCGTTGCCACTGTGACCATGGATGCCTCCCAGATCGGGTGGGGGGGGGCATTATCTTGGCAGGACTGTCCGAGACACATGGCAAGAACACAAGGCTCACCTGCATATCAATGTTCTGGTGTTCCAAGCACTTCAAGACCTTCTTCCTCTAGGGACTATTGCGATACAATCCAACAACATGTCGGTAGTTTGGTATAGCAACAAACAGGGCGGTACCAGATCTTACCCACTCTGTCAAGAGGCCATGCGAGTTTGGGAATGGGCGATTTCTTCCCAGCACTTTCTGGTTGCAACGCACATTCCAGGGACAACCAACGTGATAGCCAACAAACTCAGCCAGGCAATCCTACTGTCTCACGAGTGGTCTCTGAAACACGAAACAGCAGAACAGATTTTCCGCAAATGGGGACAGCCTTGCTGTGACCTTTTTGCCAGTTCATGCAATGCCAAATGCAGCAGCTATTTTTCCCTCATTCCCCCTCCGGGGGAGACCCCCAGAGATGCTGTAGCTCACGATTGGTCTCTGGGTCTTCTGTATGCTTTTCCTCCATTTCCTCTCATTTCCAAAGTGATTCAGAAAGCCAGATGGCCGGGATGCAAGTTAATCCTCATTGCTCCTTACTGGCCTCGTCAGGTTTGGCTCCCCTTCCTCAAGCCTCTTCTCCTGGACGATCCTTGGATTCTGGACCCAGCTCCAGATCTGTTGACTCACATGTCAGGTTCGCTGCATTCCTTAATCCACATCCTCAAATTGACAGCGTGGCTGCTCCACTTCCATCCCTAGACAGGCTTCACGATGTATCTTCCTCAGTGTCACATATCCTTATGTCCTCCTATAAACCTTCAACTAGGAGACTATATGGCAGTAAATGGAAAAGATTTTCTATTTTGCCAGAGAAAATGAATGTAGATCCCTACACTGCTTCTATCCCTGCGATTTTGGAATTTCTCTCCAAGCTTTTTCAGCAAGGATCTGCCGCTGCCACTATCAGAGTTCAATTGGCGGCTATTTCTCATTTCCATTTAGGGTTTACAGATACCAATTTAATGTCTCATAAGCTATGCAAGACCTTTTTGAAAGGAGCCACTCTGTTGAGGCCAACACTCCAAGAACCTGTGGCTTCTTGGGATTTAAATTTTGGGTTGTCCAAACTGACATCTTCCCCGTTTGAACCTTCTCACTCATCTTCATTGAAATTTTTGTCTTGGAAGACTTTGTTTTTGGTGGCTATCACATCAGCTAGATGGGTATCGGAGTTACAAGCCTTATCTGTTAAACCACCTTATTTGATCTTTCATAAAGACAGGGTCTCACTGCATACTAACCCCTCCTTTGTCCCCAAAGTTTGTTCCCACGCCACCTTAAATCAATCCATAGAACTCCCAGTTTTCTTCCCTAATCACTGTAATGCAGCTGAATATCGGTTTCACCAGCTAGACATTCATAGACAACTACGTTTTTATTTGCATCGGACCAAGGAGTTTAGGAAATCAGATCAACTATTAATTTCCTTTTCTGAATCCAGATTGGGCTTACCAGCTTCTAAAGTGACACTATCTAATTGGATTTCCAGTTGCATAGCCTTTGTCTACAGTTCGGAGGGAAGACCTTTATAGGTTCATAGGTTCATAGGTAGGTACTAGGCTATTGGCCCTAGGGCCTAACAAGCCTAGCCAAAAATGTACCCTGGCTTTCGACACCCAAGAAAATTATTTTCCTGTGCCCCTGCCAAGCAGAACCACAGAAGTGTTCCCCGGGGTGAATTTCCTATTACCCATCCAATCATCAAGATTTTTCTTGAAGAGTGCTAATGAGGAGCTCTGTTTGACATAGATAGGTAGTCTGTTCCAGAGTATGGGAAGTCTCTGGGACAGGAATCTATCCCTCCAGCATGTTCTGTTTATTGTGATGACAAGGTTTAGGACCCTAGAGCGTGTAGCTCGGAGGGATTGGGATTTCTTTAAGTGGAGCATGTCCAACAGCTATGGGTTTGACATAGCTTTGTATGTTAGGCAGAGATCGCCTCTGAGTAGGCGATATGCGATGGAGTAAAGCTGGAGTTTTTTGAGACGGTCTGCATAAGGCATCTGTTTGAGGCCAGTAATCCTCTTTGTGAGGTATTTTTGTGGCCTTTCCAGTTGTTGTAGATGTCTTGTGAGGTACATACCAAAAGGGGCATTGTACTCTATAATGGGTCTAATGAGTGATGAGTAGAAGGGAACAATGACCTCTTTTTTTCTGGATGAGAAACCTTTCGTGATGAGGTGTGCTACATAGAAGGATTTCCTGACCACTTTGTCGATGTGATTATCAAAGGAGAGACTACTGTCCACCTGTGTCCCAAGGTCTCTTATCACACTTTCGGTGTTAAGTAGATTACCACCTATGTGGTAGTTCATGAGTACAGAATTTTTACCAAAGGGGATGACAATGCACTTTTTGGCATTGAGCTTGAGACCATGTCTTTGACACCAGGCATCTGTCTCAGTGAGGCCCTTTTGTAGGATGTCCACATCATTAGGAGTTTCAATTATGGCGCCTAGTTTGCAGTCATCTGCAAATTTAGTTAGCCAAAGACCTTCTGTGTTAGCCTGTACTTCAGAGAAGTAGATACAAAACAGGAGAGGACCCAGGACTGAACCCTGTGGTACTCCACTTGTCATTGGTCCAGTTGGCAACCCATCTTGTGACATAGGGATTTATACCTAGTTTAGTGAGTTTATCTAAAATTCCAGAGTGGGGGATTGTGTTGAACACCTTGGCGAGATCTAGATAGGCTGTGTGAACCACCTTACCCTCATCTATGGCTTTGGTGACTACTTCAAAGAAGTCTATCAGGTTTAGGAGACATGATCTGCCTTTTACTAACCCAAACTGTGTGGGGTCCAGAGTTTGGAGATCTCCTATGTCTTTGTTTATGAGTTCCATGATGACACGTTCCATGGCCTTGCAGACGAAGCTCATCAGGCTAATGGGGCAGTAGTTCCCAGGGTCTGTTGTGCCCCCCCCCTTATGGAGTTGGATAACTGTCACGGTGTGCCATTTAATGGGCACAAAGCCTGAGGTGAGGCTATGATTGAACATGGTACTTAGGTGGGGTGCCAGTTCATTCTGTATTTCATGTAGAAGGCAGCCTGGGATGTTGTCAGGTCCCATGGATGCTGTGTTCTTGGATTTGGAGAGTGAAGTTTTTACCTGTGCAGCCGTGATTACAGGAACTTTGCATTCTTCCGGTATAAAGATGGGCCCTTTATGGGGTGAGAGGGGAGTAAAGTTAGCACTGAACCTGTCTGCCAGGATGTTGGCAATATCAGTTGGTTCTGTATATTTAGTGTCATTGTGCTGTAACTCAGAGCAGATCTGAGTGTTGCCATTGAGATTTTTGACATAGCTATAGAATGCTTTGTGGTTGTCTTTAGAATCAGTGGCAATTTTGTTTTCATAACTAGCTTTGGAGGATTTTATGAGGGATCTCAGCTTCTTACTAAGGCTGACCAGGGAGTTCCTCCAATCGTGGGATTTTACTTTTTTTTGCAATAGTTTCTTTCTTCTGTTGTAGAGTTTGTTTATGGTAGAAGACCACCAGATTGGCTTCCTTTTTTTGGAGGATAGTATCTTGGTTCTGTTAGGGATAGCACAATCCATGCACTCGTGTAAGTGCTTATAAAGTGCATTTGTGTAGGATTCAGCATTCGTACCTCTGTTGTCCATCTGCATGGGTGTCATGAAGTTTGCCACTTCTGTCTTAAGAAGCGTGAAGTTGGCTTTGGAGAAATTTTTTACGGTTATTTTCCTAATGGGGGGTGGGAGCAGGATGTGGATGTCTAGGGTGATTAGCTTGTGGTTGGATCTGACCAACAAGGAGCTGACTTGTGGTGTGGAACACCGGTCACCCATGTTGGTGATGACCAGGTCTAGGATATTGCTGCCTCTGGTGGGGGTGTGGATAAGTTGATCCAAAGCATTGGAATTGATGATTTCCAGAAAACGTTGAGCAAAAGAGTTGGTACATGAGTAGTTTTCCCAGTTAATGGTAGGGTAGTTTAAATCACCCATTATTAGAGTGTTGGGTTGTACCTTAATATTTTCCAGTGCATCAAGAAAAGAGGAGTGGGAATCCTGGGGCATGGTGGGGGGTCTGTAGCAAGCTACAATCTGGATTGCGGTTTTGCCCAGAGTTAGTTGAACTTGGATAATCTTGGATGCATTATGCTGAGCAACTAGCTTGGAGGTGTGGATATCCTTAATGAATATGGACACGCCTCCACCTTTAGTGTTTCGGTCCGGGTTTGTTGGCCGAAAGGTGTGGTATGAATTATAGCCTGGTAATGCAGGGGTGCTCTCTGGAGTTGTGAACCAGGTCTCTGTCACTGCACAGATGTCAATGTTCTCCATTTTAAGGAGTACCTCGAGTGAGTGCATTTTAAGGTTTAGACTTCTAGCATTACCCTCAGATTTTGCTTGCTTGTACCTGTTACGGTGGTGAATTTGTCATTTGAACCTTGCCTAAAAAAGGCACTATAGGGGTGGCAAGAGCCTTTGCCAGTATTCGGAATCCCAAGGGCGACAGGTGCAGGCCATCTCTGGCAAAGCAGCGTGGTCTGTCAATCATGTCATCCCAGGCAGGCAGATACAGGATTCCCTTAGAATGACACCAGAAGCTTAGCCAATTGTTAAAGTCAATCATTTTGTCCTTGTACTGTGGTGTCATTCTGGGTGATGGCAGGATGCTGCTCAGGGCTAGGGTCATACCGGCTTGGGCTACAAGATCGGAGAGCTCCTCCATGTCTCTTTTCATGTAGTCCAGGGAGGTACATCTCAGGTCATTCACACCAACATGGACTTTACCCTTCAAGATCAAGGCACATCCTACCAGGTCTCTGTCTACCTCTGCAGCCTTTCAAGCCAGGGTCCCACTTGGTAATATTTGTGCAGCAGCTACGTGGGCTACCCCTCACACTTTTATTACACATTACAAATTGGATTTAGCTTCCAGGGGTAGAGCATCCTTTGGCTCCACGGTGCTCAGGAGTATTTTCCAGTGAGCCACCCAAGAATAAGGTGCTAGGGACGCTGTCCCATATTTAAAAATGAAGGTGAGATTGGACTACACAACATAAAGAAGTTATGTACTCACCATAACATTCCATGTTGGTAGTCCTTCTCACCCTTCATTTTTACCAACCCGCCCTCCTGCCCCCATCCTGGAAGAATCTGGAGATATTAATATTTTGGTTATCTTTGGTTGGAGACCCTTTAGTATTGGTTTGTCTGTTATGGTTATTTCTTCTAGTAAGCAGCAAACAAGATCTGGAGTTTGTACTGGTGCACTATGGGATACCTGCTTAGCCACAAGCCAACCAGAAGTCTTTGGGCTTATAAATCGGCCGAGTGGCTCCGAACCCATACGTAAAAATGAAGGGTGAGATGGACTACCAACATGGAATGTTGTGGTGAGTACATAACTTCTTTTTATTTATTTATTTATTTTACATTTGTTTACTGGGAAATGTCCTTCTGGGCAGGGTTGCCCATTTTCAGCAGAGGCCTGGGGAAAAAGTCTCCATACAGTAATATATAAGATAGTAAAAAATACAGTATTAAATACAGAAAAAATACAGTAATAAAATAGACAGTAAGTATAGGTATCACACAGTATAACTCAATAATAATAATGCACAGTGAACTATAGACAATTAGAGAATACAACATTTACATCTTGGACAACATTTGTAGTTAGATGGATGTTTTGGGTGATTTAGAACATACATTTGGCAGAAACAGTATTGAGACTCTTGACTGGTTTATACATTTGACACATATAGTTCAGTTTCAGTGTTTAGTGGTAAAAGTATATGATGGTGGTATAAGTAGATACACAAAGATACAGAGTAAACTGTAAGAGTATGCAACACTAATAGTTGAAATATGAATGCTGTCTGCTCTATGGACTAGTAGTGCTAAAAGAGGTTAGATGGGAGAAGAGGAAGTGTGTTTAGGAGGGTTTGTAGGTATTACCCAGGGCTAGGACATGAGCAAGACCATGAGTTATTTAAATGTAACTTAAGAAGGCACTTAAAGTCACGTGTGTTATCCAGTGACCGAATGTCAAGAGGGAGTGCATTGCAGGTTTTTGCGACAGTAGTTGCATAGAGAGAGTTCCCAGAGTTATATTTGCTTTTAGTTATATCAACTAGTGCTTTGTTGGTGCTTCATAGTGATCAATTGTTAGCTTAGTGGTGTAGGAGTCCCTGTAGGGCTGGGGTTTTCTTGGGGTGATAGAGGACTTGGTGAGCCATAGTAAGTTGGTTGAAAGTTAGTAGGTTTGGTAATTCTAGCCAGGATAGCTTTCTAACGGATTGACAGTGTTGGGATCTATATGGTGATTCAGTAGCAAATTTTGCTAGTTTGTTATAGCAGATAGTTTATTTAGGTCATCTTTGTTTAAATTGGTTAGTACTGGCGAGGCATACAAAAGTGTGGAGAGTAGGTGAGTTCTTGCAATGGTGACTTTACTTTCAGAGGTTAGGCAATTTTTCATCTATAGATGGTACATAGGTTTTGTGAACTTTTGTGATAGTTTGTGCTATATGCTTGTCGAATTTCATATTGTGGCCTATGATTACTCCTAGAAGTTTAGTATAGGTCACAGGTGGGATGGGGGTATTGTCAGAGGATATTATTTTAAAAGATGGAATTGGGTCAGCAGCCTTAGAGGGATGGAACAACATTAGCTGTGGTTTTTTTAGGATTAAGTATTTGTTGTGAGTCAGAAAGCCATTTTTCTATTGCTGCAAAGGATTCTTGGGTGATTTGTTGTAATTGTTGGAGTGTTGGGGCAGAGCATATTAGGGTAGAATCATTGGCATATTGGATCAGGTTGGCATGGAGGGTAGATTTATGTAGGATGTTGGTGAATATGGAGAAGAGAAGGGGTCCAAGGACTGATCCCTGAGGAACACCTAAGTTCACAGGGAGGAGGGGGGAAAGAGTGTTTTCCCATTTTACAGCTTGTTGACGGTTTGAAAGATAAGCTTTGAACTGTGATAGCATTGAGTTGTGAAATTTGAGATATGATAGTGCAATTAGTAATCTGGAATGGGAAACTGTGTCAAAGACTTTGGATAGGTGTAAGAATGTGGAAGAGACAAGATTACCTACGTTTCAATGTTGATTTATGGTGTTGGAAAAACTAATAAGAGAGGTAGTGGTATTGTGGTTTGGGTGGAGCCCATGTTGTGTTTCATTTAAGAGATTGTTAGTTAGTAAATAGTTTAGTGTTTGGGAGTGAATGCATTTCTCAAGGATTTTGGAGAGGGGGCATAGTTTGACAATTGGATGGTAGCTAAGTCAGTCGAGTTGCCACTTTTCTGAATTGGTATTATATGAGAGATTTTGCAGAGAGGTGATATATGTTGTTCAGCTATTGACCTGTTTATTAGTATAGATACAGGGTAACGGATTGCTTTGGCCGCAATCTTGAGAAATTCACCTAGGAGTCTATCAGCTGCTAGAACAGTGGGTTTTGGTTTTGTTAGATATTTATATATTGTATTAGTTCAGATTGGTTGTAAGGAGAAACCATTTTGATCAAAGTCTGGTGTTTGGGAGTTAGCTTGAGTTGTAGGAGAGGTGGTATTAAGCAGTTTTTGAATAGTGAATCAAGCAAAATCACCCAATGAGTAAACAAACCAATGTACAGAAATGAGAAAATAATCCAAGCAAATAGTGCATAGTCAGTGAAACAAAGCACGGCTCTTTTATTCATATAAAACGGACCAAAACTTCCAATAAAATAATGTAGGCATTTAATACAGGTTAGCGCTTTCACCACCGGGCAAGTGGCTTCATCAGACCATACAATTAGGACAAACAAACAGTTTTTATACTCACATATTCAGTGTATCCACTTATGCATTCAATTAGTGAAAAGATAGTCTCCAATCTGATACATACTGCATAGTGCGTAAGCATTGTAGACCATTCAAAATACTTTCCAATAAATGTTGAGACTTTCAGTTCTAATTAAAAACAATGCATCAGCTAAAATATTATAAGTTATTGTTTAATGAACAAAATAGGCAGCTAACCCTGCATGCAGGAATAATAATGTTTGCTAATACATCTAGTTAAAAAACTATTGTAATATTAAGCTAGTCACGATTGCATTCTTAGTAGTGATGATCCAGCCCTAATCAACGTCCCATGCGTATTACGCTACACGTAAAGTGCGCTAAACCACTTAAAGTGATATCAACTTAAATAGTAATTCAAACATTCGTATTGACTAGTATATTAAATAAAATACACATTTAACCTAAATATAAAGCAAAGAACATCATTATAATAACATATAAATGGCTATACTCAGTATATCCATAATAATATACATTGCATATGAACGAATTCAGGAAAATAACTGGAATGCCACAAATTCGTTCCTGGCTCTAATTTGATTGTGAAAAGCTACTGTAGCCCAACTTACTGACATTAATAATGTTACATTGCGAACAAATCTAGTTAAACCCTTAAGAGCTAAAACAGTGCGATATATTTCCACTAAGCAATGCATCAGTATATGTATATAATATGAATATAAAGTGCTGGCTGGCAATGGTGTGCAACTTACTCCTATATCTAAATATATAGAACTATACAATTATTAAGCATGACTAAGTATAACTGATCATATATATAAAAACCCTATGATACATGTCAATGAACAAAAGTGTCCCTACAGCACTATAAAAACATATACATTCTGTGTTCTTCACAAAACTACTTAGAACCAATAAAAACAGTTCATATGGTGATACAATATTTAAAAACTGTGTCGGACAGATCTGGAATTAATTACCATCTACTGTCACAAGCATCATAGAATTAAATACAGTATTTACATTGTAAATTGAATAGAACACAGTTACTAATCTCTACCTTATTGCAATAGAAACATGATATAGATTCATAGATTCATAGATTAGTACTAAGCTAACTGCCCTTGCAAGCCATTTTAAGCCTAGCCAATTATCCCTTGTGAGACTCAAACCCTGCACCTTGTGTTTGTAAGGCAAACACCTTAACCATTAGGCCACCCTCCCAACCCCTTATTCAGCATTATTTGGGGGAAAGACCCCCAAAGAAGCACAAGTAGATAATGCAAAGTCCGGTGATAATGCATTTGCCAGAGGTAAGGATCGAACCCTGTACCTTGTGCATGGGAGGTGAATACCTTAACCGCTTCGCTATCTGGTCTCTCTTCCTGATATATACACACACTAGCAAAGTTCTGATAATCTCATATTTGTATATATGTAAATAAACTAATTTTTATAATAGAACTGTGAATAATGATGTGTGCTCCCATCTGGCAATGAGCATTTTAAGCACTACTGTCAGAAGCTGAAGAAAAATTGTACAACAAAATTATATGCAATAATGTATTTTCTTTATTTTCTTGCTGTTCTTTTACTCCATCACCTCACATTAAATTTCCCATGACCATAACATATAGGTTATAGAGATCCAAATCATCCTTAACAAATCCAACTATTTCTTTATTTCATATCTCCATCAATGCCTACCCCAAATCATGGAAATTATCTTATCATGGTGTTAAATATCAAACAAAATACCTTCTTGCTAGGGGACTTCAATTACCCAAGCATGGACGTACTCAGCATTTCCTATAATTTGTTAATAATAATGCAGTGGAGAAAATTGTGAAACTACCTACTAGAAGTTTTAATATCCCCGACATAATCTTTACAAACCTAGCCACCTTTCTGTAACCCACCCTGTATCTTCTCATCCCTGGTTAAATCTAATCACAGTCAGACATTTTCTCTGTCTGGCTAGTGTTTCCACTGCACCAACAAATGAAACTGTCTTTACAGAATTCTCCAACGCAAACCTTCTTCAGCTTGTAGAAAGCCAATGCAAAATTCTCAACAGTCCAACACAAATGAACCCGAGAGATCTTCCACATTCACCACCAGTTTTGACCAAGACGTAAACTGTTGCATAGAAAAGTCAGTACCTGTCTACACTAAATATCACTGTAAATTCAGAAATAAACTGCTTTGGTGAAATTCCTGTATTAATAAACTATTTAACAAAAGAAGGAAAATAATGAAAAGTTGTACAAAATTTACATCTCCCTACTTCAAGACCACACTCAAACATGCCATTATTAGAAAATGCAAAGCAGAGTGCAATCTTTTTTTATTAAACAAGAAACATCTTTTATTAAATTATCACTTATGACATAGGCACTCATACATTTATATAAATGAAAACAATCCATATTGACATAATTTGCAGCAGTGTACAGTCTTATGGTTGCTACAGGTAGAAAAGGACAGTAGAAAATGACATTACAATTCTTTTATATGTCAGGAAATTATGGAATAAAGTTCATCAATGCATTGAGCTCATTCATAATAATATACATTCTGATCCCAAGGAGCTGTCCAATTTATTAACTACTTTTACTAACTTTACCCCTCCTACCCACATAGTTACCCCCACCATCCTTGAAAAATCAGTTTCCCCTGAAATCACCTTGGAACAAGTCTTAGAATCCCTGTTAAAGTATAAAAATGTTGCTTCCTTGAGAACAGACAACATACCAGGCTGCATTCTATTAGTGCCAGGTATACAGAATCCAAGTCTCTACCTAAACTGTTCAACGTCAGCCCCAATCCACTGGGGTTGTGCCTGATGCTTGGAGAACATCCACTGTGACTCCTCTAAGCAAGAATGGCCCCTCTGCAGGCCAGGATAATTATGGACCCATGAGGCTCACTAACCTTATATGCAAACCATTGAGCTTATCATAGTGTAACTCATTTCTGTGGCTATAGGTAATTTAACAGACCTAGACACCAATCAGTTTAGTTTTGTGAAGAACATGTCTTGTCGTCTTAACCTAGTAAGCTTCTTTGAAAAGGTTCCAGAAGCTTTGGACAGTGGTCACTCCATGAATGCTGCTTATATAGACTTGGCCAAACCTTTTGACACTGTCCCTCAAGCCAATATTATTGAAAAACTATGCGAAAGTAATATAAACACTTATGTTGTCTATTGGATTGCAAATTAGCTCTCCTAATAGATCAAATATTGTGAACATTGCTAGTACCAAGTAACAAATGAGGGATCAATGCTGGCCCCTCTCCCATTTGACATTTATTTTGTACATTGCCAAGACAATATCGCAGAAGTGTGGTTGACCAGATTTGTTGATGACTGCAAGTTGGGTACAGTTATCCACTTATCAACTTATACTAAATAGCTCCAGCAAGGGCTGGAATATGCACATATCTGTTTACCAAAAATTATCTCAAGCTAAATGCAAAATAGTCCGTTATAGTAGCATTAGGCAAAAAAGCTGTTTTCACCTCATATGATATACATAATACTCTTCTTCAGACAAACACAGTCATGAGAGACCTGGTATTTATTGTAGACAACTCGGTCTCATTTGAACATTGTGTTTCCACTATAGTCAGGAAATCCTTCTACCTGGCCCAGTTAATTTCCAAGATAATATCATCAAGATTTAAATAAATTATCCTACCACTGTACTCTTCTCTTATCAGGTCTATCATCAAATACAGTTCCCCTTTGGCATGTCGAAGCATATCACTCAGTTGGAAAGACCCCAAAGATTTCTGTCCACTACATCCTTACACTATCATAAAAGATTAAAACAACACTCCTTATACTCATTTACACTTCCTAGTGCAGTTTTTCCTGCTCATTTTTGGGGATTCATCAGTGTTACAATGTATTTTATTTTTGGACAGCTTTGGTAAGAAAATTCCATTTTTAATTCTGAAGTTACCTTTCTCGGATATAATATTTTTCCTTCACAGGCTACAGTTTGTACGTCCTTTTTGGGCCTCCCTCCCGCATTCTTTGACAGAAGATTGCATTGTTAATTAATGTCTTTAATTTTTGTATTGTTGAAACATTGTGAGGCTTGTAACTATAAAATTCTGCCAGAAGATAGGTATTTGAAATATGTAACTTGCATTGATATTTCTCACATGCAAATAAAATGTGACACAAAAAATGACATGCGTACTGTAATCCAGGGCCATATCAAAGGATAAGTCTTTAGAAAACATATAATGTGTGTATACATCAAGGGATATTATCCTCCTCCCCAAAGATTTGGTACAGCAAGGAAAGATACTGTACCACAGAAGAAAGTGCATTGATCTTACTGCAGAAAAAGGTATTTCTGTATTGGTTATAAACACCTTTGTGGGCCTTCCTCCTAATCCTTCCAGAGTGAATGCTTCAAGAAGATATGGTGATTATACTCTGTAATAATTGAATCTTCGCAGGAAATCTCTCCCTAAATCCCATTCTGTCATGTCATAACTTTCTATTTCTTCCCACAAGTCTGTTTCACTGGGCATCAGATCACATGAAATTGTAGAAGCCATGCTTCATGTGCACTTGGCTTTAGGTCTCATCCCATCTCTCCCCCCTCTTGTTCTGGGTCTGACAATTGCAGTGTCAGCCTCCCTTCATCAATTTCAACCTCTTCATCGGCCCCTGTTTTTGAGTCATTTGCCACAATACCACCTAAATCCTGTTCACAACTACTTAATTTACCTCTCATGTCAGTGCTGCTGTCCCCCCTTTTTTGGTACCAACTGCCTCACTGGCCCCTGACTCAGGCCCAATCTTGACACCAAACTTTTTGGTGCCAGTTTTAAGGTTAGAATGTTCAGCCTTTGAGCCTAAAAACATCAGCACAATTCAGCATATCTACACTGGTTCCGGGTCTTATGGCTCAGTAATGTTTCACTGTCACCCATGTTGCCAGAGATAGTGTCAGGGTTTTTGGCACAGGCAACTTCAGTGCTAGTGCCAGTACTGAGACCAGTTGTAGGCCTGATGTAGTAGCCCCCATTGCAAATGCACCCCTCAATGCCTTCTTCAGTACTGGTCTTGCCCAAAGTCCAAATCTAATATATATTTCACAATTGTGTGTTACTTTATGGCACTGGGAGAGAAGATATGAAGACTCTCAGCAGAAACACAGTAGGGTATCCAAAAGTGAGTATATGATTTTGGGAAAGGAGAAGAATAGTAGATGTAGGAAGAAATGACAAAGTTGGAAAACTGAGATCAAAATGGAGGAGAGGGTGATGAGGAACAGAAATTATAAGAAGAAAGGACAAATTTTAGGGGACAGTAGTAAACAGTAATGTTTCCAGAACTGAAAAGAAGAATAGGGTAAAAGCTGATAGCAGGCAGCCTAAGAGGAGGAAGCTGAGCTAGAAGATAAGGGAAATAAAGAAAATTAAAGGAAATGAAAGGAAAACGCATGCCACTCAGGGGAGGTGGGAGATTAAATTTGTCTGTTGTTCATTGAAATCACATTTATTTGTTTTGTGGTATAACTGTACAGTATCAATATAGAAATGTTATATAAAAATAGAAGTGTAATGATGTGAAATATACTAATTATGTCAGATATTCACTGCAGAAGAAGAAGAAGAAGAAAAGTGTAAACACTGAGAATAGACATAACCCTGGTGTATAAAGAAGGGACAATAGTAAAGTAACTTAATATCAAAAGGGCTGCCACCAATGTAACGGTATAGAAGGGCACCATGCATGTGGATTGCCCAAACTGTATAATATCACTGGAAAAAAGTAAATATATCAATGCTGTTTCAATAAAAAGAGAAATGACTGAACTGGAAACTGTGAGGTGTTTGTATGATCAAGCACTTAAATTAGTAATAAAGAAGTGACAAGTAGCTCACTGAAAATAATGAGGTCTGTTACAATGAAGAGAATACAGGCATATGCATTCCTATTAGTAACAACTACTAAGACTTTCTAGTAGCAGGTGTTCTTGCTTCCTTTAGTACCTGCTGTACATCCTTGTGGAATAGGTGCCTCAAAGGTATTAAAACTGAGTAATTCAAGCCATCACTTGTAGCTGACTGATGTTGAGGTGTATCAAACTCCTCTTGTGCTGTGTGAGTAGATCCAGTTGGTAAGGAAGCTTGTGGTAATTGCCCCTGGTCACATCCATAAGAAGGGAGAACCAGTTTTGCATAGGTTAGAAGGGAGTAACCACAACAATTTTGTTAATTCTTTCTGAACCTTTAGATGTACATTGGAAATCACTCGAAAAGGTAGTAAAACATAGATGAATATTCCCAACCAAGGGAATGACACAGTATTGGTTCTCCATGTTTTGCTGCAAGGATGTCTCAAACAGATTTTTTTCTAATTGTCTGTTTTGTAAGGAGGTTAACATATCTACATGAGGTTTCCCCCACATCTGGATCAAGTCCTGGAACATGCCTCTATAGAGATGTTCTTCATCTCACATTGCTGCAGTCCTTACATATGGGTAGTCCGCTGTCCTCGGTCGGCCCGAATACCAAAGTATTAGGCTGACGTCGGTCAAGGCGCTTAAAACTGACATCATGACGTCAGGGTACAAAAGCGCATGACCGACGTCATTTCCTCAGTCTTTTTTGCCGCATGGTCCGATGCAGAAGCAGCGTTGCAAGTGCCGTTCGGCGTTCTGAAATTTTTCGAATTCGGAGTTTCAGACCGAATCCAAGTTGGCTAAGTACCCCGTTGGGGATTATTTTGGTATTTTCTTGCCTCAGTGTTTTACCGGATGTCAGAAAAAGTGAATAACTGTATTTCTTGTGGGAAACAGATACCGCATAGGGATTATCATTCTTTGTGTATTCCTTGTTTGGGGCCTGAGCACGACGTTGTTGGGTGTCGCTTTTGTGCTAGGTTCAATAAACGCACTATTAAGCGAAGGTTGGATTGTGCTAGGCTGGCCTTTGGGAAGCGGTGCAATTATAATATGCCGTCGGATTCTCCGGCGCCCGCTTCTCTAAGAAGCGCAAAGACAAAACAGTTAAACCCAGGCAAGATGAGTCGTCCGTTCCGGACGCCGGTTCTTTAGAGGCTTCAGTGGAACCTGTGGTTCCGACGGAGACTTCTCTGGAGTCTCAGGGGGAGACTTTGATTTTGCAGGAGGTGGTCTCTCAGGAGGCAGGTCAGGCTGAAGGGGCTTCCCAAGTTACTGTACTCCCCTCCCTTCCGAGGGTGGTTAGGCCTTCTCCTTCTGTTTCCAAGGCTTCTCCCAGAGGCAGGCCAGTTTCAGCTTCTGTTGGCACTCCTAGTTCAGCAGGGTCTGTGCCTAAGAAGCACATGCTTAAAATGGCAGAAGATTTAATTACTCTAATTAGAGGTTCTATGCCCCCTCCTGATAAGAGGCCTAGGGTGGAGCCAGAGTTGGGAAGTTTTGAGCAGGCTTCGGATATTTCAGAGTCTTCAGCTGAAGACTTGCAGGAGTATTCTCCTTATTCTGATTCTGATGCAGATGATTCCACTCCTTCTGCTTCTCCTCCAGAGGATTTTTCTTTTTCAGAGACACTTCATTCTATGAGGGAACTTTTTAAGTGGGAAGGTCAGGACTTCTCTGATTCTAGGAAAAGGCTTAGGGAGTTTTTGCTGTTACCCCAGCATAGGCCCTTGGCTATACCCCTGTTCTGGATGTTGTGGAAGATGTGTTTGCAGAGGCTTCACTTAATCCTGATTCTCTGCCTCCTGCTCCTGTTAAACCGGATAGGTATTACAGGGTGCCTGAGGCTCATAAATATCTTTATAAGAGTCCTAGGGCGGACCCAGAGACTATTAGTCAGGGACCTAAGGGTGTCAAGGCCTCTGTTGTAAAAAATCCGGTTCCTCTAGATAAAGAAGCCAGAGCTTTGGATAGATGGGGAAAGAAGGTCTATACATCTTCTACCTTAGCTATGAGGGCTTTGAATTGCCAGTTTCATATGTTGAAATATCAAAACTTTCTTCTTTCTCAATTGAAGTCTAAGGTGGTTGCTCTGGCGGAAGGTATTGAGTGTAAAGAGTTGCAAGATTTGGTGCATGTCTCTGAACAAGTGGGTAAGCATTCATTACAGTGTGGTTTTGATGCTGTGCAGGCCTCGTCTAGGGTGGCTGCCACTGGCTCAGTTCTTCGCAGGCATGCCTGGTTAAAGGATCAGAATTTATCTGACCATGTTAAGACAAGGATTTTGGATGCTCCTTTGCAGTCTGATGTGTTGTTTGGTTCACCTGTGGAGTCAGTCTTGAAGAAAATGGAAGACAAGGCTAAGTCTATGCAGGCTGTTAAGGATTTTTTGCAAGTTCAGCCTCCGAAGTTTAGTAGGAATTGGCCTGCTAAGGGGTGGACGTATCCTTCTTATGATTCTCAGTCTAGGGGTAGATCTAGACGTGGTAGGGGCAGAGCTCAGAGTTCTTTCAGGCCTAGAACAGGGAGTTCTCCTGCACAATCTTCGAGTGAGGGCAGGGGCCAGTCCTTTCGTAAACAGGCCCAATGACCTACTTTTTCAGCTGCCAGATCCTTCTTGCTTGGCAGCACCTTTGGGAGGAAGGTTAGCACTCTTCAAGGAAAATTGGATGTTGATTACCCAAGACAAATGGGTACTGGATATCATACACCAGGGTTACAAGTTTTATTTCCATACCTTGCCTCCTTTCAAAGGCATGCCGGACGTTCCTCCTCAGCAAAGACTAGAGGCTCGCAAACAAATTTCTCTACTACTTCAAATAGGGGCCATACAAACGGTTCCTCTGCCAGAAGTGGGCCTAGGATTTTATTCTCACCTGTTTCTAGTACCAAAGAAAGGAAACACGTGGAGACCAATTTTGGATTTATCCATCCTCAACACATATCTGGACATTCCCAAGTTCAAAATGTTAACGTTACAACAGCTTTTACCTCTGCTGGGCAAAGATCACTGGATGGTGACTCTGGATCTCAAAGAGGCTTACCTTCATGTTCCTATCAGGCCCAGTTGCAGGAAGTATCTGCGTTTTCGGGCTGGGACTTCACATTATCAGTTCTCTGCATTGCCCTTTGGCTTATCTACTGTGCCCAGAGTGTTCACGAAGGTTCTGGCTCCAGTGGTAGCTTTCTTCAGGCTAAGAGGAATACAGATCTATCCTTATTTGGACGATTGCCTGATACTGGCCCAAGAAAAGGACGAACTTCTTCATCATTTGCAGTATGTGATGGCAGTGTTAAGATGCCTGGGGTATTCTGTGAACGAAATAAAGTCCAGTCTAGTACCCTCTCAGGACATGTGCTTTCTGGGTGTGAGACTGAATACAGCATCCCAGATGGCCTTTTTGACCCCGGACAAACAAAAGAATCTTTCTCTTTACTTCCACCAGTTGTCTCATCAGTCCAGGCTGACTGCAAGGACAGTCCTTCAAGCCTTGGGGTTCATGGCATCTTGTATTCTGGTACTTCCCAATGCCAAACTGCATATGAGGAAGCTACAATGGTATCTCAAGAATGTATGGACACAGCACTGCCAAGATTTGGACACTGTCATTCAAATAATACCTTGCATTCAAAAGGAATTTTTGTGGTGGGCTCAGGAATGTCACCTAAACAAGGGACTCTCTGTGACCCGGCCAGAGGCGAGTCAGATTTTAACGACAGATGCCTCAGACAAAGCTTGGGGAGCTCATCTAAATGGAAAATGGATACAAGACACGTGGCCTGCCAGACTTCAACATCTACATATCAACTTGAAGGAGATGTTAGCAGTCCAATTTGCATTGATAGCTTTCAAGGATTTACTTCTTCCAGGGCAGGTGTTGATTCAAACAGACAACACAACTGTCATGTGGTACATCAACAAGCAAGTGGGAATGCATTCTTATCCTCTATGCAGACAAGCAATGATTTTGTGGGAGACTGCTCTCAGTTTACAGCTAAATCTTCAGGCAAGGTTTCTGCCAGGAGCACAGAACTCCTTAGCAGATGTGTTGAGCAGACAAATTATGGATCCCCACGAGTGGAAATTGGATCCTCATGTATTCCAGAGGTTGACAGTGTTATGGGGAACTCCAGACATAGATCTGTTCGCTTCTCCACTAAATTACCAGCTGCCAAAGTTTTGCACAAAAAGGTTTCATCCTCAGCTTGGAAAGTGGATGCTCTCTCATTCAATTGGAGCAATCTTCACGTGTATGCCTTTCCACCTCTGCCTCTCCTCCCAAAGGTACTGCTGAAGGTCAGACAGGACAAGCCAAACATGATTTTAATAGCTCCAGATTGGCCTCGACAGCACTGGTACCCATTACTGAGAAGTCTGGTACAGGAGCCTCCATGGCCTTTGCCTTGATTCCTCACCTGCTGTCTCAGGAGAATGGTCATTTACTCAATGTCAAACTTCATTCTCTACATCTGACAGCCTGGCATATTCTGGTTTAAACCCTGGAGGGTCTCAGCTTCCACAACAAGTTTTGAATGTTATTTTGGAGGCCAGAAGGCCTAGTACAAGGAAAGTTTACGAGATAAATGGAGGAGATTTTTATTTTGGAGTACAGCAAAGAACTTTGATGTTTCTAAACCTAATTTAAGTGTGGCGCTTCAATACCTTACTGAGTTATTGGACAAAGGTTTGTCCTTCTCCTCTATAAAGGTTCATGCTGCAGCAATCTCTGCTCACTATGACTGTGACCCACCATTATTTTCTCAGCCTTTGTTTAAGCAATTCCTTAGAGGGGCAAAGAATATAAGACCCCCACGTAGAGCTCCTACTCCTGCTTGGGATCTCAATTTTGTGTTGGAGAAACTCACTCTACAACCTTTTGAGCCTGCAGCATCGGCAGAGTTGAAATATTTATCTTGGAAGACTGCTTTTTTGTTGGCCATTACCTCTGCGAGAAGGGTTTCTGAATTACAGGCCCTTATGGCAGTTGAACCTTTCTTAATTTTCCACAAGGATAGGGTGTCTTTGCGTAGTAACCCTTCTTTTATGCCTAAAGTGGTTTCTAGTGTGGCTTTAAACCAAACTATTCATTTGTCTACTTTTATGCAAACCCCAAAATAAAGGGGAAAAGATTTTGCACACTTTGGATATTCACAGACAGTTGCGATATTATTTGAGCAGAACTAAAGGGTTCAGGCAGTCTCAGCAGTTGTTTGTTTCTTTTGCTTTGGGTTCTCAGGGCAAACCTGTTTCAAAACAAACTATTTCTAAGTGGATTGGTTTTTGTATTGCTTTCTGTTATTCCCATCATGGTAAGGAGATTCCAGCTGGGATTAGGCCTCATTCCACTAGAGCTACTGCCACTTCTACAGCTTTTTTAAGGGGGGTGGCTACTAAAGATATTTTGGAAGCAGCTACTTGGAGTTCAGTGCATACTTTCTCTAAGCATTACCACCTTCCACTTTACTCTAAATCTAGGGCTGGATTTGCAACTGCAATTTTACAAGGCATGTTGGCAGCTCCTAATGCTTTATAAGTTTTGCCATCCTCCCTTACCTCTGCTTTGGGATTCTACCCATATGTAAGGACTGCAGCAATGTGAGATGAAGAACATAGTACAGTTTTGTACCTACCATAAATGTAGATGTTCGAAGATCCACATTGCTGCAGTCCAATTTACCCTCCCTCCTTCCCCTCTGTTGTTGAAGGTGGTGGTGTGGTTTGTGTTGTACATATTGTAAATATAGTTAGTGCACGGGTGGTTGGTTGGGTTTTGCTGATTTTTGGCTTTGGCCTGTCTTGTTAGGGCCTTCTGACATCTGGGGCAAGAAAAGACTGAGGAAATGATGTCGGTCATGCGCTTTTGTACCCTGACGTCATGATGTCAGTTTTAAGCGCCTTGACCGACGTCAGCCTAATACTTTGGTATTCGGGCTGACCGAGGACAGCGGACTACCCATATGTAAGGACTGCAGCAATGTGGATCTTCGAACATCTACATTTATGGTAGGTACAAAACTGTACTTTTCCTCATGTGAGGATCTGTCCAGGATCTGATGAGTTTTTCTGCCACAGTGTTTTGCTCGAAAGGAATATAGGAGGACTGAAGAGTCAAAGAATGCTGAAGAGTAAACTCTCAAGTCATCACTACCAGCTAGCAAAATGGGCATGACCTTGTACCCCTTGTTTGTTGAGATACCACATCTCTGTGGTGTTATCTGTAAACAGCTGTAAAGGACCTGGAGCCCATAGATGGTGTAGAGATTTCAAAGCATGAAACACTGATAGCATTTCCTTGATGTTTCCGTATTTTGATTTGTCCCATGGAACATGCAACCTAAGCATAATCTGAAGAGTCTGTCTGAGCAGACTGAATTGGGGTGTGAAGAGAGAAAGGGAGTCCTGGCCTGAGAGCTGTTTGATCCTTCCATCACTACAGTTCTCACCTTGCAGACCCCAACATGGGAATCTGAATGTCCATGGGGTGCAGGTTATGAGTCCACAAAATTTTAGTTACCACTGAATTTTTCTCTTGTGTAATCTGGCAAGTGGTATCCCGGGGATCATGGATGCCATGAGTCCTAGAATCCTAAGAAATCCTCTTACCAGGAGTCTGAAGATGTTAAGAAAAACTCAGAAAGACCTGCTGGTAAGTTATTATCCTTCCTTTTGGAAGGCTGGCCTTTTGCTTGAGTGCATCTATCAAACACTCCAAAAAGACAGTTTCATACGAGGGTGTGAGTCAAGACCTTTGTAGGTTCAAGTGAAATCCAAAATATGACAGGAGGTTGGACAACTTTGTTAAAGACTTCAAACATCTGGGAGAAGACTCTGCACTAGTAAGCAAGTCATCTACTTATGGAAAAATGTGGATGGCTTGCAGTCCACATTGAGCCACCACTGTGGCTAGACACTTTCTGAACACTTGAAATGCAATGGAGAGTCCAAAGGGTAATGCAGAGAACTGATAATGTGATCAAGAAACAGCAAACCTTAGACTTTTCTTGAAATTTCGAGCAATGGGTATGTGATGGTAGGCATCTTTGAGATCCAGTGTTGCCATAAGACAATGGTCTGGAAGCAGTGGAAGTACTGACTGAAGGATCAACATCTTAAATTTTGGAAATTTCACATAAACATTGAGAAAAGATAGATCTAACACAGGTCTC
Source organism: Protopterus annectens (assembly GCF_019279795.1). Classification (NCBI taxonomy): domain Eukaryota; kingdom Metazoa; phylum Chordata; order Ceratodontiformes; family Protopteridae; genus Protopterus; species Protopterus annectens. The sequence goes on from NC_056745.1 coordinate 1,139,150,359, forward strand.
TGTGAATGCTCCCTCTTTGGTATCAAAATATCCTGGAATAAAAATCTTTGCCTTGTGATTTGCAGGTACTAGTTCTATGGCAACTGCTTTTAATATATGTTGTAACACTGGTGGAAACCGGTCTTTCTGGTTTGGTGGGTGTGAGGGAATTCCTCTGAAAAGAGGAGGAGAGCCCACTCACTGCCAAGTGAATCCTTCATGAATCACCTTCAACACCCATCTGCCTCAAAATGTCTGACAATAGCCTAAGGCATGGAGGGTAAGTTGGTGTAAGAGAGGTAGGGAAACTGGGGCAGGAGGTATGGTTAAGGTGATCATATTCACGGCATAGTTATTTAAAATTATTCTTCTGCCATTTTCTTTTAGGGGCTTGCTTGTATTTAGGCTGTGATTTATGTTTGTTCTGCCCCATAAAGGACTGAGAAATAACATTGTTAGAGTAGAAACTGGGTATTGGAAAAATCTTAGAGACTACATGCATCAGTTTATCTTTGTCATCCCGCTGTTTCAGGATCTTTATAGCCACCAACCCAAGTACCAGATCCAAGTTAAGTGGAGAGTTAAGAATTTCTGACTTCAAATCATCAAAAAAAATTCTGATTACCCAACCAAACATGTCTTCTCAACACCACAGAAGAAGCAGAAGTTCTAGACACTGTCAGCACAAGCATACACAATTCTCAGAGCATGCTTAGAAACTTGAGCCAGGTTAGAAACAATCTGACTCAAATATGACCCATCTTCTGGTGACAATGAAGCAATAAATTCTTCCAAACTATAAGCACATTTTAACACAAACCATACAACCCTGATAATTCAAGATCTTAAAGACTAATGTAGTAGAAGCAGTCTCTTACCTTACTACTTGCCCTCCTTATCAGAGGGTACTGGGTTAAAGGAAGCCAAAGATTTCTAGTTAGTTGTTGCTAAATTGTTGAAATTATTACACCAGGGTCATCTGACAGTTGAGAATAAATACATTTATAATCTGGAGGGACCTAATACTGCTTATCAGCTTTGTTTGGAATTACTGCCAGTGAATCAGCAGCCTTGCAAGCAGCTCTAAACGTGTCTTCAGTATATGGCAAAATGGGAGGAATATGTGCAGAATTAGGACCCTTATCCTCTAACAGATCATAAAATCTGCCCAGTTTTGGGAAACCCTTATTTACTCCCAAGCAAAGACATCCCTGAGTCTAGCAACAGTCTCAGCAAACCAAAGAACTTGTCTAGGATTAACTTCAGGTTCACTGTCTGAAATGTCAAAGTTCTAGGCATTGGATTCTGAGGAGAATCACCCCTGTCTCTGTCAGAATCCTCATCTTTTGAAAACACATACTGTTTTCTGGCAGTATCTGCTATGAAAAGTCAAACAGTCCATAGACTCACTGCAAAACACTCAACCAAAGATATAACATCTGACTTATATACAGAAACAACCTGATTATCTGCCCTGTAATTAATTTTATCTTTTTTCTAAGAATTTCCCCATTGGGAGAATGAATAGGGGACAGCCTACAGTCCTTGGCAAGAGGTATCTTTCCCCAGACAACTCCTGAACCTAAAGTATTTAGTTTTCCCATACCTGTAACAGAAAATGAAACAGCCCCCGAGGACTTGTCTAACTGCTGGTCCTTAGTGACTATCACTATACCAGTGAGAGTCAAGGCAATATGCAAGTTGTCTGTAGAACTGTCTTTGGCCACTCCAGAGTCGCGCACTGTAAGATAATGCAATAGTTTTGGGGTTTTTTTTCCTGTTTAGGTACAAGCAGAATGAAAGCAGCAGGACCTGTAATATTATCCTTGCTGTAACCATAGAAGAAACCTAATTACCAGTACAGTGGGAGAAGGTAAGTATTCACTAGTAAACACCAAGCACACTTTCTTTCATCAAACCAGTAAACACAAGTAGTACAGTGAAAAGTGTGTTCCCAGACATTAAACTTTTATTCAGAAATTTCACAGAACACTAATATCTCAGAAATGAGAAAATATTGTAATTCTGTTAAAAACAGTAGCAGGTAGAATCATTCCAGCTATAAAAGCACAGCCCAAATACTTACAGTTTTTAAGAATCAGTTTTACACACAACATTGAAAAAGAACCAAGTAAACAGAGCAAAAGCACATGCAATTCTCAACAGAAGCCAATATTCTTAAAGTAGAATACCACAAATAGCTGTTCTTTTTTATTAAGGTAGCACACAAATAATACCACAAATATTCAATAAAATTATGACAGGAGGAAGGAGTCTTAGAAAGGGGTCTTATCTGTAGGGCACGAAACTTTTTACAGGCTGCTTTTTCACTGGAGCCAGAGAATGCTTCTCCTCAAGCCAGTAGCAAAATTCAGAAATTTTACTTCACTGTGGTTGCTTATATACTTCCCTCCAAAAGGAGTCAAAAAGAGTGCAGCCTATCAGCAGCCAGAGTGAGCAAGAGAGAGAAATCAGAGCTTTGGCAAGGTAGCCAGGTGTTGTGTCCTTGGCAGGACACTACCTATAGGCAACTGCTGCAGTGAGAATAAAGGGCCATCTGGGATAGATTGGACAGAAACTTTATTTCAAAAGAGCATAGGCATTTAATTGGGAGTTGTGAACACAGCCAGTATAATTATTTCAGACCATGCACCATTATAAAAATGACACATGAGAGCTTTTGTGCTTACCTATTAAAGCCGAGGATTTTTTGAGAGGTGGTAGTGAAAACAATTCAAGAGTTGCTAGGGAATCTACACATTTCCAAGAAGGGACAGCTTAGGAGTGGAATAAAATGAAAATGAAATGTAAAAATATTGTAAGAATGTGAGAGAAAGAAATATAAGGGAAACAATTAATAGGAAATACTTAAAAGGATTATCAGATCTGCGGTGGTGCAGCAGTAGTTTTGTTACCTCACAGCAAGAGGTTATCCCATTCGATTCTTGGCTGGAGTGTGTGTAGTGCCTTCTGTGTGGTGTCTGCATGTCCTCCCCACGGTTGACTGGGCATTTGAAAGACATGCATAAATGGGCGTGCCTTAGCTGAAGGTTGAACGTTGAGCTGGCACCTCGGCGTTTGTGAAAATCTACTGTCAATCATTAGCGGACTGGAGTTCCACTGTGGCGACCCCTAACCGGGAAAACTTAAAAGGATTATCAAACCTTCCTTAAGTAACATCTAACAAAACACTGGCTCTGCTCCTGCCATACTCCTGGTTAAGCTACCTACTACTCCCTTACTTTACCCTAAACTAGATCATTCTCACAGCTACAACTAACTGCTGAAGACTATCTTGTTTCTACACTCACTTTCAGATAGCAATGTATACACATATACTGCTTTGTCTTTAACTGTTATATAGACTGTATTTCTCTATCTTGCAATTACTGTATCACACCGTTCTCACTATTAACTCATGTGGCCAGTTTTTAGTACTAACTGTGCCATTTTTTGTTAACTTTGTTAATTTATTTGTCAATTATTGTTATATCACTAATTTCTTTACTGACTTGCTTTCTACATTGTTGATTAATATGTGTGCAATTTGATTGTTTAATACTGTCTGTATGTATCCCCGGGCCTCTGCTGAAAATGGGCCTCATGCCCAGTTGGATATTACTCAGTAAATAGACTAAATAAATAAAGGTTAAAGTATTTCAGATGAAGGGGGATCTTACAGAACAATAACAGGAGCAACTACTGAGTTTAAAAAAAAAAAAATTAGTATTTGGATAATATGCATGAGTTTGGAAAGGTCACTGATATGCAAGTAGTTTAGCCCCAGAGCACACAAACTATTAGTATAACAACTTGGTAGCAGAAACCAGAGAGATGTTTTGCCAAGCTAAGAGAGCCTATGACTAGAAAAATAACCAAAGATCCTGTAGACGTATTAGAGATATCTCGAAAAGTCTTTGAAAATCTATACATAACAAAGGATTGGGGGAAACCAAGAAAAGACACCAGTAGAAACATCTATTGAAGACTTAAATGAGGCCCATGAATCAGTAGCTGTGAAGGAAGATGATATAAAAATGGTGATGTGTAATAAATGTAACCAATCAGCAGGGAAGTCCCCATAAACAGATGGTATTCCTGTAGAAAATTTGGAAGTTAGGAGGAAAAAAGTGATAGTTTTTTTTAAACAATATTTTAAAAGAAGGGACAGTATCAGCATCATGGGAAAAAAAAGATCTGATGGCTGTATTACTCAAATAGGGCAAAACCCCTTTAAATCCAACTTCATATAGAACAGTTTCAGTTTTGAACCAAGCAATGTATTTCGGCGTTTCCTGGTTAGGGGTCACCACAGCTGATCACTGGTCCGCAGATTGATTGTCAGTGGATTTTTATAGTGCCGAGTTACCAGCCCGACACCCAGTCTTTAAAGCTCACTCAGCCACAGGGAGGACATGCAGACTCCGCACAGAAGGAACTCCAGCTGAGAATCAAACCAAAGAACCTCTTGCTGCGAGGCAACAATGCTAACCGCTGCACCACTGCATGACTATAAATTATTTAAGTATATACTTGCTAAGAGAATGGCTAAGGTGTGGTTGAAAATGCAAGATATGGACTGATGTGGCTTGGAGAAACTAACATTTGACAAAATTAACAAAACGATGATGCAAAGGGAAGCAGACTAAAAGAAGACCCAGTTATTGTTGGTCAGTCTTGATGCAGAGAAGGCATTTGATAGAGTTATTTGAGATTTATGATTAGGGCAAGGGCAGCATTTGCATTTCCTGATAGAATAATGGGGTTAATTAAGAAGCTATGTGAAGGGTCAGAAGCAAAAATCAAGATGGGAGGGTTCCTTTCCAAAAAGCTTGGTGTGAATATAAGAACCAGGCAGGGGTATCCTCTTTTTCCCCTGTTATTTGCCTTACACTTAGAGCCACCGACAAAATAAGTGGCTCACAAATTCAAGGGTATAACTGCTGTGGTACTCAAGAAACTTCACCTTATTTTCAGATGATATTATTCTATATTTGATAAATACATATAAGGATATTTCACTGTGGTGGATCATTTTGAGACAGTTTCAAGTTTTTTTTTTCAGGATATAAAATAAATGAGGATAAAACAAAAAACAGCTATAGCAATAAACTATGTTCCCACACATGAACTGGTTCAGCAATACTCATATTTATGAGCACATCATAAGATGAGGTATTTTGGTGTTTGGATTAAAAAGTATTTTATTATGGAAGCTAAGGATATGTGATATGTAGGAACAGACTAAACAAAAGATAATGCAAAAAGTGAGAAGTTGGAAGTGCTTAACAATGGATAGTAAAGTACAAGCAGTGAAAATGTTTTAATCCCTTTATTATTATATAAAGGTCAGGTATATTTTTATCAACCAGAGAAGAATCTGTGAACCATAATTAATAATGACTTAAAGGAATTTATTTGAGAAGAAAAGAAGGGGATAAGTTGTTTTTCTCCACAAAGAAAGTGGTTAAGGATTACTAGATTAGAGGAGATACTTTAGAGCTACAGATTTAAGGCTCATATATATAGCACAAGCAAAAGACTACAATGGAAAGGGATGATGTTGAAATGGGGGGAGGGGGTTCATGAAATAAGGAGTGAAAAGGATATTGGATGCAGGCACTTGAGGAGAACAGTAACAACCATACAGAATATTATATATATATATATATATATATATATATATATATCTACAAATTAGCAGAAATATTTTCAGATCAATATGATGGAGAAAAGAGATTGGAGGGTGCTGGAATTTATTGGTGAAACATAGCAAAGGAACCAAGGTATTGGGAGCAAATAACTAAGGAGGGAAAAACCATAGAGTGGTATGAGGTCAAGCAGAAGTGCAAACTGCAGGATGGAGACATCCTTCCCTACCAGGGATTGATAACATAGCATAGACACAGAGAAAATAAGAAAGTGTTAAATGAAAAACTAGCTGTGGTTGAATTTATAGATGAGTCTAGAACAAAAGCTGTGGTAACCCAGCAGATGAGGATAGAGTGAAAATTGACAACATCAGATCTTTTTTTTTGTTTAAATTCAGTTAAAACAGATGAAAGTATATTACATTTGGTGAAGCTATTTCTCTTACTCAATCACCGAAAAGAAAAACTAAGGAGCCTATGACTAAGTCTCCAAGACCCTCTAATTCCTTGACTCTATCTTCGGAACTTCCAAAGAAAAAGTCAAAACTGACCTGAAATCTTTTTGGACCCAGTCTCCATTGGATCTGACCAAAAATTTGACAGATCCACCGAAGACATGTACGTACCCAAGTTCTTTGTATCCAAACATCATTCCCAGGACTAAATATTCTCCAACAATGGACCCAGTATCTTCCAGGGTTCCCTCACCATTTTTGGAAAGGCATCATTCCAGGTCACAATCGCTTACCTCTACTTGTTCTTCCAGGAGTTTGACTAAGGAAGATGTGGACAGAATGATGAGAAGGTTCCTCTCAGCACAGATGGGTGTTCTTCCGGCTCCTACCCCCTGGGTCAGGAAGCCCGTCCATCTGCCACTCCACCTCAATTGGTCCTTCTCTGATCCATCCAGTTGCTTCAGAATTCATGGATCCGAACTTTCTGGATCTGTCCAGCTTAGATCCGAAGATAATTTTATCTTGGAATCTGAAGCTTTCTTTGAGTGTACCACCTCTGACTTCTTCAGATCTAGATGACTCTTGGAACCGAAAATGTCTTGTCAGATTTGAGGCTTTGGAGTCAGCTCCAAGGTTTTTGGAGCTGTCTCAGCCCCTCAGAGCTTTGGCATTAAATAGCTCAGCTCTGATTTCCTCCTTGGAGAGATTGCTCTTGGGGCAGTGGGAGACAGTGGTCCAAAAGCCTGTCTTCTCAGAGCCGATGTCTTCTTTCTCTCCAGAGTGATCTCCCTTCAAGGTAGTGAAGAGATAATTATCTGCTCTTATAAAACGAATGGATCCTGGCTCCTTGGATCTTCAGTCTGGTTCCCAGATGTCTCTGTGCTTAGAGCCACATCATTGTACACAACAGGGAGATCCAGATCAAAACCTCCAGACCACCCAACAGGGCTTTATGATCTCTTCCAACACTTCTCTAGAACATCTGACCAAGGAAGTCCCTAGGAAGAGGAAGTACAAGAGGAAGCACTTAAGACTCCACAAGAGTCTATCACTGAGAATACTGACTTTGATAAAGTAGAAGAGTCCCCACAGTCACCTCTAGAAGATGTCTCATTTGGAGACATTCTTGAGATTCTTAAGCAGAGATACGGTTGGTCACCAGAGGAATCGGTATTTCTGGAGGCCTTTGTAGCTGCCCTGTCTACCTCCTGGGTTACTCCACCCACCAATGAGCTCATTGATTTGGTTTCTAGGTGGGCATGGAAGGAAACTGACTTAGTTGAGCCAGTCCCTAAGTGGTCAGATCGGGTTCTGGCTCCACCTGTTGGGAAGGAATTCTAGAGTAAGAGGGTGCTTGTGGATGCCATGGTTGTGGTGGCGGCCACCAAGAAAGAACTTGCTGAACAAAGTTCATCTGTTCATCCCTCTAACAAGGAGTTCTATGGTAATGGACAGATTTGGGAAGCATGTTTATGCATCAGCAACCTTTGGTCTTGGATACCTGAACTATTTGGCACATTTTACTAGGCTACAAAGGGACTTGATCAAAGAATTTTCAAAATCCTTTACTGGAACCATTACTGCTGAGGTTTAATCTTCTGCAGCCTCTTAGTTGGCTACCTTCCAATCCATTTCAAATTTGTCCATGAGGCTTTTTTCCCATGCAGCCGAAGGTGCCTCAAGCATAACGAGTTCAGGCGTATCCATCAGCAGGCATGCCTGGTTGCGCTTATGTGACTTTGGAAAGCCTTTCACGTCCTCATTCTTCAGTGTACCCTTTGATGGCAGTTCATTGTTTGGCCCAAAAGTGAAAGACACACTCTAAAGGTGTGAAAAGTATGAAAAGACCTTCTCTGCAGTGAGCATGCATTTTTCAACCCATCATAGAACCTTTTCTTGGAATCAATGAGGTGGTCAGAAGATGTGATTTAGAAAGTCCCACGGTCCTTTCCAGGAAGCACATGGAAATAGTTCCCCTAGGGCCAGAGAGGGAACTCTAATGGATGACGAAGCGTCAACAGCAGAAAAGGCCTCAAAACCAGGGGTGCAGAGATTCTTTTTCTGATAGACCCTACCAGCGCTCCTAAAAGGAGGCCTGATTGCCTACTTCTGGAGGTAATTGGGAGTTGACTGTCTCTGCAGCAGAGATCCTGGCTAGATATAATAATAGATACTTGGGTGCAGAGGATTATTTCCAGAGGTTATAGAATTCCCTTTTCCCTTCCACCCCCAACTGTATGCAACATTCCTGATGATCCACCCAGTCAGAGGAAAGCAGCAGCACTGGAAATACAAAAGTTGCTAGAAAAAGAGAGTCATCCAAAAGGTCCACTAGACCAAATTGAAGCCGGAACTTATTCAAGACTCTCTTTAGTGCCAAAGAAAACAGGGGACTGGAGAGCAATTTTGGATCTCAGCACTTTGAACAAGTCAGTTCGACATACAAAGTTTTGTTTGGTCATGGTTCAATCTGTTCTACCTTTCCTGGGCAAGGATGACTGCATATGCTCGATATACCTTCAGGATGCTTACCTTCACATAAACATGAACAGACAATCCAGAAGGTATTTACTCTTATGGCTGGGAGGAAAGTCACTATCGGTTCAGAACACTGCCCTTTGGCCTTACCACATCCCCAGGGTGTTTGGCCAATGCATAGCAGTAGTAGCAGCATACCTGAGACTGCAGGGATTCTGAGTGTTTCCATATCTAGCTGACTGGTTCATTACCACCCCAACCAGGCGTCTACTAACAAGAGCCAGAGATCAAATTTTTCAGACGTGTTCTTATCTAGGTATAACTATAACTTACAAGAAGTCTCAGTTACAACCAACTCAAACTTTAAAATTTACAGGAGCAGTCTTCAACACACTACCAGTGACAGCTTCTTTCCTCTCTCAAGTGTACAGAATATCAGATTCCATGTCAGGAAATTAATTTGCAGTATCAGAATATCAGCCTGGTTCATCCTTCAAGCCTTGGGGTCAATGTCAGCTGCCATAATCTTAGTTCCTCTAGCAAGATTTCATATGAGAATTCTTCAGTGGATGTTATCACTATAGTGGTCAATTTTTTACCAGTGCATATCAACACAGATAAGAATCACTCAGGCATGCAAGAGATACCTCTGGTGGTGGATTCAGTTGGATCAGCTTCTACAAGGCCTTCCTTTCATTCACCCGCAACCCAAGGCCATAGTGACTATGTACGCTTCCCAGATTGGGTGGGGGGCAGTTCCCAGGGAAAACAGTCCAAGGCACTTGGTCCCCAGATGAGGCCATTTTGCATATCAGTTTCCTAGAGATGACAGCAGTGCTGTTAATGTTGCAGGCCATCCAGGACACTCCCCCTTTACAGACAGTTGTGATTCAAACAGACAATATGTCACTAGTTTGGTGCATCAACAAACAAGGAGGAACCAGATCGTGCCCCTTGTGTTGAGAAGGACTCAGAGTATGGCAGTGGGCAATCTCATCCAACAATTTTTAATGAGGGAGCTAAAGTTTAGTTAGCAGCAGTCTCTAATTTTCATATTGGATTTGAGACATCTTCTGTGGCCTGTTATAAACTTTGTAAAACATTTTTGAGATTGCCACTCCAGCTAAGCCCCCCCCCCCCCGTATAAAGATCCTACTCTGCCATGAGATTTGAACTTGGTACTGTAGGCCTTAATTCATTCACCCTTTGAACCAGCAGCTAAATGTGATCTTAAGCTCCCGACCTGGAAATGATCTTTCTAGTGGCCATTACCTTTGCTAAAAGAATTTGAGAATTTCAAGCATTGTCCTCTAAACATCCCTACTTGATCTTTCATAAAGATAGAATCACATTATGTACCTGGGCGGCCACGGTGGTGCAATGGTTAGCATTGCCACCTCACAGCAAGAGGTTCTCTGGTTCGATTCTCGGCTGGGGTGCCTTCTGTGCAGAGTCTGCATGTCCTCCCTGTGGTCGCGTGGGTTTCACCCCAACCCCATCTCATTAAGAATTTCTAGAGGAATGAGCGACAGTAAGAATACCATCATCCTTAATATTGAGCTCCAGATATGGCCTTTCTTCCCAGGAAAGTTATAGTAGTCTTTTCACTTTATGGAAAGCAGCAAACAAGATCTGAAGGATATTAGCGGTTGGTGCATTATGGGTAAGGGAGAAGCTTGAGAGTTTTTTGATGGCCACAGTTTTTGTAATGGCTGAGTTGGACTCAAACCCAGTAATTGAGAAATAATGAAATGGACAACATAGATGGAACGTTATGGTAAGTACATAACTTTTTTTAAAAACAGTATTGTGTGCAGCAGCATGAGGCATGTATATTTTCTTTCTTCCCAGAGAAGCATCGTCACATGCTGCAGTTTGATAGGTTCATAGGTTCATACTAGGCTATCTGCCCTAGGGCATTTACAAGCCTAGCCAGAGTGTGTTTGGCTTTTGCCACCCATTTTAAAATGAATTTTGCTATGCCCTTTTTCGAGGTTAGTATACTGTGCATCTGTCTAACAGTGACACAGAAGTCATACCCGGAGTAAATCTACGATCTCCCATCCACTTGTCAAGAGACTCTGCCTAACCTGGACTGGGATTTTATTCCAGAGTGAAGAGAGCCTCTGGGTTATGAATCTGTCCCTCCAGCATGTTCTATTTATTTCAGTGCTGAGGTTCAAGTCTCTTGAGCGCGTAGCTCGATGGGATTTGGATTTTCTGAGGTGCAGCATGTCCATTAATTCTGGGTTTGACATGGCTTTATACGTCAGGCACAGATCGCCTCTGAGCAGGCGGTATGCTACTGAGTAGAGCTGGAGTTTCTTTAATCGGGCAGCATATGGCATCTGTTTGAGCCCTTTGATCCTCTTGGTGAGGTACTTTTGGGGTCTTTCCAGTTGCTGCAGGTGTCTGGTAAGGTACATCCCAAAAGGGGCATTGTACTCAATTATGGGCCTGATGAGGGATGAGTAAAGAGGCACGATGACCTCCCCTGATCTAGATGTGAATCCCTTCATGATTAGGTGGGCTATATAAAATGATTTTCTAACCACTTTGACCACGTGGTTGTCAAATGAGAGATTGCTATCAGCTTCGGTCCCCAGGTCCCTAATTACTTCTTCTGTACTTAATGGATTACCATCTATGTGGTAATTTGTGGGCACTTTGTTTTTGCCAAAGGGGATTACTATACACTTTTTGGCATTTAGCTTGAGGCCATGGCTCTGGCTCCAGTTGTCTGTTTCTATGAGACCCTTTTGTAGGATGCTTGTGTCGGCTGGAGAGTCGATTATGGTGCCCAGTTTGCAGTCATCTGCGAACTTGGTCAGCCACAGTCCTTCTGTTGTTGGCCTGTACCTCCGAGAAATATATACCGAACAAGAGAGGTCCCAGGACTGAGCCTTGTGGGATGCCACTTTTAACTGGTTTGGAGTCTGACATGGCTCCAGCAATTCTAACCATGTGGGTTCTGTCCTTGAGCCAGTTTGCAACCCATATAGTGACATAGGGGTTTATATTTAAGCTGGTGAGCTTATCTCTAATGCCCGAGTGGGGTATTGTATCGAAGGCTTTTGCGAGGTCCAGGTAGGCTATGTGGACCACCTTCCCCTCGTCAATGGCCTTGGTGACTTGTTTCAAAGAAATTGACCAGGTTTAAGAGGCAGGATCTGCCCTTAACAAAGCCAAACTGGGTAGGATCCAGTGGCTGTAGGTCCCCAATATCTTTATTTATGAGGTCCATGATGATCCTTTCCATAGCTTTGCAGACCAAGATAGTCAGGCTTATGGGGCGATAGTTTCCAGGATCCGTTGAGGCACCACCTTTGTGGAGAGGGACCACTGTTGCTGTACGCCACTCTTTGGGTACATATCCTGTAGTAAGGCTGAGATTGAACAGTAGTTTTATGTTTGGGTTTAGTTCTTCTTGGAGTTCATGTAGGATGCAGCCCAGGACACCGTCTGGTCCCATTGATGCTGTGTTTTTTGCTTTGGAGAGGGGGGCTCTTACCTGAGCATCTGAAATATCATGGGGGAAGCACTCTGCTGGAATAGATATTTGCCCTTTTGGTGAGGAAGGGGGGAGAAGTTTGCGCTAAACCTGTCAGCTAGGATGTTGGCAATGTCTGTGGGTTCGGTGTATTTTTTGTCATTTTGGACTAATTCTGAGCATATCTGGGAATTCCCACCCAGGTTTCTAACATAACTAAAGAAAGCCTTGTGGTTATCCTTAGTGTCCTGTGCAATTTTTCTCTTGAAGCTGGCCTTAGACAATTTTATGAGTGCCCATAGTTTTTTGCTAATACTGATCAGAGATGCCTTCCCTTTTTGGGATTTTGCTCTATTATGTAGTAGCTTCCTCCTTCTATTGTATAGTTTTGTTATGGCTGGGGTCCACCAGACAGGACGCCTGCCTTTGGAGGATTGGGTCTTGGTTTTGTTTGGGATTGCATGATCCATGTATTCCTGAAGGTGTTCATAGAATGCGTTTATAAAGGATTCTGCAGTCTGGGCCATATTTTCCACAGGCCCGGGGGCTTTGAAAGATTCCACCTCAGTTTTGAGGAGTGTGAAATTTGCTTTAGAGAAGTTTTTCACTGGTTTTCTGGGCAGAGGCTGGGGTCGGGATGTGAATATCTATTGAGATTAGTTTATGGTCTGATCTTACCAGTGAGGGATACACTTCTGGTCTGGAGCATAGAGTCCCCATGTTGGTGATGATCAGGTCCAGTATGTTTTCTCCTCTTGTGGGAGTGGTAACAAGCTGTTCCATAGCATTTGAGTTTATAAATTCTAGGAACCTTTGGGCTAGGGTGTTGGAGCTAGAGTAATGCTCCCAGTCTATGTTTGGGTAGTTGAAGTCACCCAATATAATGGTGTTTGGAGAGACCTTCATATTTTCCAGTGCTCTCAGGAAAGCTGAGTAGGGTTCCTGGGTTTGGGAGGGTGGTCTGTAGCAGGCTATAAACTGGAAGGCAGTTTTACCCACTGTTAGTTGCACATGGATAGTCTCTGATGCTTCGTGCTGTGCCACCAACCTGGAGGTGTGGGTATCTTTGACGAATATTGATACTCACCCTTTTTTTGTGGTTCGGTCCAAGTTTTGGGGCTGAAAAACATGGTATGAGGTATAACCTGCTAGTGCTGGGGTGCTCTCAGGAGCCTTGATCCAGGTTTCTGTTACTGCACAGATATCGATGTTCTCCATGCTAAGGAGAGTTTTGAGTGCGTGCATCTTGAGGTTTAGACTTCTGGCCTTGAGTAGCATTACTCTTAGTTTCTTATCCCTTGTGATACCTATGGATGTGGGTTTGTCTTTTGAGCCTTGCCTAAAAAAGGCACTATGGGGGTGGCAAGAGCCTTTGCCAATATCCGAAAGCCCAGGGGTGACAGGTGCAAGCCGTCCCTAGCAAAGCATTGTGGCTTGCTGAGCATGTCATCCCAGGCTGACAGGCATTGGATCCCCTTTGAATGACACCAATACTTAAGCCAATTGTTGAAATTGATCATCTTGTCTTCATATTGTGGCATCATTCTTGGTGAGGGTATGATGCTACTCAAGATCAGGGTCACATGCTCAGAGAGCTCCTCTATGTCTCTTTTCATGTAGTCCAGGGAGGTACGTCTCAGGTCATTCACACCAGCATGGACAATGACTGAGTCATATTTGTACTTGCCTTGGAGTGACCTGAGTGCTTGTGTTATGTGGCTGATCCTAGCGCCTGACAGGCAGCTCACCGTGACCTTCTCCTTGTTCAGCCTGGTGAGCGGGATGTCAGTGTGCCTATCGATAGAGTCACCTATTACAAGTGTATCAGGTGTGTTGTTTAGCCTTAAGGGCTGTGACTGTTCGGCACACTGGCTTTGTGATCATGCTTTTCTGGTATTTGAGTGTTTATACTGTCTTGCAGCTGAGAGGAAACACCAGTTATAAAAACAACAACTTGTTTTATAGTGGAATGCGGCTAACTTTCTTTCCAGCTCTTATAACAGGTCAGTGTTATCAGTGGCTTATTTTAGTTCTTTTTTCAGCTGCTCCTGTTAGGGGTCGCCACAGCAGATCAACTGTTTCCATTTCTTCCTGTCCTCTGCATCTTGCTCTGTCACACCAACCACCTGCATGACCTCTCTCACCACATCCATAAACCTTATCTTAGGCCTCCCTCTTTTCCTTTTACCTGGCAGCCTCATCCTTAGCATCTTTTTTCCAGTATACTCTGCATCCCTCCTCAGCACATGTCCAAACCAATGTAATCTTGCCTCTCTGGCTTTGTCTCCAAACCTTCCAACCTGGGCTGACCCTCTAATGTACTTATTCCTAATCCTGTCCATCCTCGTCACATCCAGTGCAAATCTTAACATCTTCAGCTCTGCCACGTCAAGCTCTGACTCCTGCCTTTTTGTCAGTGCCACTGTCTCCAACCCATTTAACATACCTGGTCTCACTACCCTCTTGTAGACCTTCCCTTTCACTCTTACTGGTACTCGTCTGTCACAAATCACTCCTGACACTCTTCTCCACCCACTCCATCCTGCCTGTATTCTCTTCTTCACCTCTCTTCCACACTCACCATTACTCTGAACTGTTGATCCCAAGTACTTAAACTCATCCACTTTCACCACCTCTACTCCCTGCATCCTCACCAGTCCTCTATCCTCCCTCTCATTCACACACATACATTCTTAGTCCTGCTGACCTTCATTCCTCTTCTCTCTAAAGCATTTCTCCACCTCTCCAGGATCTCCTCCACCTGTTCCCTACTCTCACTACAGATCACAATGTCATCTGCAAACATCATAGTCCACGGGGACTCCTGTCTGATCTCGTCTGTCAACCTGTCCATCACCATTGCAAATAAGAAAGGGCTCAGAGCTGATCCTTGATGTAATCCCACCTCCACCTTAAATGCATCCGTCACTCCCACAGCAGACCTCTCCACTGTCACACTACCCTTGTACAGATCCTGTACCACTCTTACATACTTCTCTGACACTCCTGACTTCCTCATACAATACCACAACTCCTCTCTAGGCACCCTGTCATATGCTTTCTCTAAATCCACAAAGACACAATGCAACTCCTTCTGACCTTCTCTGTACTTCTCCATCAACACTCTCGGAGCAAACATTGCATCTGTAGTGCTCTTTCCTGGCATGAAACCATACTGCTGATCACTAATCATCACCTCCCTTCTTAATCTAGCTTCCACTACTCTTTCCCATAACTTCATGCTGTGACTGATCAGTTTAATCCCTCTGTAGTTACTACAGCTCTGCACATCACCCTTATTCTTAAAAATTGGTACCAAAACACTTTTTCTCCATTCCTCAGGCATCCTCTCACTTTCCAAGATTTCATTAAACAATCTAGTTAAAAACTCCACTGTCATTTCACCTAAACACCTCCATGCTTCCACAGGTATGTCATCTGGACCAACAGTCTTTCTGTTCTTCATCCTCTTAATAGCTATCCTTACTTCCTCCTTGATAATGCACTGCACTTCATGATTCACTATCCGCACATCATCCAACCTTCTCTCCCTCTCATTCTCTTCATTCATCAACCCCTCAAAGTACTCTTTCCATCTGCTCAACACACTCTCCTTGCTTGTGAGTACGTTTCCCTCATTATCCTTTATCACCCTTACCTGCTGCACATCTTTATTAGCTCGGTCCCTCTGTCTAGCTAATCGGTACAGGTCCTTTTCTCCCTCCTTAGTGTCCAACCTTTTATACAGTTCTTCATACGCCTTATCCTTAGCCTTCGCCACCTTTCTCTTTGCCATGCACCTCATCTCCTATACTCTTGTCTACTATCTTCAACAATCCCACTTCTTCTTCGCCATCCTCTTTCTCTGTATACTCTCCTGTACTTTTTCATTCCACCACCAGGTCTCCTTTTCCTCCTTCCTCTTTTCAGTCACACCAAGCACCTTTCTAGCCATCTCTCTTACTAGCTCTGCTGTAGTTACCCAGCTATTCGGTAACTCTTCACTGCCACCCAGTGCCTGGGGTAGCGGCTTATTTTAGTTAAACTTTTTTATTCATTTTTTTACTGCAGTCATAGCCTTACCTCAGTTAAATTCTCATGCAGGAAACTTCACACTAGTAGTCAAAGTAAAGTCAAACCAAATAGTTTCAAAGAAAATGTAATATATTTTAGGTGTTTAGGCATTTTTACTTATAAAAGTTACAATAGCAGCAGTTAAGCTCCTCTCTGTTCTCCTGGACCAAAGACATACATAGACACAGAATGATGTCACTAGGTTGCCCACAAATAAGTCTTAAAGAAACAGATGCTAGTAAGAGCAGCAACACTAGACACAGTATACGGTATTTTAAAACTTGTTTTTTTCCATTTTAGCATATATTTTACACATTATCCATGTTGTATATTACCTTGGAATAGAGTTCAGCATGAAAAGGGCTTTTAAAGGCTTAATTCTCTTTTGCCACCTTGAACTTGATCTTTAATGAAATCCAGTATATAATACATCAGGCATCAAGTATGTAAGTTATGTAATGATCAATGATCATGGAATGTTGGAAATAAAATAGAGTATTTTATTTAAGAAAAGCAACAATTACAAAAGAGATTACAAACTGGATCTGGAAAGTGCTAAGCTGACACTGGTTTGTGTAAGTGCAACAAGACCAGTAGAAAAGGAAGAAGTTTATATAGGGGAAAGCAAAACAGTAGTTATATGCAGCAGGATTAGTGGAGGTTAAATCCTGTCCTTTTTGACATAAAGTTAAACAGACCAGGATTTCAAAAGTTAGTGCAGGTAAATGAGAGATTTCAGAAAGTTGTAGATTTTTCATATGCCAAAGGAGCTGATAAGTTCTCTGTGGGTATGTGTAATCAGCTTGTTTCCCGGTTGGGGAAGAAGACTTTTTTGAAATGCTGATAGCTATAACATGTATAATTCTGATTTTGCTATGATTTATGTGTAGGACCTTTAAAAAATACCTTTACTTGTAACATAGCCAAACTTACATTGATATAAAAGTAATCAAACAATATTAACAAGTTCACATTTGCAAACGTTATACATCACATATATTGTTCTATACAATATAATCCAATCAGTATTGCGTATATGGTTTAATTCCTGTCTTCTCATAAAACTCATTCCTCCTCTAAAACATATTTTCTGCATATATTGTTCGCGCAATTTCCATTTTTCTGTGTAATTTACTCATACCCTTTTCTAAGGATCTCACTTCCTGTTTTTTATATCTCTTACAATATTCACTACTTCAAATATAGTTGATTTAGACTTTGATTTCCATTTTCTAGTAATTGCTTGTTTTGGTAGCCACCAGAATTAAACTTAATAGTGTTACTATGTGTAGGCATTTCAGATCCTGTATATCAGCTCAAAAAATAAATAAATAACTTCTGTAGCTACATTCTTTACTCACCCAGAATTCCTGATACAGTGCTCTGTAGGGAATTTTAGTCTGCCAGCTCATTACACTCAGAGAATATATATTCCCAGGTACATCTTTCTTTCCCATTACACCTACAACATTTGCCTTCGACCTGAAGAAAAATTCTTTCTAGAGTCTGCTTAAGGTATAAATGTACCTATGCAAACACCGTCTGGCAAATATCCTAAATCTTTTAAAATTTGCTTCAGTAAACAGAAACAGTAAAAGAAAAATTCTTTCTAGAGTCTGCTTAAGGTATAAATGTACCTATGCAAACACCGTCTGGCAAATATCCTAAATCTTTTAAAATTTGCTTCAGTAAACAGAAACAGTAAAAAGCAACGGAGATCTTGCTTTCTCCATTGCTTTTTTTTTTAAACCTGTCTCGCTATGTTAAATGGGTTTAACATAGCGAGACAGCTTTAAAATAAGCAACGGAGATCTCCGTTGCTTATTTTAAAGCTGTCTCCCTATGTTAAACCCATTTAACATAGCAAGACAGGTTTAAAAAAAGCAACGGAGAAAGCAAGATCTCTGTTGCTTTTTACACACTGTGTCGCTATGTTAAAAGAGTTTAACATAGCGAGACAGTTTTAAAAAAAGCAACGGAGATCTCCGTTGCTTTTTTTAAACCTGTGTCGCTATGTTAAACTCTTTTAACATAGCGAGACAGTGTTTTAAGAGAGACTTATACTAATGGAAAAAGTCCGGGTGACTGGACCTTTTTCCATTAGTATAAGTCGATTTACAACGTGCATGCTGGCCAATCAGCGTGCACGTTTTGGAATATTAATGGGGGATCATGGTATAATATGCAATATTTTATATGTTCTACTAATTACCTTTTTTTTAACAGCAGCTTCTGCTCTAGATCAACTAAAAACTCAACCAGTACATGTCTTCCATTCTGTTTGCCTATGCTTCAGTATCAGTTCCTGATAAGGAAGGCAGTGTGTAGCCTACAGTCCAAATGTTTTATTGGCCTTTTTCCATGTTATTACCTTATCCTCACTAATTATTTTTCCCAGTACCTTGGTTCCTTTTGTCAACTTATTGAATTGTAGCTTTCTGCTTGTGTTATGTATAACAGCCTTAACTGTACAGCTCTAAAATATCCCTTCAAAGCAGGTAATTCGAAACCTCATTGTTCTGTTGGAAGGATCAACTTATCCCAGTTGACTCTTGCCCTCTTCCCCTCCCAGATAAAATCCTTTATTATTTACTGTCCACAACTTCTCCTCTAGTTGATAAAAATATACCTGACCTGCATATAAAACTAAAGGGAGTAAAACTATTTTTACTACTTGTATCTTGCTATCCATATCTGTTAGATCAGGTGTCATTGAAATGTACAAAAATACTGTATTCTCTTTGCAAAAGTCTAGAAATGCAGCCATATTAAAGAAAGCTTCACAGTATGAGATTCAATGCATAAATAACCTTTAGTCAAGAATACTGATAAGAACAGAATGTGCTGTACATTTGAGTACAAACACATTCTGTTTGTATGGTACAAGGGTTGGGAATCAAGGCTAAGGAGGCATGTAGAGATTTGTAGTGTTTTGGTGTTATTAGAAAATGCAGTGGTGCAACGGTTAGTGTTGTCACCTCACAGCAAGAGGTTCTTCGGTTCGATTCTTGCCTGGAGTGCCTTCTGTGTGGAATCTGCATGTCCTCCCCATGGTTGAATTAACTTTAAAGACATTCAGGTTGGTGCGTGCGTGTGTGGGTGTGCCACCTTTGAAGGTTGGGCGCCGGGCTGGCAACTCGACACCGTACAAAATCACTGCCAGTCATTAGCAGACTGGAGTTCCGCTGTGGTGACCCCTAACCAGGAAAAGCCGAAAGACTTCAGACACACTTAAGTTAGTTTTGTTTGTATTGATATGCAGATAGTCATGACAGTGCAGTCCTCGGAAGGCAGTACAGACACTTAAGAGTGGGTGCAGAAGTCAGGTCAAATATCCAGCATTCCAGAATATTACTGATACTATTCAAGGTGAAAGAAATATCAACACTGTTATCCAGCATTCCAGAATATTACAGAATTTCTAGAGACTGTTTTATTTTATCAAAGGAATATGAATCAATGTAGAGGACTGTTTCAGTTTATTAGCACTGTTATTGGAAACAGTATTCAGATATTGCTGACATCTACCTTCACTGTACATAATAAAGCATGTTTAACAGAACTACTGTGTGTACAGACTTTATTTCTGAAAAGTACAAAAGGATTTGGTTCATAAATGAGACTGACATCTGTTCATCACAGTTCTGGGTAATTAACAGATAAAGACATTCATTCCAGTTTCTTCCAGTTGTTTCTAGCTCATTCCAATATTAGACAGTCTTATCAATTCTAACAATATCCATAGGCAAGTCCTTCCAGCTTCTCATTTTTTTGTGTAATCCTTTGTTTAGTCTCTTACCACATATCTTTAGCAGCCATAACATAAATCCTTTATGTTAAGTTGTCAATCTCGCCTTCATTCTTGCTTGATGGGTTCGGAGCCGATCCTCGGCTCCGACTCGGCACTTGCTAAGCTCGAGAGTCACTTTTACCAGCTCGAGGCAGCCCCATATTCCATGATGCAAGGCGGTAAGTACCCAGATCTCGTTTGCCGCTTCGCTGATGAGGTCCTCCTTTTACCAGCTCCTGGTAAGTGATTTATACACTACTGTTTTTGCCCCTTTTTCTACTTAAACTTTAATTTTAATAGTTTTAGACTAGTTTTAGTCCCATTCTGACTAGAATTTCCCTCTCTTCTTAAAACTTTTAGTCAGACCTTCTCCCATCCCATCCCCCCCCCCCTTGTTAGGGTGTGTGTGTGTGTATGTGAGAGATTAGTTTTTCTTTTGGGATAATAATAATTTTTCTTGGACAGGTGTGTGTGTGTGTTTTACACCATGTCTAAGGAAAGGGTCTCAGGCTTTAAGAAGTGTGACTCGTGCTGTCAGAAGATGTCTCTGACAGACGGTCACACTTCTTGCTTATACTGCCTGGGACCTCTCCACCTGCAGGACTCCTGTGCAATTTGTCATTCTTTTAGCCAGAGAGTCCTGCAGGAAAGGAGAAATAAGCTTATTTTGAGGGGTCTACTTAAGCCGGAGGGCTCTCCGGCTAAGTCGGCTCCATCTAAGACTTCTAAGTCTTCCAAGGCCCAGGCTTCTGTGTCCAAGCCTGCGGCCTCGGCTCCGACTCTTTCAGAGTCGAGATCGGCTCCGGCTGGAGACGATTCTGGTTTGCACAAACCTTCGGCACCGATGGCTATCGGTGCCGATTCTGGTTCGGCCACTTCAGTGTCGGCTCCGATCGGTTCCGATCACCATGTGGCTCAGGCTTCGGTGTCAGCGCCGACCGGCTCCGACACCCTTACATTTATGTCTGTATCGGCTCCGGCCGGAGCCGATGCATCGAAACTTTCTGTCGGTGCCGAAAAGTTGTCGGCTCCGACAGCTTCCATGGTTTTGTCGGCTCCGATGGTTCCTTCGAGGAAGAGGTCTAGGTCCCCTTCCTTTGAACCGATACTCTCAGCTCCGGCATCTCCTCTCCTCTCGGAACGGAGCCATCGGAGCCGATCATCCAGGTCATCCAGGCTTTCTGACCATGATTTAGAGAGAGTGGTCAGTAGATTATTAAAATCACAGGCACTGGCCCAGATGCTACATAGTCCGTCTCAACAGACGACTATTAGTCCACACCCCATTGCAATTCCTCCTTCGACTCTACCCCAGAGTTTGGAGTTGGAGTCTTCGGGAATGGTTTCTGCTACGGCTGAGGGACAGATACCCCCTTCTGCTCCTTCAGCCTCTACTCTTATCTCCTCTTCGAGACCTTCCTTAGAGGGATTCGGTGGTCGGGATTCCCTGGTCTCCTCCGAGGGGGTGAGTGGCATTGGACCCTTGTCCGACCCCACTCTTCCCCTTGGAGCCTCGGCCTTGGTGAGCTCGGCTCCGACATCTGCCTCGGAGCCTTCCCTCTCGGTGGACCCTGGAGTTCCTGGTTCTTCGGAACGGGTTCTCTCGGATCTCCCTGGGAGGGGAGCCTTCGAGGTGATGAAAAGTGTGCTGGCCACTGGACTCAGCCAGCAGTCTGTTCCCTTAGCTCCTCCCTCTATGGTGCCTGTCGATATCTCTGCCACTTCTCTTGCTCCCGGACCCAGAGATCCTCCGCCTCAGGTTTCCCCACTGGGAAGAACCCCCTCTTCCGAGGATTCTCCTGATCAGTCAGAGGATCCTCCGCGCAAGAGGACCTGTAAGAGGAAACACATAGACTCCCCTGAGTCTATCACTTCAGATACCGACTTAGATGAGTCGGAGGGATCCCCAAGATCCCCCTCTGAGGATGTCTCCTTTTCAGACATCCTAGAACTCCTTAAACAGAGGGGAAACTGGCCCTCCAATAATCCCTCTGAGGATGAGTCGGTATACCTGGAGGCGTTTGGATCTCGGCCCTCCACCTCCTGGGTGTCTCCGCCTTTCGACCCCCTTATGCAGGTGATTGCTTGAAAGGCTTGGGCTGCTCCTGACTCTGTAGAGCCAGTCCCTAGGAGGCCTTCTAAATTTATTACTGCCCCTTCGGACAAGCAATTCCTCACGAAAGGTGTCCCTGCTGATGCCATGGTGATGGCGGCTGCCACTAAAAAGGAACTTGCAGATCCTTCCGTTCCTGTCCATCCTCCTAATAAGGACTCTAGGACTATGGATAGGTATGGTAAGCGGATGTTCTCTTCAGCGACCTTTGTTATGCATTCGCTGAACTACCTATGTCACTTCACCAGACTCCAGAGGGATATCCTTAAGGAGCTAGGTGAGGTAGTACAGGATCCGATAGCTGCTGGGGCTCAAGAAAAAATTGCTTTGCAGCTAGGAACCCTTAATTCTATTGCTAACTCCTCCATGTGACTGATATCATATGCAGCAGATGGAGCGAGTAGGGCCGCAGGTACAGGTGTGGCTCTTAGACGCCAAGCCTGGATGCGGTTCTGTAATTTTGCAGATCCCTTTAAGGCGTCCTTCACAAACTCTCCCTTTGATGGTTCAGCTTTGTTTGGACCTCAAGTGAAGGAAACGTTGACCAGGTGTGAGCAGGACGGCAAGACTCTTTCTGCCGTGGGTCCGTTTTCCACCCCTTCTAGACCTTACCCCAAAGGACAGAAGGGTGGCAAAATGTGGTTCCGCAAATCCCAAGGAGTCACGCCGGATTCACGTGGTCAGTTTACCCCTAGAGGCAGAGGGGGTAACAATAACAGACGGCGCTCTAGAGGCAGAGGGGGTCCACAGAACCAGGGAAGCAGAGAGCCTCTCTCTGACAAGCCCTTTCAGCATCCCTGAGATGTTGCCCGACTGTCCATCCTTGGAGGCAGTCGGGGGAAGACTATCGCTGTACCCAGAAGCCTGGCGTTCCCTCACTCAAGACAGATGGGTACAGTCGATCATATCCGAGGGTTACAAAATTCCTTTTGAGGAAAGTCCCTTCTCTCACTCAAATTCCCTTCCAGATGTACCCACCCGGTCTAAGGGAAATTGCAGAGTTAGAAGTCTTAAAACTTCTGCAAAAAAGAGCCATTCAGCCAGTTGCAACAGATCATTCAGAGCCCGGAATCTACTCAAGGTTCATTTTGGTCCCCAAGAAGACGGGAGACTGGAGACCAATATTGGATCTCAGCAGACTCAACAAGTCTGTGAGGAAGACAAGATTCCGAATGGTCACTCTTCAGTCAATTCTGCCCTTCTTACAGAAGGACAACTGGATGTGCTCAATAGATCTTCAGGATGTGTACTATCACATAAAAATTCACAGACGCTCCAGGAGATTTCTCCGCTTTCAGCTGGGGTCCAGTCATTTCCAGTTCAGAGCCCTGCCCTTTGGTCTCACTACAGCCCCCAGAGTGTTCACCAAATGTATGGCAGTGGTCACGGCTCACCTGAGACGTCAAGGATTCCAGGTGTTTCCGTATCTCGACGACTGGCTCCTTTCAGCCACCACCAGGCATCAGCTTCTTCAAGCCAGGGATTACACAATAAATCTTTGTTCTCAATTGGGCATCTCGATCAACTCCGAAAAATCATCCTTATTGCCCTGCCAGTCTATTACTTTCATAGGCGCAAACTTAAACACTGTTCGGATGTCAGCTACCCTTACAGATCAAAGAATCTCAGACATTCAGAGTCACATCAGGATCATTCTAGCCAGCAAGAAGGTACAGGCCAGAATGGTTCTAAAGGTGTTGGGCCTCATGGCTGCGGCCATTACCCTTCTTCCCCTGGCTCGCTTCTATATGCGCCTTCTTCAATGGATGTTGTTCACTCAGTGGTCTTACCAACAACTTCCAATGCGTCACCAAATACTGGTGACACAGATTTGCAAGAATCATCTTGCTTGGTGGATCACTTCTCCCCAGATTCACCAAGGCAGACACTTTGTACCCCCATCCCCGGTAGCCACTGTCACTACGGATGCCTCCCTGATCGGGTGGGGGGGCATTATCAGGGCAGGATGGTTCATGGGACATGGCAACCTTTCGAATACCACCTGCACATAAATGTCCTAGAGATGAGAGCAGTGCTTTTAACGTTGCAAGCCCTCAATGACTTTCTTCCCTTGGGGACAATTGCAGTCCACACAGACAACATGTCTGTAGTTTGGTATATCAACAAACAGGGCGGAACCAAGTCCTACCCCTTGTGTCGAGAAGCGCTCAGACTTTGGCAATGGGCGATCTCCTCTCATCGGTTTCTGGTAGCAACGCACATCCCTGGGAAAACCAACATTTTAGCGGACAGATTGAGCAGAGCTATTCTCATGCCTCATGAGTGGTCTCTCAAACAATCTATAGTGGAAGAGATTTTTCTGGAATGGGGTCGCCCATGTTGCGATCTTTTTGCTACTCCCCAAAACAGCAAATGCCCAGACTTCTTCTCTCTTCCCACTGCCAGGCCATCCCCCCAGAGACGCTCTGACCCAGGATTGGCCCCAGGAACTTCTTTATGCCTTTCCTCCATTTCCTCTGATCCCTCAAGTTATCCAGAAAGCAACCGTTTTGAGAGCCAAATTGATTCTCATTGCTCCTTATTGGCCTCGACAAATTTGGTTTCCGTTCCTCCATCGTCACCTTTTGGTGCAGCCGTGGCATCTGGGCCCAGTGCCAGATCTTCTGATTCACCAATCCGGTCAGATGCACCGGTCTATCCCTTCTCTCAACCTCACAGCATGGTTGCTCCACTTCCTTCCTTAGCCAGGCTTCCTATGATCTCTAACCCTGTTAGAGACATCATAGTAGCTTCCTTAAAATCCTCTACCAGGAGGATTTATACTAGCAAATGGAAACATTTTTCTTATTGGGCTAAAGCCAAGAATATTGATCCCTTCACTGCTCCAGTTCAAGCAGTTTTGGATTTCTTAGCGGAGATTTTTCACGCGGGCTCCTCTTCTTCCACAGTCAAAGTTCAGTTGGCTGCTATCTCGAACTTTCATGTCGGGTTCGCAGATCACAACATTATGTCCCACAGGCTTTGTAGAGCCTTCTTGAAAGGAATTTTCCTCCTGAAGCCTCCAGTCAGGAGTCCTCCTCCTCAATGGGACCTAAATTTAGTGCTGACATCTTTGATTCTTCCCCCCTTCGAGCCAGCTGTTTCTTGTTCCCTGAAATTTCTTTCATGGAAAACTTTATTCCTGGTTGCTATTACATCAGCTAGGAGGGTGTCTGAACTTCATGCTCTATCTGTTCGCCCCCCCTATTTGGTCTTCCACAAAGACAGAGTATCATTGAGAACTAATCCGACCTTTTTGCCTAAGGTCGCCTCAAAGACTAATTTGAATCAAGCCATTGATCTCCCTGTATTTTTTCCAAACTATTCAAACAGATCGGAACAAAAATTACATTATCTTGATGTCCACCGCCAACTCAGATATTATTTGGACAGAACAAAACAATTCAGGAAATCCGATCAACTCTTTGTTTCTTATGCTGATAACAAGAAAGGCCTTCCTGTCTCAAAAGTGACCTTGTCTAGATGGCTTTCTTCTGTCATCTCTGAAATTTATCGGCTCAGGGGAAAACAGCTGTGCTCGAAACCTAAAGCACATTCCACCAGAAGCTTAGCTACTTCCACAGCCTTTCAAGCTAGACTTCCTTTAGACACTATTTGTGCAGCAGCCACTTGGGCCACTCCTCATACATTTGTTTCCCATTACAAATTGGATTTGGCCTCCAGGGACAGAGCCAGTTTTGGCTCTACAGTTCTCAAGAGTCTGTTCCATTGAGCCACCCAGGATAGAGGTGCTAGGGACGCGGTCCCATCAAGCAAGAATGAAGGCGAGATTGACAACTTAACATTGAGAAGTTATGTACCTACCATAACGTTCCATGTTAGTTGTCTTCTCTCGCCTTCTTTCTTGCGACCCTCCCTCCTTCCCCCAGGCCTGGACAGACCTTTCTCTACAAGGAATTATACTTCTGAAGACCATACAGAGCTGGTCCTTCTACCATCCTTCAGGTTTTTCTCTCCTTCTTTCTTCCTTTGGAAGTTATTATGCTTGGTGCTATTGCCCTTTTGTCATCAAACGAGATCTGGGTACTTACCGCCTTGCATCATGGGATATGGGGCTGCCTCGAGCTGGTAAAAGTGACTCTCGAGCTTAGCAAGTGCCGAGTCGGAGCCGAGGATCGGCTCCGAACCCATCAAGCAAGAAAGAAGGCGAGAGAAGACAACTAACATGGAACGTTATGGTAGGTACATAACTTCTCATTAACCCAGTCTCATACTCCTAAATACTTCATTTTATCATGTCCCCATAAATATGGGCATTGCTAAATCAATTCATGTGTGGGTACATAGATTACATCTGTAGCCTTTGTTTTATCTTCGTTAATTTTATACCCCCCCCCCAAAAACTGAACTGTCACAGAATGTTCCACAGCACTGAGGTGTCCTTTTCTGGTTCACTTCTGGTTCACTCAGGTACTAAATAATATCATCTGCAAATAAAGTCAACTTTTCTTGAATACCATAGCAATTGTATCCTTGAATTTCTGAGTCCCGTATTTTCTTTGCCAATGGTTCTAAATATAAAAATAACAAAGGGAAAAGAGGACACTCCTGCCTGGTTCCTCTGTTCAGGCGCAAGTTATTTGAGAGGAACCTCCCACTTTGATTTTTGGCTCTGATCCCTCATATATCCCCCTAATTATCTTTATTATTGTATCAGGAAATGCAAATGCTTCCATTGCCCTCTGCATAAAATCCCAGCTTACTCCGTTGAATGCTTTCTCTGCATCAAGACCCACCAACAACAGATGTATTTATTTATATTCTGATTCCCTCTGGATCATCATTGTTGTGTTAATGTTGTCAAATGTTTGCCTCTGCTCCACAAAACCACATTGAACCACACTATGTTTTATTTGTATTCTGCTTTTAATTGCATATTTTAACTAGAAAAAAAGACCACAGCTGTGACTGTTATGAGTCGCACTGAAATTACGTTTTTCTGTACCCTCTGACCCTGGCACTGTTGTGTTTTTAAACTCAACTGTCTTTCTAGTTACTTGCCCCTTATGTTAATTTGACCACATATCTCCTTCCCTCTCCTCTTTCATTGGCTATTGTAAGCACAAAATTATTATTTTGTGAAATCACTCCCCTTCAACTATTTAAATTTATTGGCCATCCCACTGTACTCCATAGAACCAGAATACAAAGTGTCCACCCCTTCCAATCTAACTTTTTCTTTTAAAATCAGTGGCTCTCCACTTAGCTACTGCCATTTGCATATTTAACAGCTTTAAAATCTGCAACATCTACTGCAAGGCCACCAATTATTGGTGAGGTCACATTCTGCCTCTCAGTAGTCATCTTGGGATTAGTGTTTATGTTTTGATCCTGGTAAGATAATGAGCATAAGAACATTATTTCACAGGGGCTGCTGATCACCAGAAAGCCTAATAACTGTTTCATAGATTCCATCTTGGAATTTGTGCTTATATTTTACTCCTGGAGGGAAAATGAGCAGAGTGCATAGATTCCGGACTCTTTCTGGCTGGGAAGTGAGTGTCTGTGCTTCACCTTCCTAATTTGTCTGCTTGCTATTGATGGCATCTACCAGTAAAAGGCTACAACAAACCTACAGACCCTTATATCATCTAGGACAAGACTGTGGATCACCAAACAGGCTGTGGCCTACTTCTCATCATGAAATTGGTGCTAATATTTTGCTTCTGGTGAGAGAAGAAGCAAATGAGCACTGTGCCCCAACAGTGTAGTGAGACCAGCACTAGTAGTAGTATTCAGACAGTAACCATTCAGGTGATTACCGTCTTTTCATCATTCTTGACAAGCTTAGACTTTCTTTTCAGTAAGTACTACTTGATTTGCTTCTAACTTCATAATATCTGCCTAAATACTTTATCCATAAATCCATGGGCTCTACTTATTAGTTTCCTCTCAGGTGTTTGACAATGCCCTGTATAGCCACAGACACCTGTAGCTGACATTTTTCCCAGTAAAAGTACCATTGAAATTTCACCAATGCCTAGCTGTTCATGGGACAACTAGTTTGCAGTGACAAACACTGTCCCCAGAGTTGCAAACTGGGTCCTCTTGACATTACTTTAAATTCTCGCTCCAGCTGTCTAATCAGTAAAAAGGGTCTGTTGCCGTGGATAGGAATTTTTCCACTATCTCTTTTACCAGCTTGGTGGATATGTGCATCCGGAGGTATTGTAGAAATTGCCTCATGTTTACTGACAACCAGTTAATTCTCAGACAAACTGATGTGGTATGAGAGATGTATTTACACAGTCACTGGAGGCAAAGCTCTCACATAAAAGTACTCGTAATGTCAATATGTTTGTCAGTAGTACACATGCTGCACCCATCACACACAATTAAAAGCAGACACGTAGACCCACATATGCTGAGGCACTTGTGTAATCTTCCTAAATCCCAAATAACTCCTAGACAAAGTACACATAACAAACACTCTCAGCAACCCTGAATGCACTCTTTCAAAACTATACCCACATCAACACATAATATTTCATGGAGCCTCTACTTTTAAGCCCATAAGGCAAGCCACCACAGAATAACCCATGCTAGTCATTAGAGATCTGGGTCTATGTTAAAACAATGAAAAGTGTAAATATTGAACGCTCAGATGAGCGAAAACGCATATAATCAAAATCGCACAGCCCGCCACACCCCCCCCTTAAAAATATATTCCAACTCTAAGATCGCACTACAGCGAGGAAAGGGCAACTTTTCCAATCTTCACTGTACCACGATCTCACAATATCGATGTCGCTTACTTGCATTTTCGCTCATCCGAGCGTTCGATATTTACACTTTTCATTGTTTTAACATAGACCTGGATATCTCCCTGTCACCAGGCTGAGTAAGGAGAAGTCATGGTTAATTACTTATCAGGGGCCAGGAGCCACTGCATTATGCATGCATTCAGGTCACTGGACCACAAGTACCAGTATGACTCAGTCATAGCCCATGTAGGTGTAAATGATCTGAGACGTACCTCCCTAGACTATATTGAAGAGAGATGTCATGGCGCTCTCAAAATGTGTCCCAGGTTGGCATGAGCATAGCATTGAGTGGCATTTTACCTTTTCCATGGTTGATGCCACAATATGACCACAAGATGACTGGCTTTAATAATTGGCTTAGTTTCTGGTGTCATTCTAAGGGGGTGCAGTATTTGTCAGCATGGAAGGAGATGGTCAATAGACCATGCTGCTTTGCCAGGGGTGGTCTGCACCTCTCTCCTCTAGGCTTTCAAACATTAGCAAAAGCATTGTCTTCCCCCATAGTGCCTGGTTAGGCAGTGCCAAATTGAAAGTACTTCCGACATAGCAAATCAAAACCAAGAAAATATAAAGGCTTTACTGCTCAGTGCTAGAAGGTTAAACAAAAAACTCCACTCCCTAGAAGCTCTCTTCACCTTAGAGAATGCTGATGTCTGTGCTGTCACTTAAACATGGTTTAAGCAGCGGAGAGCACACTGACAGTGCAGGGTTATAATGCCTTCCACAGATTTAGATCAGCTACTATACAGACAGGGATTAAAGGTGGAGGTGTCTCAATTTACATAAAAAATATATATACTTTAAGGCTGGTCAAACAGGATAGTGCACTTGAGCCTCTCCATGTTCAAATCACCATAGGCAAAATCCAATACCACTTCCTTGAAAGTTATAGGTCCCCCTTTATGACCCAGGAAACCCATACCATGTATTTAAGCTTATTGGAAACACTCACCATTCAACCCAATACAATATTCATGGGCAACTTTAATTACCCCATTGTTAATTGGGAATCATATACAACACCAAACATACAGACACAGAGATTCCTGGATTTTGTAAACACAAACTCCTTGGACCGGATTGTCAGTACAACAAAGGGTGCAACCTTACTCAATTTAGTCATCAATTATATGGGAGAGTGCTGCACACCCACTAGTGTAATGTCTTCTCTGCTAAGGTCAAGCCACAAAATGGTCTCCTTTGAAGTAAAAATAAAACCTGGAAACCCAGCTAACCGTGGAATATGCAGGAACTACTCTAAGGCTAACTTCCTACTATTAAGTGATAACTTGGCAAAATATCAAGCCCCCATAAACCCTGAGAACACTGCTGATTATGCAGAACTGTTCACAGAAACCCTATACAAGCATGTTAATCATTGCATAGCGGCAGCTATACCCATCAGGAAGAAGTATAGAACTAACACAAAAAACAAGCCACCATGGTAGAATCAGTAGGCTGTATAACAGAAGGAAGAAAATCTTGGCAAAAACTAGATGCAGCAACCAGTAGGATAAGATCATGCTCATCAAACTAAGCAAACAACTCAGAGGACAAATGAAGTTTACTAAAGCCACATTTTTTAGTTATGTCTGCAACCTCAAAGGCAATACACAATTGTGTGCAGAGCTCATTGTAAATGGAGCCACCTATACTGAGCTAGAAGATATAGCAAACCTTCTGGCAGACAAATTCAGCTCCAACTTTACCCCTCTCTCTCCATCAACCTTCCCTCAGGAAATACCATCAAATATAACTCCCACTGCTATCACTAGGGAACAGGTCCTTAATGCACTCTCTAAGGCCAAAAACACTGCATCAATGGGCACAGACAATATCCCGGGATGCCTTCTGAATAGCAAGAAACATGATCTATCAGGCCGTCTAGTTTAATTGTAGCCACCAAACAGGCTACATGTCTCATGAATGGAGAACAGCAACAGTCATCCCTCTTCACAAAGGTGGGCCAACTGCAGACCCTGGAAACTGCAGACCCATTAGATTCACTAGTCTCATATGCAAAGCCATGGAAAGAATTATCATGGAAATGATTGATAAGGCATAAGAAACCTCCAGACATGGAACCCAACTCAGTTTGCTTTCTACAAAGGCAGTTCATGCCTACTCAACCTGGTGGACTTCTTTGAGAAGGTCAACAAAGCAATGGATGAAGGCAAAATGATTCACACTGCCTACCTTGACCTAGCCAAGGCATTTGACACAAACCCCTACTCAAGCATTGTTGGCAAATTTAAAAGGTTAAGTGCAAACCATTATGTAACCTGGTGGATAGCCAGTTTTTTCACAGACATGAGCCAGGAAGTTAGAATTTGGGAGTCCACTTCCACAAAGAGGCCAGTCACAAGTAGAGTCCTTCAGGGATCAATCCTGGGACAGCTTCCTTTTGGCATTTACAATGACAGTGGCCTCTGGCTGACTATCTTTGCAGATGATTGCAAATTAGGAGCTGTTATTGACTTGCCCACTGACACAAATATTCTCCAGGAAGGGCTTACATAGACAAACAAGTGGTGCCAGAGCCATAGACTAAAACTAAATGCCAAGAAATGTATAATAATTTCCTTCTAGAAGTCATCCACCCCTGGTAACTATCATAATGACAATACACATGTAGTCAGGGACTTGGGGACACACATAGACAGTAATCTAGTCTTTGACCATCACATGTCTACAGTAGTGAGGAAATCATTCTATGTTCAACTTATAAACAAAAGTAGAGTAGGTCCCAGGAAGTCATTGTTCCACTGTATTCGGCATTCATCAGACTTATCATTGAGTACAGTGTCCCCTTTGGTATGTAGCTAACCAGGCATATCCAACAATTGGAACATTCACAGAAGTTCCTCACTAAAAGAATAAAGGGTGTAAGTAACACATCCTATGCAGACCGCCTCAAGGCCTTTTCTCCTGTATTCTGTCTCCTGTAGGTTGTTGAGGAGAGATCTATGCCTGGCATACAAGGCATTGTCAGACCCCACCCTGAAGGACCTCCTACATATCCGCAAAACAAACAGCACCAGAATTACCCATTTTAAAGACTTGAACCTTACCTATGATATAAATAGAACCTGCTGTAGAGACAGGTATGTATTCCAAAGGCTACTTCTTCTCTGGAACAGGCTCCCCATCCATGTGAAGCAGACTTCCTCCGTAAGCCAATTCAAGTGTAACTTGAACAGTTGGATGGGGAAAAGAACGTTATCCCTGGTTTGGCAGCTATGTCTCTAATGGACACAGGCAGCCTGTAAATGGTTCTTCTCCAAGGCCCCTTGCTTGTAAATGTTTCACATCCCAAACCCCTGCTTAGACTTATCAAGGGTACTAGAACTTGTCAGAGATTTGGGATACATGGATAGGCTTAAAAAGGCCCTCGTGGGTGTTAGCCTATTAAACACCTATAGCTGTCTATTTTGGCAACATCATTGCCATTCCTTTAGCCAGTAAAGACCTAAATACTTTATAATCATGGTTTAAAATTGAAATAAGCCTATATGAAGCTCGGTCTAATGGGTCTTTGCCATCTTTAGGTATTACAGCCACCGCAGCTTTTTTCTATGATGTTTGTGCTTCTCCTCCTTTTAAGATACTGTTAAATAAAACCTTCTAGATCTTTATCACTTTCTTCCCTCCTAGCTTTCAAACTTACACCAGAATGCCATCTGTTCCTGGAGACTATCCTGCAGGTTGGTTATACATTACCTTTATTATGTCATCTTCTCCTATCTTAACTGTTAATTGTTGAACCTCATCTACCTCTAACCTTGGCATATCTAAGTCTTCCATAAATATTTCCATTTGTGCTTTTTCTTGATTTCCCCGCTTCTCTGGCTTATACAAATTTTCATAAAATTTCTGAAGTAACTCTAATACCTCTACAGGATCTCTGATTATTTTTCTTATTATGGGCTACCTGAGTTTGGCAACAACCCTTTCTACTTTCTGTTGCCAAAGTTGTACCAAATATTTTTTGCTCTGGACTTATTATGAAAAAAGAACAGTCACTTAAAAACAATCTTTCTAAACTCATGTAGATTATTCAGGCACTCCCTTATTGTTGCTTTAGCACTCTTCAATTGCTCCTCTTATTTTCTGTGAGATTCATCTTATTCTGAAATACTTTAAACTTTGTTAGCCCCTATAAATAAATATTGTAAATCCTTAACCATATATTTTTATTTCTACACTATTTTTAAACTCCACTTTCTTTTTATCCCACTCACTGGCTATAAATTCTGAAGTAGTTTCTTTCTTCCCTAATAAAACCTGAATAATTTTCACTACTCATTCCTTAGATTCCTCTCTTTTTTCACAGGTAGGTGGGGAAGTGCCAGTGTCTCATCTTTACTTCATTACCCTACATTTTTATTTTAGTAATTATTGGTGCATGAAATGAAACATTTATTGGATGTGAGTCAAACTTTTCAATTCCAGCTACCTCATTGATAGATCTCAATCAGTGAGATGGCACTCTGCACTCCCCCCCCTCCTCTCCCTGTCAAAATGGGTGTACCTCAAAGGTCTATCCTAGGGCCTTTACTTTTTAATATCTTTACTAATTAGCTCTATACCTCCTGTCCTCAGTCATCTTTAGTGGAAAACACAGATGACTCTACAGTCATCACCACAGCCAACTCTCCCTCTAAGCTCTTCTCAGCTACTCAGGCATCTTTTAACTTAGTTGAAGTATGGCTCTCCAACAACCAGCTCATCATTAACCCTAAAAAAAAACAAAGCTGTTACTCTTCCTACCTAAAAAGTTCAACAATATTAAAGCCTCTTTTTTCATACAATCCCTTAATAACACTCCCATTCAGGTAGAATCCAGTACTAAGCTCTTAGGCGTAACCATCGACGATCAGCTTAAATTTGACTTGCATGTTAATAACTGTATCAAAAAGACTCATTCAAAACTAGGGCTCCTTTACCATAACAAGAAATTCCTTACCTCTGAAGCCAAGATTACTCTCTCTCTTACCTACTTTCTACCCAGTCTAATGTACAATCCTCAAATTCTCACAAATCTTAACTCAGCACTCCTGACCAAACTCAAATCTACCTACAACAAGGTAGCTAGATTTGCTGCCAAACAAACCTACAAATCCCATCACTGTCTCTCTGTAAAACACCTAAACTGGCTTGAATTACCCCACCAGCTTCTTCTCTCTCAGCTCCAGATTATCCATTCTATCCTATACCAGCCTTCCTACTGCCCAGCACTATCCCCTCTCATCTCTCATAATTCTTCCTCCAGACCTCTCCGAAGCTCTAACCAAGACCTACTATAAATCTACAAACCCAAGTCTAGATTTGGACGCAACATGTATCACCCTACTATTGCCTAGAATAGGCTCCCACTAGAAATCATGACCCTTACACATCCTAAACAATTTAAGACAGCCACCAAAGAGTACTTTAAAAGTCACTGATCCTGCCACTACACTCTCCCTCCTAAACATCCCCTACTTCTCATACCTTAATCTGCTTTCTGCCCTTAACTCACTCTTCTCACTAGCTCTCTCTAATCTTCCTTGACCACTCTTTCTACTGTCTTCTAAAATTTATTAAGCAAATTGCCTCAGAGAAACATTCTATTGTAATTATCTTGCCTTCATGCAACTACATCATGATAAAACTGTTTTTTTGTAACCACTTACCCCAAAAACTATACTCATCTTAATGACATATTTATTTTTATACATCTTGAAATAGTTATGCTGTACGCCTGATTATTGACACTGTATAACATTGTATTGCAATTTAATGCCTTGTAATAATCCTGTAACATTGCTGTTTAATGCTAATTTATAATAAACATTGTATAATATGTTGGAGCTTTTCTCCGTGGGCCTCCGCTGAAAAAGGGCTCTTCAGCTCAGTTGGACAAACGCAGTCAACAAATGTAAAATAAAATCAATAAAATAAAATAAATAAATATGTTCTTGTGAAATATATGTTCTGCCTAGTCTAGCCCAGTTATTATACCTTGGGGAATTACATGTAAGTTCTTTCCAAGTTCCTATTGCTGAATTCACGTCCTCCATGCCAAATATTTTCATAACTTTCTTCAGAAGTCTACTCTCTTTTGCTATATTTTCCATTCTAGGCCCCCCAGATGCATCCTCATTGTTGCAAATCAATTTCACGACTCCCGCTATAAGTAATATTCTCTGCTGAAAGCTGATTATTTCTTCAAAAGTTTTTAAGCTGCATAATAACAGTTTTAGGTGAAATATAAATGTATGACAACATATCCTCATCCTTTGCTAGTAGCCCCTTACTACCACAAATTTGTCATTATTATCTGTTTTCTTCCTCTGTCACTACTGGAGCTCCCTTGCGTTAATATAACTTCTACCCTTTTCGTTGTCCCTGATATTCTCTTGAATCTACAGTTTGTGCCAGCTGAGGCTATCTTTGAGTTTGCCACCCTTCCCCCCTCACACAATCATGGTCAAATAGAGCCTCCCCATATACAGCCCTCCCCCTACAGCCATTCCAATGTTCCATCACTTGGCTGTTTCACCCCATTTACCATAAACACTGTAATATACATACTGCTTTACTTCTACAATGATTTGGATTTCATTTAAAATTTTACATTTTACAGCACAAACACTAATAGACATTTGCTAAACAAAGCAATGCAGTCTCACAATGAAAATAGACAGCATTAAAACTTCTCTGCCCGTGAAACCCACATCCATTGAAACAGCATTGAAACCCACATTCAAAGAAAATACATCTGGCCAGTGGCAGATAAAGATTAACTTTGGGCTGTTTTCAAATCATAGGCCCCTTCCACATGAAACATACTTGTGTTCTTTGATATACCTTCCTGATTGTATTAAAGTATATTCCTTGTATAATACAGTACAGTTATTAGAGGACATTTTAAATTTATTGTTTTGAACACTTTTCCAGTAAACAATGAAACAAAATGCATGCACCAATAATGACAAAACTGCCCAAGTCAGAACATTTCCATCATAAAAGTCTACTCATACTTCTGCAGTCCACCAGTATCAGTAAATCTACACAATCTCTGCAGTAGTAAATCATCTAAATAATTCCAAATTAAAGAGATCTATAACTAATGAAGAGGTTGCTGCTACCAAACAACTTTATATTTCATTGTTTCATCAACAAATAAAGTGCCTATTACATACATAGATACATACATACATACAAATGTTTCAAGCATGGGCATTAATGCCCTTCTAGCTTGCTATTATACCAAAACACTTGGTGTCATAATAAATGTCCAGGCTGTTCTTAAAAATATCTAAACTAGTACTTGCTTTAATGTAATTTGGTAGTCTGTTCCAAGCATCAGCTACTCTATCAGAGAACCAATTAGTGCACTTCTCATTGCTATAGAATATTCTACACAGGTTATCTGATGATTCTCTAGTACTTTTTGATAACCCCAAACATTCCCAGATTTAGTTGTCCCTAAATACCCTGTATACCTGAATAAAATCGCCTCTTAAATATCTGTAAGAGACACTGTACAACTTCAGATATTTTAGTCCTTTTTAGCCCTTGGTATATTTCCGCTGTACTCTTTCCAGTTTATTCATGCTTGTTTTCCTATAAGGTTTCCATATTGTTATTCCATACTCAAGTTTGGGTCTAATGTAACTAACAAACAATTACTTCATTATGTTTGATTTCCTAGACTTTATAAATCTTTTTATACAACCTATAGTTCTATAACTATGATTAGCCAGTTGGTTGATATGATTAGAAAAACTCATAGCTGAATCTACCCATATACCCAGGTCCTTAAATGAGTCTACAGTTTCAATCATTGTGTGCTGTATTAAATATTCACCTTTCAGTTTATGTCTTCCAAATCTCATATGCTTAGTTTTTGATGTATTTATCAACATATTATTCTCCTGTCCCCAAATGGTCAATTTAGTCAAATTATTTTACAGACTTGCCTTATCTCTAACACTTGTAATCAGTTTACCCAATTACCCAATTTCAGGTTGTCAGCATATAGACTGTAGAACACCTAACATGAAAAAGTAAGGTCTGAAAGATACAATCTAAACAAGTAAGGGCCTAGGACAGAGCCCTGTGGTGGGACACCTTGACTGTAACCAAGGATTCCCCCTGTCCAGTTGGTGTGTGATACTTGCCATGTCATATTTGCAAGCCATGCAGCTATCCATCTTATCAACAGTACATCAGTACCTAGTTGTATTAATTTATTGATCAGTGTATGACCCTGTCAAATGCGGAAGTTAAATCTATATAAATCACATCACAGCACAATTTTTCATTCATAGCTGTTATATTGTTATAAAACATCATATTACAGATGGTAATAGATCTATTGCCCTTGAGGAATAAATTGCCTTTGTTACATAAAAAATATTAGCTAGTAATATTGCAATAGGGAATGGATAGCAAACTGATAACAGGTTCATAGTTACTAGTTATCACCGTCAAAGAGGACATTCTCAGGGCTGCAGCATCCACCCCCTTTAAAAGTACAACACAGTACAATATTAGCAATGCATCTACATACTGTGGGAGTAGAACCCACAGCCTTCTGCACCAAAAGCAAGTATTCAAGCTGTTATGCTATTAACAATGCAAGCAGACTCAGAATAAACAGCACTAAATTTCTCTTCCCTTGAAGGTCTCAGCTCCTTGTAAAATCCACTTGACACTCAACTGTATCTCTCAGCCTTGCAGCACAAGAAATCTGGAAAAAGCCAAAATTTATTGGGGGGGGGGGACAAAAGACCAAAAAAATAGGGACACATTTTAAACATTGCTTGTATAATGTTGGGAAAGATGCTGAATAAAATGTGCTACCACCATGTATTTCACTGCCAAGTCTTGAACCCGGGACCCTGTGCACTACAGTCGGATCAACATACCACTATACTAAATCAGCTGTCTCCTGAAAGATAAGAAGACTGAAACTTAAATGGGTATCATTTAGTGAATTCAGTTCTCACCATAGCTCTCAACCTCTTAGCACAAAACACCTGGACAAAGCCAATAATGGGGGACTACAGCCCCCAAACATATTCAATGAATTCAGTTCTCACCCTAGCTCTCAACCTCTTAGCACAAAAAACATGGACAAAGCCAGTAATGGGGGAAATACAGTCCCAAAAATAGGGACACATTTCAAATATTGATCTTATAAACTTAGAAAATTGCTAGAATAAAAAGTTTTGTGTTACCATGTATTTTCTGAAGAAT
This sequence comes from Protopterus annectens, assembly GCF_019279795.1. Classification (NCBI taxonomy): domain Eukaryota; kingdom Metazoa; phylum Chordata; order Ceratodontiformes; family Protopteridae; genus Protopterus; species Protopterus annectens. The sequence goes on from NC_056745.1 coordinate 1,139,188,423, forward strand.
ATGAAGTCTGAAATTCAAATGTCTGTCATTATTTAGTGAATTCAACCCTTCACTGATTTGCCACAAAAATCCAGAAACCCACAGATTTTATGAGGAACAGAACAGAACAAAAATATGAGGCAAAAATCTGGACAGTTTTCACAAGTGGTGGTGAGTAGGGAATTCAGGCTGTTGCTACCTGTATCCAAGGTACAGGGTTTGAGTCTGATGAACTCTGGCCACCAGGTATATTTAACTTGCACATTTCACTTACACACATGCACACACGACCACACACCCCACACACACACACACACACACCTTGCAGCATAAGTTGAATGTTTGTTCGTCTTTCGGCTTTTCCCAGTTAGGGGTCGCCACAACGGAACTCCGGTCTGCTAATGATTGGCAGTTGTTTTTTATGGTGTTGAGTTGCCAGCCCGATGCCCAACCTTCAACGCATGTCTTTCGAACACCCACTTGACCGCAGGGAGGACATGCAGACTCCACACAGAAGGCACTCCCAACCCAAGCCGAGAATCGAATGGGAGAACCTCTTGCTGTGAGGCAACAACACCACCCACTGCACCACCTCATAAGTTGAATATCAATATAAAATAATGAACAAAAAAAAATCCCTTGCAGCTTTAACGGATGTTCTGGGAGACTTCCCTTCACTTGTAACAAATGTTCCCAGAGGAACAGAACCATTCCCTTGCAGCTTGTACTAAATGAACCATAAATCAGCTGGAAACGCTTGCATATTACCCTCGAACCCAATTCTAACAGGTTGACAGGCAGGCTGTTCATGTAGCTGACGTCATCACACATGTGGTGATGTCAGGTCAAAAGGCCGAAGTTTTAAAAAAAAGCCAGGAAAATTGGAAATTGAGGGGTGCACTTGGGAATAATGGCACCCCATTATTTGGACCTCAGTACCGGTAAAAAAAAAGAAATTCAGTACAGTTGAGAGGTCTGCCATGAGGTCAACTTTTTAGAAACCCTGGAACAACATAGGAAAGATGGGGGGGAATCTAGACACCAGTAGAATACAAGGACAACAAATAGGTGGGAGAATCCTTATCCATCCCAGCCTACCCTACACTAGCGAGTAAGCCTCTTCTTAGATGTTTTCTACCTAGGTGACACTGGTCACCAAGCACCTTTTACTCACCAGGTTGTTCATTGCAGCTGCCATGAATTGAATATCCTTCCTGAAATACTTTCTTTATCAAATTCACATGCTCAGTTCTTTCCAAATGTGTCTCCTGTAACATTACTATTTGTACTGCATTTTTAATATAATTAAATATTATTTATTTTTGTCTATCCCTGTGAGACCCCTCATATTCCAGGATAACAGGGAAAGTGTCACTATTATGATAAGAAGTCCTTATTAGCAAGTATTATATATATGACAGCTTTTTAAATATCTATTTCCATTTTTAATTATACATGCACCCACTAATGGCCGGCAGGTTAATAATTTATTCAGTTTTTTCTTATCATCGACATTGGAATCTCTGTCACATTTTGCAAGACATTTTGTTTTAATGACCCCCCCCCCAAAAAAAAAAAAAAAAAAAAAACATACCACCAGAACGCCTCAAAACATGTTAACTTAATACAAACAAAAAAAAAAACTATGCACATGTTCAAATATTGAAGTTTATTCCTAATAAGGAACAATCATCCCAAATAGCTGTAAACATAAGCTTTAATTAACCTAAAACTTAGGTTATTCATGTTAATCCTCTCTCGCCTATGCTTCTACTAACAGTAATTTGTGTCTATTCTTTTTTATCTTTTTTCCCCTTTGCACGTGTGAAAAACAAGTGCATGCTTATAGAAAGCATTGACTTTTAATCATGAAGAATCCAGTGTTCTGGCATTTTATTGCTCTATTATCAGTTTGAATCCACGGAAACTTAAGAGAAAAAAAATGTATTCCTTAGCTGCAGGCTTCTAAAGATAAGCCGAAACATTTATTGCTAAAGAACAAATTTCATTATATTCATTGTTCTCTTATTTACTTGTTTCTACTTGAAACTTGTTATTAGATTAAGCCAAGGGTCTTGATCCAGACATTCACCTTTTCGAAAGTAAGAGAAAACATATCAGCTCTACATATATTATGATCTGTATACTTACACCCTATTAACTTAGACATGCTTTTGTTTAGCCTTTTTCTGTTTTTGCATTCTAATGCCTAGGTTTTTTAATACTGTAAAGAACAAAGAAATAGAAATAATGTATCTGTTTACTTTAGTATATTTCGCGCATGCAAGAACAACCAAAATTCTTTACTATAAAACATGCAGTTTACATCATGAAACATTTCACGGAAATAGTGTTAAGGACAGAAATTGTTTTACTTATTGTGATGATGTGGGCTAGTGCCAGCATAGCCAGCTGGAGTTCTATAAAGAATGATATATCCTTTGCATATCAGACTGATTTATACAAAATGTTTGTGTTACAAATGTGTATGGCATTTAAAAATCAAAATGTGTTTGTAAAGTTACTAGTGTTAAAAATGTATCAAAAGTGGGTCCTGCTGGACAGAGACGAAATATACATGTGAGACTGTATGTATATATATATGTTAGCAAAGGACACTGGAAGAGAAGGGGTTAAACAGCTAGCTTACTTCGTACTTTAAGAAAAATACTGTTAATTGGACCACCTGTTAGGCCATGGAAGTGCTTATCTCACAGCTCGGAACAGGACCAGAGATGGCTGGCATGTCTGGAAGAAACCTTTGCTCATTAGCACAGTAAAAAGAGGGGAAGCCCCAGGCACTGCCATAAACATTAGCAAAACATTAGATATGTCAAGTGACAATATGAGGTCATTCTGTCAGCCATCTTGGAAATTTTAGATATTACAAACAGAAATCTCTCAGTATTGAATATTCTGTCTTGGGCCTGACAACAAGAAGGACCAGTCGCCACATCATCTGCCTTGGTCTATTAAGTAAGTAGGGAATAGTAATTTTCCTAGATTCAGCCAGGAAAATATAGTGAGGCTTAGTTTAGATATTGTTTTTCTTTATTTGTCTGAGTCTGTCCATCAATGTTATTTTCAATATTTCCTGTGATTTGAACTCTGTTTTTATTATAAATACATATTCAATATGTTCATGCTCTTTTATTATTGTTATTGTAGCTGGTCCTTTTAGAAAGCATTTAACCTTTGAGAGTGCTTATATTTATTTGATGACATTGTATGGGCCACTCCTAAAGTCCTAGCTGTCTTGGTCAACTACTACCATTCCCTTTGTAAAGGGTCTTAGAGTCGCTGATTGTGGAGTGTCTGGTGGCAGCGATAACTACCTTATACTCTGAGAGAAGGGGGCACATCAGGTAACCAGATGTGTGTGAGAAATCAAATCTCACTGTCTGTGTGTGTGTGTGTGTGTGTGTGTGTGTGTGTGTGTGTGTGTGTGTGTGAGCTACTTGGAGCAGGGGCACAAAGCACTGGTTTCACTTGAGGACTTGGCTTGGACACTCAGCTGAGGACCTAACCCTCCAGCTGTACCAGTGTGGAGTCTTACTGGGTTCCTAGAGGGAGACAGATATAAAGAAACCCAGACCCATAGCTTCTGACTGTGTGCTCTTAAGGGAAATTGTTCTTGATGCAGAGATGTCTGCATCTGGAAATACAGAATGTATCCATTTGTATTCCAAGCAAACATCCCTCTCCAGTGTCAGTGTTGAGGATTCAGGTTCCTTAATTACTGGTCCAGTGTGAGGACGTCACACTTACAGTTATCTTTTTTCTTCCATACATTAAGACATGAAGTGAGGCAAATGTGTTTCATTTCCCTGCAAGTTTAACAAAGTCAACAAAAGTTCACTCTTTCCACTTTTTCTTATACAGTCATATTTCACAAATGTGATTGATGCTTTGCAGTCTCACATTTATTCACTAATTTCCATGTTGCTGGTCTTCTGCTTGATCATCTCCATCTCCCATCTCCAGATTACGGTTTCATTCCAAGGCACTCCCAATTCTTCTAGACAATTCCTGGACTTTTCTCTGTCTCTCAAGCATTTTCCTTTCAAAGAGTGGAAAAGGTTTCACTGGCAAAATCTCTCTGTGAGCTTTCTTATCATAAGAATGAGAAGCTGTCAGTATCTTTTATCAGAAGAATGACAAGCTTTCAGGCTCTCTTAGTTTTTTCTTTGTTGGCATCCAGGAAGTGTACTTATTAGCCAGCAACTGAATTTACTAAGAGTGGCAGAGTTCCTGGCCCTTGTCTTTCAGTTTCTTTTTTTTTTCACACTGGAAGAGCTGAAGTTAAGCTGTTATTTAGTGTGCAGCTATTGTGGGCTTTATGTGTAGGACCTTAAAGGTAAGAATAATACAATAGCTAGTAATGAATTAGTGAATCATAGACAAAAAAAATATATGTGTATATATATATATATATATATATATATATATATATATATATATATATATATATATATATATACACACACAAACACACACACACACACACACACACACACACACACACACACACACGAGCATTAACACTCAAGCCATTAGGTGCTTCTTTAATTTTGTGTTCATTTTTTTCCTGAACCTCATATCTAACCTTCTGAATTGTTTCACATTGAGGATCTGAGGATGAAACAATCATTACTGGACAATCATCGTAAAATAATAGATGGTTATCCAAATCAGCTCTAGCTTAGATCTCCTGTACGTCTTTCCTGAGCTGATAAAAGTTTAATACATAAATAAAGAATGAATGAAAGAGAGAAATTATCACAAGACAAGGTAATAAAAATATAAGTGTCAGATGGGTTTTCTATAATAGAATTATTTCAGACATTATTTCTAAGCAAGCTTGGCTAGATTTGTGTTCTCGGCGAATTGTTTCAGATATGCTACAACTGCATATTGTAGGTCTAGATAACAAAGCATAGCTGTGCTTTGTATGCTAATAAACAAAAGGGTATTATCGAAACATTGCTTAGCTAGGAGAATATTTAGAAACATGCAGTCTGCTATTGTGTTTTGACCTTGCTTTTTTTACAAATTCTGTAATCATTAGAATATTATTTTATGAAGGAAATTGATTGTTACAGCAATAGATCTTGGGATGTGCTTAGAAATGAAACCATCAGAGCTGTTATTTGAGTGACAAAAAGAACACATTATTGCATTATTTTTTTTGTCAATTTATAGTGTGTGAATTATGATCAGAGAATATCCCCAAATGAAACTAAGCTGAGAAAGTACTGTACTCTGTCATTTTTATGCGCTTTTTGCAGTGCTTCACTAAACTGCTAATTCTATTCTCAAGAAATCTATTGCCACAACACGATTTATGTGTCAGTGAATTTACTTGAGGAGGACAGCAGCACTCTGAAGATTTATTCAAAGCACTGGTGGCAGTCAGAAAAATACTGTGTGTGTGGGTGGGATTCTGTGTATTATGCAGAGATGGTGTTTGCCCAGGATATTTAGTATCACTACATGCATTCAGGAAAAGGGGTAAATTCTGCAGAGAGTAAAGAACAGTGCTTGCATGCTGGGCATCGCTCATTTTAACACCATTTGGAAACCTTAGGAAAGGAGAAGGAGAAACACAGCTGACTGTCAAGAAAGGCATAGAGTTGCAGCTGTGGTGAATAACTTGTTTCATTATGTAGTCTTGGTTTTTGACTTCTTCAAATTGTTTTCCAGGGTGACTGTTATCTCCATTATATGCTGTAGAAAACAAGGTTGCCGATGCCATCAATGATGGGTAGTTTGTGCCTGCTGTTGATAGTAGGATACACATGAAATGAAAGCAACATGCAGAGGATGCAGGGTAGGACAGCTGTATGCCCCCATGGTGTTCCATTAAAGTGATGGCTGCACACAGTGTGGACTACTGCTCCTACCATTACTATGCAAGAATGAATAACATAACTCAAAAATATTAAGGAGCATATAACTGCTCATCTGCATTTTATTTGGACTTCACACTCTGTAGCTGAAGCCACATGAGAGGCATGCTATATTATGGACCTGCATTGGCCTATACTGCTGTCAAAACAGAGTTCTGTGCCTGTGGGAGCAGTTAGGATGTGGTTATGCAACAGTATGGATGCTTGTATACAACAGACATGATAAGAAGTGTGAATATGTGTGTGTGTGTGTGTGTGTGTGTGTGTGTGTGTGTGTGTGTGTGTGTGTGTATGTGTCTGCATATTCATATGTAGCCTTTATGACTTCAGACTATTAGAGCAGTTAAATTCTGTTGTGCTAAACTGTTAATGAAACCGGCAGCTAAGGAGATGTGATTACAGATTCAAGGAGTTCTGTCATCACAAACATTCAAGGTGGATAGTGAAGATGGAAAAAAATAAAGTATTATGTTAGAATAAAATTGCTACCATTATTTTAAACTGCAGCATTGGTGCCAGTATGCAAAGAAAGCATGACCGAGGGGACTGATGAAGTAGGCTGTCACTGGACTGATGGGTAAGGCTGTGGATAGGAGTGCAGTATTGCCCTGGTTACCAAAATCCCTTGCTACAGCTGTGTATGCCAGCATATAACCATCCGTATTCAACATAACATCTGTCTGTCACATGCATACCGACTGCTGCCTGTGCAGTGTGATCTGTAACAGCTGATGTCATGGTGCTGGACAGTAATTGTGTGACAGCTGTGGAAGAGGTACTGGACAGTAATTCTGTGATAGCTGTGAAACTGGTACTGGACAGTAATTCTGTGAAATCTGTGGTACAAGTGCTGGCCAATAATTCTGTGACATCTATGGAACAGGTACTGGACAGTAATTGTGTGACAGCACTGGGACAGGTACAGAACAGTAATTCTGTGAAAGGTGTGGTACAAGTGCTGGACAGTAATTCTATGACAGCTGTGGAACAAGTGCTGGGCAGTAATTCTGTGACATCTGTAGAATATGTCCTCAACAGTAATTATTTTATGGCTGTTATACAGCTGCTGGACAATATACATCTCAATGGGATATTCAGTACTACTGCCTAAGATGTACTAATATAGCCTTCTTGTTCCTTAGCAAGATTTGATATGACCTCTTTGAGTACCTACTGAACTGTTAAAACTTCCATGTATATTGTGAATGACCTGATCAGATACATATAAAATGTATCATGATTGAATATATTTGTCTGTATATCCTTCTACTGTGCAGGCATTTGGCATGATGATTATGAGCAGAGTAATTTTAGAAAGCAATATTCTGCAGTGTGCATCTTGTTTTGTCCCTTGCTGATGATACAAACAAAAACACACTGTATTTACAGATATGCTTTTGCATATTTTGTTAAGTATAACAAGATACGCATTACTTATGGTAGTGAGGTACTTTATTGAAAGTGGAGTGTAAAACTGCAAATAGAATGTATAGTGACAGTACAGGTAAACATGACAGACATTACAGCTTCTGTAGTTAGTGACACATATTGATAGACTTGAGCATATGATTATGCAGAGTATCACAGTGTGACTTTCTAGGCTGGTAACTCCTGGACTCTTTTTAGTGTCATATATATATATATATATATATATATATATATATATATATATATATATATATATATATATATATATATATATATATATGTATATATATATACACACACACATATATATATATATATATATATATATATATATATATACATACATACATACACCATGCAACCAGAGACATTCCCAAAGTAGATGAGCCATCTAGCTATGCTGAATTGTGATGACTGTAGCATACGACACACAATCATCTGTAAATGGTGGTTGCCTCCAGGAGGTGTGTGGATGTGAAGTACATGCAGTTGTGTATTGGTGTTCCTGCCATTTAATGTATTGCAATTAATATAATACTAAGTAGGTATTTTTTTGGGGGATAATATAGGCAGCTGCAGTATCCTATTTTTTAATTACACTGTCTAGGGAATTACTGTGATGCTGGCAGTATGAACATTACTCTGGAACAATGACTTCCATTACTGCACTGTATCATGATAAGGTCACAGGCACAAATGGTTCATTTAAACTCATGGTCACCTTTCTTGACAGTTGCCTTATACGTGGCCAACTTAACAGTGTGGTACACGTATGTTATATATGGTACACATATGGTATATTGGGAGCACTTTATAATCTCGAAATACTGAAATGTTGAATTTCAATATCTCGAGACTATAAAGCCGAATGTTTACAATAGTGAAAGTTCATAATCGCAAATTCGAATATCTCAAATTTCCAGTTATGGCCTTACGCTACGTAATGTCCGGGATTGTGTGTTGATGGTGCGCGGTGCAGTGTGTGGATCTAGGTGTTATGTCAGGTAAGTAAGTGTTTTGTAAGGGTTTTGAGTGGGAGTTAGAGTGTAAGTGAGTGTGCTGATATGTTTGATGTGTGTGTGAGGGACTGGAGAATGTGTGAGTTTGCTTTTGTTTCCTGTTTGTGCAATCTCGGAGTTAGTATATAAAAGTAGGGGGGTATGGGGGGGGTGCCGCCCCCCACATGGGGGGGTGCAGGGGTGTTTTCCCCCCTTTTATGTGTGTATGAGTTGTGTATGTGTGTAGTTTTGTTTGTTTATGTTGTGATGTTGGTGTTGTGGTGTATATATGGTGTAGTGTGTGCGGTTTGTTCGCTGTTTTGAATTTCACGGTTTTGGGTTCGGGTTTTGTTGTTTAGGTGTTTTGTGGATTCGGTTTTGTGGTCTCGAGATACTGAAATTCGATATTTCAGTATTTCAAGATTATGAAGTGAATCCATATATTGCATGTAATAACAATGTAAGGTTAGGCTGCATATCATTCCAGGACATATATGGGGATGCAGTAATGGCAGGTGCAGTGCTGTTGTATGACATCCAACTGGCTTGTCATGATCTCTGTTATGGTGTCAGTTCATATACGACACATGTATTTTAAATACACAATGATGTTTCAGTAGTAGAAAATGGCATTGTTCTGGCTCACACTTTGATATGTAATGTAGGCTGGGGGCTGGTCATATCAAAGAGCTGCA